>NW_022589710.1:28026449-28520368 GCF_004348235.1 Phoca vitulina | reverse complement strand
TTTTTTTTTTCTTAACATATATTGCATTATTTGTTTCAGAGGTACAGGTCTGTGATTCAACAATCTTGCACAATTCACAGCGCTCACCATAGCACATACCCTCCCCGGTGTCTATCACCCAGCCACCCCCTCCCTCCCACACCACCCCCCACTCCAGCAACCCTCAGTTTCAAACAATGATTTTTTCTATTGGGCTGACATACACTCATGGCTGGTCCTTGAAAAGTGGCTCTAACCAGCGAGTTTAAAGCTTCAGGTCTCTCTGAAGTCCTTTGCAGGTTGGTGCCCAGAGCCAGCTCCCAGCCAGAGCACAGCAAAGTAATGGCACCAACGCTCCAGACAATTAGTGTGTTGGTTCTTCATTAGCTTTGTCCTGATCACAATCAAGTCTATGAAATGCCTAGTTCCATCTTACCATTGGTCCAGCAGGGATGCCAAAAGGGCCAGCAGCAGGGTGGGCTCCAGGAGCACTTGGCTGTCCAGGAGGTGGGTAGGCCCCAGGCCCACTCGGTTGCCCAGGGTGGGCTCCTGGTGCAGATGGTCCAGGATAAGCAGGTGCTGTTGGGCCAGGGTAGGCTCCTGGAGGTGCCTGGCCAGGATAGGCACCAGGAGGGGCCTGGCCAGGATAGCCGCCAGGAGGGGCCTGGCCAGGGTAGGCTCCTGGAGGGGCCTGACCAGGATAGCCGCCAGGAGGGGCCTGTCCAGGGTAGCTACCAGGAGGGGCCTGTCCAGGGTAGGCACCAGGATAGGAGGCCCCTGGGTAGCCTCCAGCAGGCTGGTTTCCCCATGGACCAGGCCATCCTTGAGGGTTTGGGTTTCCAGACCCAGATAAAGCATCATTAAGCTGGAAAGAAAGACATCAACAATTACAGGATGAAAAACATTCACAAAAACAGAATTTTCAGGAAAACAGGAATATGTGATCTAAGAAGTAGAGGGATATGGTAAGGGTATGAAATTCAAATCAATAAAAAATTTTCCACCTATTAAATAGTTTGCAGTTCCTAAGACTAAAATTAGGCTTTGGGATTATATATGCTTCATCACTTTATTCTTTTTTTTTTTTTAGTAAGTAATGTATCAGTACTGGTTTATTAATGGTAACAAATGTACCATACTAATGTAAGACGTTAATAATAGAGGAAAGTGGGCGTAGGGTATGTGGGAACTCTTGGTACTATCTTTGCAATTTTTTGTAAATCTAAAACTATTGTAAAATTTCAAAGTTTATTTTTCTTAAAAGGCCAGATCATGCCATTAAGTAAGTGGGATTCCAGATTGATTACTGTCTGTATGGGGAGGAGGAGAGCCATATAGAAAATGATAAGCAAAGCAATTTACGGTTCTCAACATGAATTGTCTTACCATAAAGAGTGCATTTTATTGATGGATTGTAATTCTAATAAGGATTGTTATATTTTCTTGGCCATATAGGGTCAATATATTAACTACATGGTAAAGTTAATACAACTATCCAATGGCATAGACTTTTCCTTGCAAAGAACAAGGATGGCTTAATAAGAGTCCCCATCCTGGTTTCACAAGACCATTCCAGAGGAGGATTTCTGGAAGGTGTGGCCCCCTTCTTAGTGGCTTTCAAAGGGCTTCCAGTCCCATTTCTAACCTCTAGCAGAACCACAAGCCTGTCCCTGGCAGCCACAACAGGTACATGGCCACACACAGTGGTTTCAGATATAGGCCTGTACTTGCCTTATCTGTGTTTTTTTGTTTTGGGGGGGTTTTTTTTGATCATGGCTTATCACAGTCAAGCAACTGCATGGTTCAGATGAAAAGATGCCCTACAGTAGGTGGTCAGGGTGATGGGCCTGAGTTCCCACAGTTCAATGAGTTCCATGTTTGACAGCAAAGAGTCAGTCCTGCCATATTCCCAATGTGGCAATGTACTGGTCAAATCCATCCTTCTCTTTGCCTTGTGCTGATCACAAGGGATCTAACCCTGCAGATGGTGGTTTCCAGGCTTCCAGATGAGTCTGGCTAAGGGGCAGCATTGACAGGAGATTAAAGAATGGGAAGAAGGGAGAAGCTGGGGTAGCTCCCTGCTCCTTTCTGCCTCACAGGGTGTCTGGGCAGCTGCTGCATCTCCTGCCTCCCTTTATTCTTCCTTCCATCATCTGAGATCATGGAGGGTTGCTTTTTATAACTTGCCAAAGTTGGGAGCTAGCCTTCCTCTATGTAAAAGCATATCCTCTCTGACAGGAGAAGAACAATCACAGAAATCAGGATGCTCAGACTGCACCACACTTCCCTTTGCTCATATTATTTCTCAGCTCCTGCCCATGGAATCCACCTGTTTCTGTCCCAGGCTTTTCAGTAGGGGAGTTACTGTTAGTGAGTCCCAGGCCTCTATCTGCCTGGCTTTCTTCCTGAACCTATGGCTGGAAAAACAAGACTTCAGCTAACAAGGTCTCATTGGCCAGTTAAGGCCAGAGGAAGCCACAGGGTGAGAGAATTAGAAGGAGATGTTTGGTGGCAAAGAAGAAAGCCCCCAACCTACATGGAATGTATATTATGGTAAAAAAAACAGACATAAAATACTTACTGAAAAACTGTCTGCCATTTTCCTGAAAGGGGAAAAAAAAGATAGGTTATCATTTGATCCTAGATTTCACCAGTTTCCATATTAACATAACATCACAAATAGTTCATTGGGCAGTTCTAGATGATCTACAGGCATTCTTCTAACCAAGCCAGTTTATTCCCCAAATACACCTAAATCAATAGTGTGGAACCACAAAACCAGCCCTAGCAGGGAGGCACTCCAGCTACATCACCAAGCCCTATTTAACTCATAATTTTAAACTCTAATCATACTAGCCTGTGTTCTGAATCCTGGGAGTAACAGGCCAAACAACACAGGAGAGAGAAGAACAAAGAAGATAACGTTCTTCCCCTTTCCTTGGTAAAGACACAAACAGTCCTGGTTCATCTGTGGTCCTCCTCACCTTCCTTCCTGGGCGCTGTTTCCACCACCTCTTACAAAGGGTTTAGTCTCTTCATATCACCCACCTCCCCTCCTGTTCCTAAGATCAACCCCCATGCCCTCTTCTGCGTTTTAGCAGGAAAGCAGAGTTGACTGATTCCTACTGAGATTTGAAACCAATGCCCCTAGATGCAGTTGCTGCCAATTACTTATTTCCTCATTTGCACATATTTATGACTGCTCTGGGCCAGGCACTGTGTGATCTCTTGCCTGGGTTGGAAGATGGATAGGCCAAGATCTGTATGGTCAAAGGGCTCACAGGCCAGCAGGAATCACAAGGGATCGACGCTGTGAGCCAGACTGGGTGATGGGGAGTCACAACTAGAACTATTATTTCTAAGAGGGGACGAGGTGGTGGTGTTTGAGCTAAGCCTTTTTTTTTTTTTTTTAAAGATTTTATTTATTTATTTGACAGAGAGAGAGATAGCGAGAGCAGGAACACAAGCAGGGAGAGTGGGAGAGAGAAGCAGGCTTCCTGCCGAGCAGGGAGCCCGATGTGGGACTCGATCCCAGGCCTCTGGGATCATGACCTGAGCCGAAGGCAGACGCTTAACGACTGAGCCACCCAGGCGCCCTGAGCTAAGCCTTAAAGGAGAGGTGAGATCCAGATGTGGAGCAATAAAGAGAAAAGACAGGTATAAGATGCTTTTTTTTTCTTTTTTTTAAAGATATTTGTTACTCCAAACGAAACTCCGGCAGTATAACAAACTAGGGTTTAAGGAAAAGAAAAGAAAAAAGAAAACAGAACAGGAAAGTAGTCAGGCAATGTGGAGGAAAATATTTTTGGGTAGGATGCTACCAAAGAGAGTTGGCTTTGCCCAAAGCTGACTCCAGGGGTGGCCTTGACACATCATTCCTTCTTTCTCCTGCTCCTCTCCCTATGTCAAGTTTCTAACCATTTAAGATGTTTTACACCTGCTCCCACTTGCAGGTGCTCTGGCAGTGAGGGGAAGAGGGTAGCTTTGGACTCGTGAGGCCTGAGTGAGTTTTCTTGGGTCAGGATCACCAGTCCTATAGCCAAAGTGACCTGGATCTTAAACAATCAGAATCTCTTTTCCCTTGAGTTGCCCACTTGTGATATTTACTAAATTATTTAAGAAATGACATTACCCCCAAGGGATCCTAATTGATAGGTCCTAAAAATCTAAAATATTAGACTTTTTGGTTAAAAAAAAATAGGCAGAACTCCTCTTAGGACTTAATGTCCTCCATTTATACACATCAGATGTTTTATCATACTCTGCTGTTATTTATACCACAGTTAAATATTACCTTCTATTAAGTTGTTTTTTTTTTTTTGCACATCTCTTTTTTTAAATCTGGGCATTCTCAAACATATTTGGAAGCAGTTTAGGGTATCACCGTATCCATCTTCTAACATGGGAAACTGCTGGCAACTTGACTGGGAAGTCACAGTGACTCTCCCAGGGCTTCCATTCCTGGATTTCCTATAGCATTTGATCTTTTAAAGTAGAAGTCAGGTGTTCCTCTGCTTGTGCTTCCTTCCCCAAAAGGCTTCCGCTGCTTAGAAAAGTGTGCTGCCACCGCAGGAGGAACTTGAGAGAAGCATTGTTACAGAAAAGGAAAAGAGGGCGCCTGGGTGGCTCAGTTGGTTGAGCGACTGCCTTCGGCTCAGGTCATGATCCTGGAGTCCTGGGATCGAGTCCTGCAACGGGCTCCCTGCTTGGCAGGGAGTCTGCTTCTCCCTCTGACCCTCCTCCCTCTCATGCTCTCTGTCTCTCATTCTCTCTCTCTCTCTCAAATAAATAAATAAAATCTTTAAAAAGAAAAGAAAGAAAGAAAGAAAAGGAAAAGAAAGGATGTTTCTTTCTTTTTTTTTAAGGTTTTAAGTAATTTCTACACCCTCATGTGGGGTTCAAACTCACAATCCCAAGATTGAGAGTTGCATGCTCTACCGACTGAGCCAGCCAGGTTCCCCAGAAAGGACATTTTCATTTTCTAGATTTTTATTTACTTATTTGAGAGAGCAAGTGCGTGCGAGAGAGCACTCGTGAGAGTGGGGCGGGGGAGGGGCCCAGGCAGAGGGGCACAGGCAGAGGGAGAAGCAGACACCCCGGGGAGCAGGGAGCCCAATGTGGGACTCAATCCCAGGACCCCGGGATCATGACCTGAGCTGAAGACAGAGGCTTAACCAACTGAGCCACCCAGGTGCCCCTAGAAAGGGCATTTCTTAAGAAAACAAAGCCTCTCTCATTTTGGAGGCCAGTAGGAAACAATCTTGAACTTCACGGTGGGCAGAAAGTTTAGTTCCTTTGATTACACAAACTTCTTCCATTCCTGCACAACATACCAAAGACCCAGACTTATAACTTTATAAGTGTTTTGACTTGTCTTAAATATTCCTATTCTGTAAAGACTTTCCCCATCCGTTGGAGTTGTCTTGTGCATTACAGGATGGAGAGCAGCATCCATGGCTTCAATGCACAAGATGCCAGCAGCATAATACCCCACCTCCCAATTGTGACAACCAAAAATGTCTTCAGATGTTGCCACATATCCTGGACCCCGGGGAGTGGGGGGAGAGGTCAAAATTGTGCCTGGTTGAGAAACACTTGTCTAGGCTGATCGGCATGTGTATCTCTCCAGAAGTGTAGATACACAGGTCAATAAAAACCAAAAAGTTAGTTTCAATAGTTAAAACTAGCCAAATCTGTACCATGGGCCTAATAAGGTGTCATATTAACATAACTCCAATCAAGCTAACATGTGTTTAAAGGCTGATTACAACTAGAAACCAAAAACAGCATTTCCAAAATGTAACATTTCTTCTTAAAGTCTCTGCTCAAGCATATTCAGCTTATTTTCAGCTCCAACCAAAACAATTTGAGAAACAAAGCAGATTTCACTTTCTTTCCACTGTGTTTCACATAAAGCCTTGGGTGACAGTTTGCATCATGTTGTGACACACTAGACAAGCCCATTAGAATGATGACACCCTGCATTAATGTGGTGCTTTTCAGTTTATGAAGCACTTTCCCATACTTTTCCTATTCTCATTCTGATAATGATCTTATAAGATTTTCAGGGGAAAGTTAATATTCCCATTCTAGAGGTAAGGAAACTGAGACTCAGAGAGCTAATATGGTGGCCCAAAGTCATTCTGTTCTTGGCAGGTCAACAACCAGGGTCCAAGCATCCTCACTCTTAATGCAGGTTCATTTTACACTAAATGTAAAACCTCACTTTGAAATTTTAAAGTATAGTCCTTTAAAAGTGTTAATTACTTCACTGAGAAATTAATTCTCTGACTTATTCATTCAGAACTATATAACATGTTGAAATTGTAAAAAAAAAAAAAAAAGATCCTGTTTTTGTCAGAAAACTAGCTGGGTGACTCATTCAGTAAGCTTCAATACACACTGTACTGAATACAACGATGCCATTTTGCACAGTCACTTTGCTAATTATAACCACATTTAAACCAATAAAGTGTACTTCTCCAAAAATTAGGTATGCACTGTTTTGATATGTTCATTCTCAACCATTAGTTCTCTTTTACGAAAAAAAAAAAGATTATAACTGATACATTTTTGAAATCAAGGTTAGCAACCTTAGAACTTTAAAAAAAGTCTATTTGGATAAATATCTTTCTTACTTGCCTGGAAAATTTCCCTCCCTCCCTCCCTCCCTCTTCTTTCTTCCTTCCTTCCTTCCTTCCTTCCTTTCTTCCTTCCTTCTTTCTTTTTCCTTCCTTCCTTCCTTCCTTCCTTTTAGATGAACAGTTTATATAGAGACACAATCAAATGTAAAAAAAATCTTCTCACCCTACAGATCCTACAGATATGTGAACTCCATCCTGCCATTCCCAGAATCAGAGAATTTAGAAGCGCCGGAAAAGAAACACTACATTAAAGCAAAACAAAAAATTGAGGAAATACTACCTGAGTCTTCACATTTAGAAACACCTACAGGAAGTAGTTCAGTGTTGCTTTGGAATAAAGAATTTAAACATGAGTCAGAATGTAGACCCTTTTAATTGGCTGTTAATTATAGCTTTTTCCCCTCTAATAAAGAGTGGCTATCTACTGTACTATGCTATTCTAGGTCCACCTAGCAATTAGTCCAGTAGCTGGGGTTCCTGGGAGCACTTCTGAAATTTCTGCTCACAAAGGGCCCTGACCTTTATACAAGCTGAAAGAGAAGTAGATCATGAATGCATTTCCTCAGAACCCCAAGGCACTGCCCACACTCCTCTGCAAAGAACTTCCTGCCCTTGCTGAAACAAGTCTACCTTGCAAAGCCAAATTCGGTGATGCTGAGTTGGAATAAAGGAACTGGTCCTTTACTAGGATTTCCTTCTTATCATAGTTCCTCAGCATCAAGGAAGGTAAAGTTACTTTGTGCCTCTCAGTTACTGACTGTTTTCTCCCTATGGAAAAGCTGAACATCAGTCAAGAGCAAACACATGATACTTCGTCAGCAGCACACTGGAAGTTTACAGCAAGCACTGTTCTGGCAGGCTTACCACTGAGAATTTAATCAGAAGAACCAGTTCGGGGTGCCTGGGTGGCTCAGTTGGTTGAGCGACTGCCTTCGGCTCAGGTCATGATCCTGGAGTCCCGGGATTGAGTCCCGCATCAGGCTCCCTGCTCAGCGGGGAGCCTGCTTCTCCCTTTGACCCTCCTCCCTCTCATGCTCTCTCTCTATCATTCTCTCTCTCAGTAAATAAATAAAAATCCTTAAAATAATTATTAAAAAAAAAAAAAGAAGAAGAACCAGTTCAGGCACTAGACACCAAATGTTAACCCAGCTGTCCTCAGCAGGAGCCTGTTTCCCAAGCCATCACAGGAAAGGGAGGCTATGTTTTAGATCAGTTAACCATGAGTCTCAGATACAATAATCTCACAAGCCAACTGTATTTAAGGTCAACGTGACATGCTCAGGTTATAATATATGCATGCAAGTCTCTGCGGTTAAGATGTTGAGTCTGGCTGATGAGGTTCTAGGCAAGTAGGTACCTAAACTATAGGTAGACCAGCATTGGCCTTTGACCTCACTAGCAGTAAGTGAAGTCTTCACAGTAAAGCACTGATGTATACTTGTAGCACAGGGAAACAACATTGTTTAAGGACCCCTGCAAAAAACTAGCTTTGGGGGTCAATCTATCAGGCAGTGTTCCCCCTCCTCTGCTACTTAAGTAACCTGGTGAGTAACCTTCTAGCACTTTGAACCTCAAAACATTCAAAGACCATCATCAAACTTTTCCCCAGAACATGGAGTAGGTGCTGATTCTGAGTGTAATCCCCAAACGTTATGAAGTTAGGAAGCAGTTCCCATCTCCCAACGATCATAGATGAACTGTCTTCCATTCCTTGCCCAGAATCCCAGAAACAGACTGGGTCACTGCGGTTCAGCTGTCTTCACTGCCTAGCAACCCAACTCCCAGGAGTCACTTTACAAAACTTCCACAGTATCTGGACTAGGAATCACTAACTTGAAGGGGTTGGGCCTGAAGCCGAAGTCACAGCCTCACCGTATGTGTCTCTGACTCTCTGGCGTTCAGCTCCTACTCCTCAGAGTGGATACATTATAGTGTTTTTATTTCAGCACCTGATAATTCAGAATACATCTTCAAACCTGTTTTAAAAGCTGTCCCCCGATTTTCGGACCAACATTCTGCCACACCCTACACGTCCTCAGCACAGATCTGGGATAATGCCCAAATTAGCCAGTCTGGGCAGGGATGAGTCACTGATTTGCAAAAGTTTGGATGTGCACTGCTCGCCAAGCCAGACGCATGCCCACTCAGGCCCTGGGGCATCACCACTTTCTGTGGGATCAGCACCCAGAGAGCGGCGGCAGCCCCTTCCGCGGCCGGGCCTGCTAGGAGGGCTCGCGCGCGCCCCACAGCCAGATCCAGCGGCCGCGCAGCCCAGTCAAGGGGCGCTGGGGCTGCCTCCAGGGTCCCTGGGCAGGCCCCCCGCGCCCAGGGAAGGAGGACCCGCTTCCTAATCCCACACTGGGGCGGGCCGCTGGGGTTGCTGAGCGCCCCACCCCCACCCCCGGCTCGCGGGCGGGACGCCGTGGCGGAGGCTGCCAGTCGCCGCGGAGGGTGCCCCGCGCCCCTCATCGCCCGCCCCCGGATCAGTGCGTGAGTCTTTGTAAAGCGCCGCTAACTTTCCCAGAGCCTCAGACTGCGCTCTCTCGAGGGGTCAAAGCCTCAAGTGCCCTGGTGCCCCCAGCTCCTCACGCGACCCCCCGCCTCTTCGCGCCCACCCGCCGGCCGGCAAGCCCCCAGCCCCCAGCCCCCGCCCGGGCGCCCTCGTCCCTGCCGGGTCGGGGGCGTCAGCGGGCTCCCTCCGCGTCCCGCGGCCCCGCGGCCCCGCCACTCACCCGACGCCTCGGCGCTAGCTCGCTTGCTGCGGGGGCGGCTTCTGCTGAGGTGGTGCGATCCCTGACGGGGCGGTGGCTCAGCGCCTCAAATAGGCTCGGCCCGGCCCGCCTCTGCCGAGGCGTGGCCCCCACCCCCGCCCGGCGCGGCCTCGCCTCGCCTCGCCCTGCAGACCAGGCCCGGCGTCCCCCGCCCCACCGCACACCGCGCAGCGCGGTTCTAGGGCGCAGCTGAGAAGCTCGGGATCTGGAGAGCGGCCGGTGGGACGCTCCGGGGCGGCCCCCAGCCCCGCAGCCTCCAGTTGGTGTCCCGCGGCCACCCGAGACCTGGAGTGGGGCCACGTTCACCGCCCTCTCTCCGGATTCACCTGGTGACTCCTCAGACCAGGATGGGGAGAGTCTGCGAAGCTTTCAGAGTGTGCTGCTTTGAAGAGTTTTGCTTGTTTGCTTGTTTTAACCGAGTTTGCTTATTTTCTGCCTGAATTGCAGACGCTCTCGTCCTTTCTGCATTTATTTTACCTAAATCCTCTCTCAATATCAAAGCCTTCCCAAGAAGTGCGCAGTGACTTGTGTCCCTGGGAGGGCCCTGTCAAGTTTTCTGAGGTGCTGGGTGAGATAGATGCCCCGATGTCTTGACCTTGTATTCATTCCCTTTCTGAACTGCGATGTGGGGACCCACCTCACACTGGGAGCCCGAAATTGTTTTTGTTTGTTTGCTCCTCACTGCATCCTCAGCATCTTACCTAGCCTTTGGTGTGTAGTAAGTTCTCAGAAAAGATTTGTTTCATGAATGAATGAACGAAATAATGAATCCCTTCCTAGAAAGCCTGTTGTTTTCTCAAAGGTTGGGGAGAGTCCGGATGAAGGAGGGAAGAGTTAAGCACAAAAGTGGCTTTGGTAAAGACAGGAATAGGATAAAGCTACCACTCTAAAAAAGGTTCTTATAACAAATAGTGATTCTTGGGGTGCCTGGGTGGCTCAGTCGGTTAAGGGGCTGCCTTCGGCTCAGGTCATGATCTCAGGGTCCTGGGATCGAGCCCCACATCGGGCTCCTTGCTCAGCGGGGAGCCTGCTTCTCCTTCTCCTTCTGCCTGCCGCTCCCTCTGCTTGTGCTCTCTCTTTCCCTCTCTGTCAAATAAATAAATAAAGTCTTAAAAAGAAAAAACAACAAATAGTGATTCTTGCAAGAGAGAAGGTATTTATTTGGTATAATTTTGCTGGATAATAACTGAGTGAAATGGTTAGGGACGTCCAAGATGGATTTTTTTTAAGTTCAGATATCCACTCACAAAACTTAACTCGCAATGGATTAAAGGCTTAATTGTAAGACCTCAAAACATAAAACTCCTAGAAGAAAACAGGAGGAAAGCTCCTTGACATTGGTCTTGGCAATGATTTTTCAGATATAACTCCAAAGTAGAAGCAACAAAGGCAAAAATAAACAAGCGAGACTACATCAACTAAAAAGCTGCATAGCAAAAGAAGTAATCAACAAATGAAAAACAACTTACAAAATGGGAGAAACTTGAGAACTATGGATTTGATAAGCGGTTAATCTCCAAAATATATAAGGAACTCAAAGAACTCAATAGCAAAAACAAAACAAAACAAAACAACAAAACAAATAATCCTATTTAAAGAATGGGCAAAGGACCTGAATAGACATTTTCCCAAAGAAGACATATGACCAACAGGTACATATAAAGGCATTCAACCTCACTAATCATCAGGGAAATGCAAATCCAAACCACAATAAGATATTCATCACACCTGTTAGAATGACTATCATCAAAAAGACAAGAGATAAGTATTGGCAAGGATGTGAACAAGGGAACCCTTTGTGTACTGTTGGTGGGAATGTAAACTGGTACAGCCATTATGGAAAACATGAAGGTTCCTCAAGAAATTAAAAATAGAACTACCATATGACTTAGCAGTCCTACTTCTTGGTGTATATCCAAAGGAAATGAAACCACTGTCTTGAGATATCTGCATCCCCATGTTTATTGTAGCATTGTTCACAATAACCCAAATATGGAAACAACCTAAGTCTGTTGATGGATGAATGGATTAAAAAATGTCACAAACACACACACACACACACACACACACACACACACACACACAGGAATATCCAGGCTGTGAGAAAGAAGGAACTCCTGCCATTTGCAACAACATGGATATACTTTCAGGGTATTATGCTAAGTGAAATAAGTCAAGCAGAGAAAGACAAATACCATATAGAATCTAAAAGAGCTCATAGAAACAGAGTAGAGTGATGGTTGCCAGGGCCTGCAGATATGAGAGAAAATAGGGAGATGTTGGTCAAACGGTAAAAACTTTCAGTTATAGGATGAGTAAGTTCTGGGAACCCAATGTACAGTATGATGACTATTATTAACAATACTATATCATATATTTGACAGTTGCTGAAAGAGTAGTCTTAAATGTTCTCACCACACACAAAAAATGGTAATGTGTGAGGTGATGAATATGTTACTAATTTTACTATGGTAATCATTTCATAATACATATGTATATCAAAAAATAATGTTAGGAATAATAAGAGCTAATATTCATTGAGCACTTATGTGCCTTGTACTATGCTTAGTACATATATGCCCATATATGGGCAATCCCCCATATATGTACACCCATTTTATTTACTTATTCATTTATTTATATTTTTTTCCAAGTTTTTTTTTTAATCACCCAGTGCTCATCACGACAAGAACACTCCTTAATCCCCACCCTTTTTTCACCCTTTCCCCCGCCAGCCTCCTCTCTGGTAACCATCAGTTTGTTCTCTATAGTTAGAGTCTGTTTCTTGGTTTGTCTCTTTTTTTTCCCTTTGCTCATTTGTTTGGTTTCCTAAATTCCATTTATGAGTGGAATTCATACGGTATTTGTCATATGGTATTTGACTGACTTATTTCACTTGGCATTATACTGTCTAGCTCCATCCACGTCATTGGAAATGGCAAGATTTCATGCTTTTTTATGGCTGAATAATATTCCACTGTGTGTGGAATATATACCACATGTGGATATATACCACATCTTCTTTATCCATTCATCAATCAATGGACACTTGGGCTGCTTCCATATCTTGGCTAGTGTAAGTAATCCTGCTATAAACATTGGGGTGCATGTATCCCTTTGAATTAGTGTTTTTGTATTCTTTAGGTAAATACCCAGTAGTGTGATTGCTGGATCATAGGGTAGTTCTATTCTTAACTTTTTGGGGAACCTCCACACCATTTTGCATTCCCACCAACAGAGCAAGAGGGTTCCTTTTTCTCCATATCCTCACCAACACCTGTTGTTTCTTGTGTTTTTGATTTTAGTCATTCTGATAGGTGTGAGGTGATATCACACTGTAGTTTGGATTTGCATTTCCCTGATGATAAGTGATGATGAGCATCTTTTCATGTGTCTGTTAGCCATCTTTATGTCTTCTTTGGAAAAATGTCTATTCGTGTCTTCTGCCCATTTTTAATTGGATTATTTGTTTTTGGGGCATTGAGTTTTTTAAGTTCTTTATGTATCTCGCATACTAACCCTTTATCAGATATATCATTTGCAAATATCTTCTCCCATTCTATAGGTTGCCTTTTAGTCTTGTTGATTGTTTCTTTGCCTGTGCAGAAGGGTTTTATTTTGATGTAGTCCCAATAGTTTATTTTTGCTTTTGTTTCCATTTCCTCAGAAGACATATCTAGAAAGAAGTTGTTATGGCAGATTCAAAGAAGTTACTGCCTGCGTTCTCTTCTAGGATTTTTATGGTTTCTGGTCTCACATTTAGTTCTTTAATCCATTTTGAGTTTATCTTGGTATATGGTGTAAGAAAGTGGTCCAGTTTCATTATTTTGCATGTTGCTGTCCAGTTTCCCCAACATCATTTGTTAAAGATATACTCTTTTTCCCATTGGATATTCTTTCCTGCTTTGTCCAAGATTAATTGACTATATAATTGTGGGTCCTTTTCTGGGTTTTCTGGGTTTTCAGAGTACAGGTCTTTCACCTCTTTGATTAGGTCTATTCCTAGATATCTTATTATTTTTGGTGTGATTATAAATAGGATTGTTTTCTTAGTTTCTCTTTTTGCTGCTTCATTATTGGTGTAGATTTTGTATCCTGTGACTTTACTGAATGCGTTTATCAGTTCTAGCAGTTTTTTGGTGGAATCTTCCAGGTTTTTTATATATGGTATCATGTTCTGCAAATAGTGAAAGTTTTACTTCTTCCTTACTGATTGGATGCCTTTTATTTCTTTTATTTTCTGATTGTGGTGGCTAGGACTTCCAGTACTATGTTGAATAAAAGTGTTGAGTGGACACTTGTCTTATTCCTGACATTAGGGGAAAGGCTCTCAGTTTTTCCGCATTGAAGATGATATTATCTGTGGGTTTTTCATATTTGCCCTTTATTTTTTTTAAAGATTTTATTTATTTGACAGACACACAGCGAGAGCAGGAACACAAGCAGGGGGAGTGGGAGAGGGAGAAGCAGGCCTCCGCGAAGCAGGGAGCCCGATGTGGGGCTCAATCCCAGGACCCTGGGATCATGACCTGAGCCAAAGGCAGACGCCTAACGACTGAGCCACCCAGGCACCCCATATATGCCCTTTATTATGTTGAGGTATGTTCTCTCTAAACCTACTTTGTTGAGGGTTTTTATCATGAATGGATGTTGTACTTTGTCAAATGCTTTCTTCACATCTATTAAAATGATCAGATGGCTCTTGTCCTTTCTTTTATTGATGTGACATATCACATTGATTGATACATGAATACTGAACCTCTCTTGCAACGCAGAAATGAATCCCACTTGGTTGCAGTGAGTGATTTTTTTTAATGCATTGTTGGATTTGATTTGCTAGTATTTTGTTGAGGATTTTTGCATCTATATTCATCAGGGATATTGTCCTGCAGTACTCTTTTTTTGTGGTGTCTTTATTTGGTTTTGGTATCAGGGTAATGCTGGCTTCATAGAATGTATTTGGAAGTTTTCCTTCTTTTTCTATTTTTTGGAATCATTTGAGAAGAATAGGTATTAACTCTTTTTTTTTTTTAAGTAGGCTCTACGTCCAACATGGGGCTTGAACTCACGACCCTGAGATCAGGAGGCACATGCTCTACCTACTGAGTCAGCCAGGCTCCCCTGTATTAACTCTTCTTTAAATGTCTGGTTGAATTCGCCTGTGAAGCCACCTGGTCCTGGACTTTTGTTTGTTGGGGGTTTTTTGATTACTGATACAATTTCTTTTTTGGTAAATTTTTATCCCCATTTTAAAGATGAGAAAGCTGGGGGTGCCTGGGTTGCTCAGTCATGATCCCAGTGTCCTGGGATCTAGCCCCGCGTCAGGCTCCCTGCTTAGTGGGGAGCCTGCTTCTCCCTCTCCAGCTCCCCCCTGCTTGTGTTCCCTCTCTCACTGTCTCTCTCTGTCAAATAAATAAATAAAATCTTAAAAAAAAAAAAAAGATGAAAAAGCTGAGGCACAGAGTACTAGATATGACCAAGATCACAACATAGATCAGTTGAAAGTTTGTCAGGGTCTGAGAAATAAATGTTTGGAAATGGGATATTTGCCATTCAATAGATTGAGGCAAAGAACACGAAAGAAAGAAAGAAGAAAGGAAGGAAGGAAGGAAAGAAAGAAAGAAAGAAAGAAAGAAAGAAAGAAAGAAAGAAAGAAAGAAAGAAAGAAAGAAAGAAAGAAAGAAAGAAAAAGAAAGAAAGAAAGAAGGAAAGAGAGAAAGAAAAGGGGAGGGGAGGGGAGGAGAAAGAGAAAGGTGGAGGGAGGATGGGAGGGAGAGTTGTGGAAGGAAGAATAAAAACACTACCAAGAACAGGTCACCAAAAGTTGAGAGATTCTGAAGTTGGAAGGGGTCATTCAGAAATGGAAAGAATAATTGACCGCAAGGTGAAATTATCTCTGAGACAACAAAGGAACAAAGTTGCTCTGTGGCTTCGTGTTTTAATTCTAAGGAACAGTTTTCCTATCTCATACCGGATTCTGTGTCTGGCTAATATGTGAGGAAACCTCTCTATGTGCTTGATGTATGTCTTGGGACTTCTGGATTTTTGGCTAGAGGAGAAGGGATTTTGTGCTAAAGAATGGAGTAAAGATAAAGGACTAAGAAGAGGATGTGGGAACCAATCTCAATCCAGCCTCTTTTGCTGGGTTGGAGCCCCAGAGAATAAAGGGACTGTCTTTGTGAAAGCTTTGAGAGACGCTACATCAAGGCCCAAGTGACGAGAAATAGTCCTCCGGTGGGATGCAGCTCTTCTTTCCCCTTCTCCATATACCCCAGGGCTGTGCTGGCTCTTTGCAGATTTCCAGAGCAGATTCCTGGACAGACATTAAGGTTCTCACTAGGGAGAACCACTAGCGGTGTCCCTGGGAGTTCCCTCAAGCAGGTAACAGACATTTCCCAAGGATGGAGCAGATACTGCAGCTGACGGGGCTGACACTCTAGTTTTGTTAACAGAAGCACAGAGCCGGGGAGAGGCTGCTCACGTAAGGACTGCGGGAGCTTATAAATAACCTCAGTGGGACAAAGGAGGCCTGGCTAGAACTGGCCAGCTGGTGGTTGTGATGTCATTTGGCGATACAACCACACATGTTCTGTGTTTGGGGCAATGACTTCACTCGGTAAACCAAAATGGAAAATTGGAAATGTGGTATTGTGGTATAATCTCATGAATACAATGTGGTCGAAGGGTAGAGATTAATGAAGAGCCCAAATTACATTTTACCCCAAAAAATATAGATACAGATATATAGATGCATTTAGATATATAGTATGTCTATCCATCTATAAATAACTCTAAAAAATAAGATATTCTTAAATGTTTTAAGTAAATGTTTTTAAAATGTAGGATTCATGATGGGTTGCAGTGTTCTTATGAACTTAGAAATCATATAAAGTGACCCAACTACCCTTATAATGTGGGCTCTTTGGGATTCTGTGATGTCTGAGAACAATGGATATGTGATGTGTATAAAGCTGTATTGCTACGAAGAAAATTGGAGGAAGCAAACATTTAAATTTGGAGTTTAGGGGTGCCTGGGTGGCTCAGTTGGTTAAGCCTCTGTCTTCGGCTCAGGTCATGATCCCAGGGTCCTGGAATGAGACCCACATCCGGCTCCCTGCTCCATGGAGGCCTGCTTCTCCCTCTCCCACTCCCCCTGCTTGTGTTCCTGCTCTCGCTGTCTCTCTCTCTGTCAAATAAAGAAATAAAATCTTTAAAAAAATAAAAAATAAAAATAAATAAATAAATTTGGAGTTTAACGTGGACTGTCCCTCCTAGGACTCTCTCCTTCACTTACCCGACCCTGGCCACAAGGGCCCCCTGGCTCTTCCTCCTTGATCACAAGATTCACTCCAATTTTGCATCCTTGCATAGGTGATTCCCTATGTCTGGAATTCTCTTCTCTCATTATCTACTAACTAACCCTCTCACTTTCTTCAAGTCTTTGCTCAAATGTCCCCTTATCCAAGAGTCTACTATTGTATCACCCTATTTAAAATTGCAACTTGAACTTTTCCCAGTTCCTCATGCTATTGACCCCCCCCTTTACCCTACTCTAATTTTTCTTTTTTTCACAGTGTTTATTAATTTCCAGCATGCTTTGCAATTTGCTTATTTCTTATGTCTACTGTTTATAGTTGGTTCTCTGTGCCTTTCTTCCATCCCCTCCCTGACTGCAGTGTTATTCACTATTCGCTGTGTGGCTCACTGATGGATCCAAGTGGCACATAGTAGGCCCTCAATATTTGCTAAGTGAATAAATTCATAGTGTGGGCTGTAGAGAAAAATCCTCTGGCTGTTTTATTTTATCACTTTCAATGCTGTTCCCTCTAGCTCACTATTTAATGTTCCCTTAAAGAAATTAAGAGTGAAAAATTCAATTAAGGGCACCTGGGTGGCTCAGTCGGTTAAGCGACTGCCTTCGGCTCAGGTCATGATCCAAGGGTCCTGGGACTGAGCCCCACATCGGGCTCTCTGCTCAGTAGGGAGCCTTCTTCTCCTCTCCCACTCCCCCTGCTTGTGTTCCCTCTCTCACTGTGTCTCTCTCTGTCAAATAAATAAATAAAATCTTTAAAAAAAAAAAAGAAAAGAAAAATTCAATTAGTAAGTTGCTATGTTTTTAAAATACAAAAAGAAATTATATCTATTCCCCAGGGAACTGATTAATGATTGACCACTTATTTTGGATAAATAGACCTAGTCTCAAAGCAACTTCATTATGAAGCAGTTATCAGTTTCCTTTGCGAAATGTATTTGAAGGGTTACTGTAATACATTTTGCAAAGGAAACTCAAATTATGTATACTCTCCAAATTTTAACTTTGTCTTATCTTTTTCTTGGAAGAAATAGATAAGTAGTATTGTCTCATTTTTGCTGTCAGGGAAAGGGATTTACTTATCTCCACTCATCCATGACAAGGAAGATAATCCAGAAGTCATGACTTTTATAACTCATCTAGAAAAGAACCGACCAAAGAATCTTTGCAGGGACTGGCTGATGTAAACTAGGGAGAAAACCAGGTGTAATCTGGCTCCTAAATAATTCCTGCACTCCCTAAAATAACCAACTAATTAATAACTTGTTTGAGATAAATTATTTCATCCATTTTTCCACCCTAGGAGGAAAATGTCCACATGAAGGACTCCCTTGATGGAGTTGAAAAAGCATCTTGGTATCCTCTAGGATAAATCTGAAAGTGCTTCAGTGGCTGGCACTCATCTTGCATCGTTGTCTCCTCTAAGCTTCCACAGAGAAGTCCCTGTGTGCTGGCGATGAATCACTGTGTGGGTAGGAATTAATTATGAAAATATTATCCCTTCTCTGAAGAGGGAACGTGGCAACGAATTTACTTGAATGGGTCATCCATAGTAAATGACTAACCTGTATCTATTAAAAAGGAGTTACCCACAGGAATGGTCTTTGTCTCTTAGGAAAATGAGTAAACACTTAAATCTTAAGACTTTGAGTCATGAGGCCACATGGACTGACGCAAGGCATCGCTTCCCTTAAGGGGTTAGCCGCTGGTACTAAGAAAAAGGGGTAGCCAAATGGGTTGTTATGGAGACAAGGGATGAGTCACCCTCTTGCCTTTATTTCTCGTAATCTTGAGTCATTTTAGAGATTGATAAAGATCATACCCTTGCTACTTAGCGGGCTTACACCTAATCGTAGGATCAGACATTTTTTGGCCTCACTTCCTTACTCACATATCCCCATGCACCCCCTTTTGGCACTGGTTTCATGCCCCTTAAAGCTAGAAAAAGGATTTTGCTGTGATCAGGGTGTGTCCGGGGAATTTCTAATTTCTACATATGTGGTAAAAAGGGCTCATTAGTATCCAACCTGAAGCCTATATGAACCCTTCTAAGATAGTGTAAAAAGTGATCTAATAAAATCATTAAAAATATCATTGTGTAACTTCTATGTACAGTTTACTGTGCAGTTTGAAAAAAGGGGACAAGCCCAGTATTAATCCTCAAGCAATAGGCTGGCTGATTTCTACAGATGCAGAGATTTTAGGACCATGATACAAAAGCAAGAGCCCTAGAGGAAGCATCTCTCCAGGGCAGGGAGATGCTCAAACAACAGATTCACCTTCTCACAGTTTTAGAGGCTGGAGGTCTGAGATCAAGTTGTCAGCAGGATTGGTTTCTTCTGAAGAAAGAAGATGCCTTGGCTTCCAGATGGCCTTCTCCTCCCCGATTCCTCACGTGGTCTTTCCTCTGTCCGTGTCTTTGTCCAGATTTCCTCTTCTTCTAAGGACGCCACTCATATTGGATTAGGGCCCACTTTAATGACCTCATTTTAACTTAATTTCTTCTTTAAAGCCCTTATCTCCAAATACAGTCATTCTGAGGTACTGAGGGTTAGGACTTCAACATATGGTGTTTGAGGGGGACACAACTCAGCCCACAATGGAGAGAGAAGGTGAAGGAGTGGAGAGGTGACAATTGTTACTTTAGCTAGTGTGGTCAGGGAACATTCCTCCAAGGACGCCATATTTGAGCTGAGACCTAAAAAATGAGGAGAGGGCAGCCATGAAAAGATGTGAGGAAAGGGGACTCTTGGTTTTGGCTCAGGTCGTGATCTTGGGGTCGCGAGGCTGATCCCGCGTTGAGTTCTGTGCTCAGCGCAGTCTGCTTAAGACTCTCTCTACCCTGCTCTCTCTCTCTAAGATACATAAATCTTTTCTTAAAAAAAAAAAAAAGTTGCGAGGAAAGAGGGGACAGCAAGCAGAATGTCACTGAGAGTGGCGATAGAGACAAATGCCAGAATAGACATATATTGGACGTCTCCTGCCCCAGAAGCCCTCTACTTGCCACCCTAACAGGGTGGCTCCAGGCAGCTTCGTTAGTACCTCATGACCTCCCACCTCAGCGGGAGTTGATAGAATCAGGAGTGAACTATTGAAACAAACTGAGCACTTGGCTTCTCTCACCCGGGAGCTGGGATTCGGGCCCCTGAGAGACCATCAGTCACTTGGTACATGGGGCTGTGAGACAAGACACATGGAGAGATCTGAAGTATTTAAACTCCTGGTTCTAGGCCTTTTCAGAGGCCGTGTCTTTTTTCTGCATTTGGATTATATGTGTCACCCGTGCCACCACCACCCCTACACCCCCGGCTTTTTAAAATCCTTTTTTCCTTCTTAGGCTTGCTAGAACTGGTTTCTGTCACTTGCCACCAAGTGACCCCTTAACACAGGACATAAGCGCCCTCAGGGCCTCCCTGGAGTGGGCTTGATTGTGGAAGGCTGGGTCCTCCAGCTGTGCTGCTCTAGAATTGCACGAGAGAAAGCTGGCTTTCCGTGATGTCACCTTAGCTTCTGCCGTTTGACTCCTGTTCCAGAATCTCCCCACTGAATCTCACACTGCCCACCTAGGGGCATGGGAGACACCCTGCTACTGGGAAATCTTTTCTGGGAACTTGACCTTGGGTTGCACTTTCTCTGCGAGGCAGCCTGTCCACCGTCAGCTCAAGCTTGCTTGGATCCCCGATTTTCTGGTCTTCATCCCTAACAAATCCCCAGGAGTTCTGGCCTCCATCCTGCTGTATTCTACTTCCCGCCTATCCCTCAGCAGATTCTTTCCTCTTCTCTCCCCATAAATCATACTTTCCCTCCCAAAAAAATACATTTCTCGCTTTATATAGATTTCCCCTGGCCTTTACTAAAACTGAAACAGTCAGAACACTCTGGCTGCGACCTCTCCAACTCGCGCATCTGCTAGGTTGGGGAAAGAAGAGGTGAGGAGGCCAGCTGGAAAGTGCATGGGACCCTACTGATTAGCATCGCCTCCCTGGAGCCAGAGGTCTGAGTGCAAATGGAACTGTGGGCATTGCTGGGTTGTGCAGGGTGGGGCAGAGCAGGACTGACAGGCTCTTGCAGTGATCCTTCCAATCTGTACATTGGCACTGTGCTGTGCATATTTTCAATGCATCTCTTAGTCAGCAACCATAAATATCTCTGTGGAATGAACTGGGGATATCTGGTTTGTGCAGAAAATAGGAGAATGTGAAGGAGGATTTTCCCCTCTCTGAACTTTTGAAGGGCATGCCATGTGCTCTGAATGCACAGGGGCAGAATCAAGGTCATAAGCCTTGAGAGAAGCTAAGAAGCATGTACTTACAGCTGGCTGTTTACTATAAACTGTCTATTGCCCACAAAAGCACATTCTAATCATACCCAGAACATGAGGCAGCAAATGGTGGTAGGTATTTTTCTAATCCAAGTTTTAAGTCAAAGCTCTCCAAATCCCTTATTATCATTAGCTGCAATGATAATGATGATCCTGGGACACTCAGAGCTACTTGCGCATGGTCCCATCCAGAGTAAACGTCAAAGGTGTTACAATTAAATAGGAAGCTTCTGTTTGTTCTAAATCTAGCATCAGATTGGAGGTGGGGTAGGAATTAGGCCATGAAAAGTGAAGTCCATGTTTATAGAGATGAGAATGGGCATTATGACCTTGAAGTTAATAAAAGCCCTTCCTGGGGGCAAAGACAAGTCAGAGCTGAGGGATTGATTCCTGGTGATGTACTGGTATAAGAGCAAGAAAAATTTACCTCTCACTGGTATAGTATTCCAGGAGATGAACTGTTATTATCTCCCTTGCAAATAAACAACAGTTTCAACTATAACCGTTATCACTACCCACTGCTCATCCTGCCTCTGCTGCCACCCTCCTCATCATATCATCATTCACTCAGGCATGACACGTCTTCTGCAGAGCACGTACAGGGAGGACGTGCTCTCCACCCTCAGGGAACTCCCAGCCGTTGGGTCAGACAGCCGCATGCATAAACAACTCACTACAGTGCAGTGTGGTAACTGCTGGAGCAGAGGAAGATGGCACATGCTATGGGAGGATGGAGCAAGAAACAAGTCGCCCTTCTTGGGAGTGCGGAAAGGTGGGGCAGGGCCATGGAAACAGCCTGACCAGAACCACCAAGGGCTAAGGGTACTGACGTGGTAGCAATGAGAGGAGAGAACACAGACACTGGGTTCATTACATGCCTGGAGCTCCTCCAGGCATTTCCTAGACTCTAACTCATTTAATCCTCACAATGAATCTGTGAGCTAGGTATGATGATTTTCCTCATTTTGCTGATAAGGAAACTGAGGCTCAGAGAGTCAGATAACTTGCTGAGAGTCACACAACTAATGCATGGCAGAGTTGGAGTTTGAAACCAGGCAGCGAGGCCTCGAGCCATGCTATGAACCGTGATGCTCTTCTGTGCTTCCTGTGAGAGCACACAGGACGCGTGGTAGTGGGTAGTGGTGGGTAGTTGTGCTGTAGTCAGATTCTGAATGTCCTTTAATGCCATATGCTTTATCCTAGTATGAGGGAGCCTTTTTAAACAGACATGATTAGGGGTGCCTGGGTGGCTCAGTCGGTTAAGCATCTGCCTTCGGCTCAGGTCATGATTTTGGGGTCCTGGGATTGAGCCCCGCATCAGGTTCCCTGCTCAGTGGGGAGTCTGCTTCTCCCTCTCCCTCTGCTGTTCTCTCTCTGTGTCAAATAAATAAATAAAATCCTTTAAAAATAAAAAAAATGGACATGATTAGGTAGATCTTTGCTGTAGGGGAATAAAGCACAGGCTGGATGAATGATGAATTGGGGAAAAGAGAGGCAGAAAGGAGACAAGGGGGCATAAGAGACTATTGTAATACTCCGAGAGAGCAGCCAGAGCAGTGGCCACGGGAGCAGGAAGAGGTTATTTCCACTTGTTCACCAAAGAAGGTTTAGAGCTGAATAGCTGGATGGCAAATACCTGGCATGTGTACCACCACCCGAAGCAAAACTGGTAACTAAGCAGAGTACTTTTTTTTGGTGAGGTCAGATGCTGCCTCAGAATCCTTCTCAACACAGTGCTCTCCACATAGTAATAGCAACTACTAATTGATCAGAGTCAGGACATTAGATGAAACCTATTTGCCGTCCCTTGTTGGGATAGACATTTCAGGCATGAACTCTAATAGGACTCAATGGCGGATGGAATGCCTGAATGAGGGAAAGAGGATGGTCACAGTTAACTTGGAGGCTTCTGACTTGGGTGCTTGACTAGAAAGTGAGGTTATTGATTCTGATAGAGAACAAAGGAGAAAGGGTTGGAAGGGGAAACCATGAGCTTTGTTTTGCAAATACTCAGATCTCAAATTCAATAGGGCTTTCACGTGTAAAGCTTGAGGTGGAAATTTGGTTCTGAGCTCAGGAGAGACTAAACTGGAGCTCTGATTAGAAGGAGTATCACTGAGGTGTGGAAAGTGAATACCGTCTCCCAGAAGGATAGAATGGAGGAGGGGTAAGGATGAAACTCGGGAACGCCAGGCCCTCAGCACTGTAAGGAGAGGGAAAGAACATTGGCAGATGGAGGTAGTCAGGGGTGTTAGACCGTGAGGAGAGGTCAAGACCAATGATGAAGGTTGCGACGAGGATTTGATAATGGGGAGATCCTTGTTGCCAATGTTGAGAGAAAATTTTTGATAGTATGGGGTGGGTGGGAACTAACTTATGTGGTTTGGTTTCTGAAAAGAAAGTGAGGAATATAAAACTATTCTGTCGAGGGTTTGGAGGCAGGGTTAAGGGAGTAAACCAGAGGGCGTTGCTGATGGGCAGGAAGGATCAGGTGAACAGGAGGAGATCGAAGTTGGAGAGGGGAGGCAGCAGGTATGCACAGAAGCAAGAAGAGATGAATTAAGAACAAGGAGGAGTCCTTGGAAAGAACAGACACTAATCACAGAGTGTAATTTTATGTTTATTGGTGTGATTCATACCACTAGTCCAAGGTTCTTTTTCGGTCACTATTTTATCCCTGGTGCCCGGTAAACACCAGGGACTGAATAAATAACACAGTGAATAAGGTGAATGAATGGCTGAATGACATCACTTCTTCTTAGTCGTGAAGGAAGGAGTCACTAGGGCAAATGTTCTTGGTGGTAGGGGATGGAGGAAATCATTTTTAGCTGGTGATAAATGAATTCACCAGAATTCATATAAAAGCTCTACCAGAATTTTCACTCTTAAAGGCAGAGAAAGAGAGGGAAGGCAATAGTCATTATTTCCCTTAGAAAGACATTAAACTAAAACTAAACATAAACTAAAAGTTGTATGAGGATTTCTGAAGGTCAATAATTAGTTATGGAGGTGGTACTTCCTTTATAATTTTCTCTTCTTTCAAGAACTAACACACAAGATAAATACAAAGTAACCACCTCTGTTTTCTAGCATTTATCTGGTCAGCAGACGCTTTCTAGAATATATACGCTTTAGAGGTGCACTACTTTTTACGACGTAAGTGTGATCAGGTCTAGGCAAAAAATTTTCCTTCCACTCATGTCTTTCCCCTCGAGATTAAAAAAAAAAAAATTTTTTTTTTAATGTTTTCCCTTTGCCATAGCCTGTGAGGAAACAAAATTATATAGCTGCTTGCCAAAAAACACAATAGGGGCAGCAACATCATCATATTTGTGCCTCTTTATAATTAAGATGAGATTGATATGAAAAAATATTTTTATTCCTTTCATGATATTATAAATTCTATGTTATTCCTTCTGCTCTTTTCTCAGCATATCTGCTTTTTCTGAAGGGTAGGCACTTTTACACATCAATAACTCCCAGGCTACCGAGTTTTTTAGACAGCTCTCTCTAACTGCGTCACTCCCCATTCCTCACCACCTCTTTATATTTCAAATGTCAGTGAACTCTGGAGCAGGAATCCGCTGCATCTCAAGGACACAAAAAAGGCCCCCGGGGCCTCAGATTTCCCACTTCAAGAAGGGATGGAACCCCTCTTCTTTATGGGGATTGTATGATTGAGTGCTAAGTCCTTTATGCTCTTGAAACAGGTATGAAATTCTTAGAGGAAAAGGCTGAGTGAGGAAAACCCAGCCAGGCTGTGACTCATAGATCAGCTGGCCTTGCAGAGGCCTCCAGCTTCTGTCTCCGCAAAGCTGAAGAAGAAGCAGAGTCCAAAGAAATGGGTCCCATGACCATTGTTCCCTAAAGCTGATCTCCTATAGAGCAGAGGCGTTAATGTCTTGGGTTAGGTCTCTTTGGCTGTTTTGTTTTTTTTTTTAAATGGCAGTTCCGCATATTATCACAGTAGAAATCAAATCATGTGCTTCTGTGTTTGGACATCAGGGCGCCTCCTATTCCTGGCTTGGTGGGTTCAGAGTCGTTTATTATGTGCCCAAGCAAAAGAGCCCCTCTGGGGAAATCCCTTCCTTCCTTGCTGCCAGGTAAGCATGTCCCAGCATTTAGAAATAGGGCGTTCTCACAATTTTAGTGCATGTGGGGAGATCGGAGATGGAACTCAAGCCAAGAAGCGCAGTTTATTGGCTGGCTTGGCGGTAGAGGCTCTCACCACCCAGGAGACTTGCTTCAGACAAGGATGGAGTCTTGAATCTGGGTGTAGCCCCTCGGGTGGATCAAAGCTCCAGTCTTGATTTGAAGTCAGAGGGAGCCTCTGCCGTTGAATGGAAGCAGTGGGCAGTGTGGCTTTAATCAAAGCCATAAGGACCTGCAGTTCGGTCCTCTGAACATTAGGGCCTGGTAGGGGACAGAGGGAGCACGCAAGGGTGGGACTGGGGGCAAGAGATCCAGGTCCCGTATTCATAAAAAGCCTTACATTTGGCCTTTTGTGCTATCTGCAAATGAGGTTATGAATTCAGACACGAAGTTGTACTTTCAGGAGGGAAAAAAGACAATGTTCATTATATAATTTTAATTTTAAAAGCACAAACATTAAAATAGGCTACGATTTTAAAATCTTGGTTGGCCATGTGCACATGTTTTTTAGAACACCAGGAGCCTCAAAAGTGGGATTGATCTGCCCTTCCTTTGCTTTCCTGCTAGCAAAGGGGCTTTTAGTAAGTGTGGCCTGAATAACTAGGAGGCATATATTCTGAATAATACAGGCTTATGGAGAGTTTACCAAGAGAAACCGTTCTACATCCTTTTCCTGGCAGTCAAACATCCCCTGTCCGCCCCCAGGAATGTGTTGACCATAGGCAGCTCCTCCCCGCCATGCTGGGGCTGCCAGAATGACAGTGGGGTCCACACGGATCCCAGCAGCGTGAGATTCAGCTTCCTCCCAACACCAGTGGCTCCTTGAGTGGCTCCACCCATCTACTGAGCACCTGGGCTGTGGGAAGACCAAGATATTCATGGTATATCTAGAAGAGAGCACGTGAAAAGAAAAATAATAATAGTGCTGGTTTCTCCCTCTGTGTGAGGAGAAACACATCTCATGAGGATTTATAGTTCATGTTTCACCGCAGAGCTGAGCTTTCACTATCCGCAAGGCCTTTGGAATGAAAGACAATAGTAACGCTCATTTCTCCCTTGCCTGTTCACACATCATCAGTCACTGAAGCTGTACCTCCAGCCTTTCATCTAGAAATACACTGAGGTGAATGAGTTTCCGAGTACCAATATAATCAGCCACAGAACTTTGGTATACAAACATTCAGTTAAACAGTGTGAAGATAGACAAACAAGTAGTGGTATCTTGGGGGGTGATAGGAACAATAATCCCTTTTTAATTCAATCCAACGAATATTTATCTAGGCTTACTCTATGTAAGCACTGTGCTAGGTCCCAGGAGGAGAAAGAATTTGCTTCTTGTCCTCAGAGACTTTGGCGACAGTTTGGTGTCTTTCAGACTTCTGGCTTTGGAGTCACATAGACCAGTGTGTGAAGGTGCTTGACAGAGAAACTGTCATATACAGGACCTGAGTAAAGAGTGGTTCCTTTTCTTTTATGCCAGAAGCTTTGCTGTCGCCGGCCCTCTCAAGGACTGGCCGCCTGCTCCTGAGTCCCAGTTCCTGGCTGTGTTTCTGCAGTTTGCTGCCGGAGCTGGGGCTCTGTCAGAAGCCAGGCACCTTCTTGGCCCTTTGCTCAGTCTGCTCCTTATACCTCAACGCTCTGTGTTCCTTCTGCTCACCAGGATGCTTATCTGTGGCCAAAGCTGAGCCTCCCAGATGCTGCCTGCCTAGGTTTCTCAGATCTGTCCCTGGTCTATCCTGTCCTGATACCACTCGGCCTATCCTAATATATCCAGGCTATATCAATTTTACTATTGAAATAACCTCTGATATCTCCAGCTCCAGGCAAATCAAGTCTTCTTAAACCTTACCTTTGATCATGTCACACCTGCTCTGAAACCATCAATGACTCCCATGGCCTCTAAATTCAGATAAAACCTCAGCCTGATGGGGGATGGGCTAACTGGGTGATAGAATTTAAGGAGGGCACGTTATGTCATTAGCCCAGTGAAGGCACTGGGTGTTATAAAAGACTGATGAATCACTGAACTCTACCTCTTAAACTAATAATACACTATATGTTAATTAATTGAATTTAAATAAAAAATAAAATGTAAACAAACAAAAAACCTCAGTCTGAGGGTCTCAGCTTAGCACGATCTAGCCTAGCCCACCTTTTTAATTTCATCTTTCTTTCCACCAGTGTATAACATACCAGCCTTAGTGGCCCCACCCTTAGTGGACTCATTGCATTCCTTGAATATGTTCTGGCCTTTCCTTCCTGTGTCCTTTGCTCTTGTTGAACTTTGATGGGATTTCAGCATAGGAAGACAGAGGGAGATGGAGAAAGATGACTGAAGGGAACAACAAAAACAGAGGCATATACAGGGGTGGGAGAGGGGACACCAGAGAGGAGACATGTCTGGTTACTGGATACTGGGCACTTATAATCCCAGACTCATAGCTCTTAGAGAGGAAACTAAATGAATCATCTGGTCTATCCCTGGCCTTCAGGCTGGGAAAATATTTTTGTTTCCATCCTATATATTAGGCCATCAAGGCCCAGAAAGGTTAAGTGACATAAATGGAGGTAGGGCAAGAAATGTCTAGACAGACAAATTGGGGTCATCCTATAGAATCCTTTAATGCCAGGTTAAAACTTATAGTAAATTCACTCAGTGATGGGGACTATTGAAAGTTTTCACTGGGGTAATGACATAATTAGAACTGTTTGGGGCAGTGTTTTCAAACTGTGGGATATGACCCATTAGTGGGTCACAAGTCAATCTCTTGGGTCATAAGTAAAAAAAAAAAATGTCAGAGTGCAGTATTGCTTTGCAAGTTTTATATGTGTGTACTGGGTTATGAAGTAAAATATATTTCTTATTATGTGTCATGGCCAAAAAAATTTGAAAGCCGCAGTTTTAGGAAGATTTATCTGGTGGCAAATCATCAGCTGAATTATGGGTACAGGCAAGGAGCCTGGAGTCTGGGAATCTAGTTGGGATGCTTTTGTCATAGCCCAAGTGGGCAGTAAGAAGGATCTAAATAGGAAAGGAAAGGAGGGGAAAGCATGAAAGATTTTGTGGGGTAAGAGTCTCAGGATGTGGGGACTAGGATTGTGGGGGCTCAAAGGGAGGGAAAAACCAGTCAGGGTTGACTGAAAGTCATACTCAGGTGCTTGGGAAAATGCTGGTGCCCACAGCCAAGGGGGGAAGTTGAGTGAGGGGACTGGTTGGAGGACCAACATGAAAGATAGACAGACACACAACCACCGTCAGCTACTGGACCAGTCAGGGTCCCAGCAGGAGAAAGAATCCATTGAGATGGTTCCAGTGCAAAGACCTGAAGGAGGGGAGGACTTCCAGGGCTGTTGGCAGGTTTAAGGGAACCGACTTGCATGATGAGGAGGCCAGAGATTAACCACAGTATGAAGCTCTTCCTGTCAGATTCCTCTGGCGCCCAAGCTTGCAGGGCACCACCTCCCCACTCTTCTACTCTCCCACCCCTGAGATGAGTCCACGACTGCTGTTTGGTTTGTCACTACCATTACTCCTCCTGTTGCTATTATTTCTACCCTCACCATCACCACAGGCGAACATCTATTGAACGCTCATCTTGTGCCAAGGGCTTTACATGTGTGATTTCATTTAATCATATTTACCTCATGAGTTGGTCCTATCATTATTCCAACATTACAGATAAAGAAGTAGAAACCTGGGGACACTTAAAAACCAAGTTCACACAATTAATAAGTGGCAAAGCTGTAATATGAAGCCAGACAGTCTGATTTCTTGACCACTCTTAATCACTGCAGGGTACTGCTAATTACTGAGAAATAGAAGATAAGAAAGTTAGCAAATGATGGGTAGTTAACCACAATGAAACTTAGAGTAAGTTGCTGTTGATATCATACTTTGGTGCAAGTGGGACCAGGCATCTCTTGTTCCTACATCCCTAATTCCTTCTTGGAAGCTCTGGTGGGACCTGTTGGTCTAGGTGTTATCTAGAAAATCATCATCCTACTCATCCACTGCCTCAGGGTTGTAGGCTAGAGTCATAATCTCCAATTTTAGACAGGTGCAGGATTGGGTTGCCCTTGTTGTCTGATTGTGGGCTGTGCAGGCTCTTCCAGAACCTTCTCAGATTTTACTCAGGTTAGGGTCTCTTGGTTGCCCTTTGGCCATTCTGGTCTGCATTGTTTGAAACTAGCTCAGGTTGAGAGCCCAGGGATTCCTCTCAGGGGCTCAGGGCCCCATGCCAACTAGAATTGTCCTACTTTGCATGGACCAGGTCCCATTCCCGTGCAGTGTGCCTGTACCTAACCAAAGATTAAGGTTGGTCCTGCCTTAAGTCCAACTTCAGACAGTCCAAGTAACTTTCTGGCGCTCACTTTTCTAGCAGTTGAGTGGCCCCAGCCAGGATCCTAGGACCTGTTTGCCTTCCACTTGTATCTCCGACAGCCCCCAGCCGACCACCCTCCTGTGTATTCACTGGGTGCAGACCTCTCACTAGCTCCTTTTCTCAGGTTGGAAGGGCCTGACATCGCATTCAGCTTATTGATGTGAGTCCCGTGATGGTTAAGCAAGGCTTCCCTAGCTTACACCCGCAGCCTCATGTTCTCTCTACGCTGCCTTCGGATGACTCACTGCCCTCACACCCATGCCTTCCTACTTCTTTTCAGGAAATGATTTTTGAAAATGGTCTTTTTTTAACAATAGAAAAGTAATTTTTACCCGCAGGGAGCAAGAATGACAATTCCCAACACTGTTAATAATATGCGCACATACACACACACGCACACACACTCCATTGCTTCCACAAATAGAGAAAGTGCTTCCAACTAGATAGGACGAAAACAAGGCAGTCCAGAAGGATGTAAACCTGAAGTAAATTGCATGTCAGGAAGAAAAAAATCTTGCTACTTAAAGGGCCAACTCTCTATGCCCAGACAAATTATGTCCTAGGATGTGGGTTGCAAACATTTTATTAGTATAACTTCTTCAGACAAATCTTATATGAACTCTAATTTTAAAATATTTATAAAATAATTTATTTGTATACATTTAAAAAAAATTTTTTGTATACATTTTTTTAAAGATTTCACTTTATTTTATTTTTTTAAGTAGGCTCCAACCCAACATGGGGCTCGAACTGACAATACTGAGATCATGCTCTACCAACTGAGCCAGCCAGGCCCCCCTATTTGTATACATTTTAAGCTAAAATTTATTTAGCATTCACGTATACAGTTAATACATGAGGGAAAGTTACTGTTTTGATGAATGCCAAAATTTAAAATAATTAATGTAGGTATAACCATTGCAATCTTGAAATCAAGCTTGCCATTTAATTTACTTCTATATATTATTTTAGTTGCAAGGAGTAAATAAGTACATACATATTTTTAAAATCAGCTTGTCTAGTCATCTATTGTATAAACAGATCCAGAAGTTTGAGAAAGGAATACCAGAACAGTTTTAAATTTTTAAATCAAATCATCAAGATTGTTGAATTTCTTATCCTAGATACGAAAGTCAGACATGAAATACCCAACACTTTTTATAAGCCGTAGAGCCATGTAGCAGGATATGCATTCACTTATAAAAGCCCACTGAGGCCTAACAGGGACCAAACAGATGCTTCTGAGCCTCGTGTGACAGTTGACTGAGCACTGCATTCTTGGAACAGACATGAAAGGCCAGTGCACACCCATACCTTCCCAATCAGTGGCCTATGACTAACTAGTCTATGGTAATAGAGTCAGATTAGTGATGGGTGGCAGGGTGGTAAGGGCTCGTGACTTGAAAGGGGCACGAGAGAACTTTCTGGAATGCTGGACATTGTGTAAGCCTTGATATGGGTAGTGGTCATATGGAGTACCTATGTGTGAAAATTCATGAGCTGTACACTTAAGAATTGTGCATTTTACTGTAGGTTAAATTATACTTCAAATCCCTGTTAGCCAAAAGAGAGAGAGAGAAAAGGAGGGAGGACCTGATTGGCTCAAAAATCTGTCAGCAGAAATTTATGTGCCAGTGTTTCTATTGTGTTATGTGTTATAATTTGGTAACTAGCTAACATATTTGTTTTGTTTTGTTTTGTTTTTTTAAGTAGGCTCTACATCCAGTGTGGGGCTTGAACTCACAACCCTGAGATCAAGAGTTGCATGCTCTACCAACTGAGTCATCCAGGCGCCCTGCATGTGTTTTTGTGTTTGGGTTTTTTTTTTACCTTTTTTTTTTTTTTAAAGACTTATTTATTTATTTGAGAGAGAGAGCGTATGCTTTTGAGCAGGGGGAGGGACAAAGAGAGAGGGAGTGAGAGAATCCCAGGCAGACTCCCTGCTGAGCACAGAGACAGAAGCAGGACTTGATCTCATGACCTGAGCCAAAATCAAGAGTCGTTGCTTAACGGACTGAGCCACCCAGGCGCCCCTGTTTGTGTTTTTAATGATAGTTTTTAAAAATAGTTTAAAATGTATTTTAAAAATGAAATCCATGTATACAGTTGACCTTTGAACAACACAGTGGTTACAGTTACCCCCATGCAGTGGAAAATTTGCCTATAACTTTTGATTCCTAAAAACAACTACTAATAGCCTACTGTTGACTAGAAGCCTTACTGATAATATCAACAGTCAATTAACACATATTTAGTGTGTTATATGTATTATGTACTGTATTCTTACCATAAAGTATGCTAGAGGAAAGAAAATGTCATTGAAATCATAAGGAAGAGAAGATACATTTATGGTACTGTACTATATTTATTGAAAAAAACCCTGTGAATAAGTGGACCTGCACAGTTCAAACCCATATTGTTCAAAGGTCAACTGTATTTTAAAAATAAGATTCAAATCAAATATATTCAAAAGATGGAAGTTAAATCATGACCTTACAATCACTCCCGGCAATCTTTGACAAATCATGGAAGATTTAAGAAGCCTGGGTGACCAGGGATGACAAAGAACAGTATGAACAGTCCCGTGGAAAGCACATGGGCCTTTGTACATACTAACCTGGGTTCAAATCCTAATTTTGCCAGTTACCTAAGGTCTGGTGGCTAGTACGCTATCAAATACACAGCCCCAGTTTCCTCATCTGTAAAATGGGTCTAATGGCACCTGCCTCAGAGCTGTTGGGACAGTAAGTGAGAACATAACTGAAGTGTCCAGCACATTTAGCCAGCCCCCAACAAATGCTGATTCTCGTCTCTTCTGTATCCCATAATGCGGTAAAATATGCTAGACTGAGAGGGGGTCTGATTGCCTTTAGAAAGGCGTGCCTCTTAACTTATTTTTCCAGAGGCAAAGATGGACTTGCATCATCTGTCTGTCCCCAGCCACACCTGGCCCTCCTTGCTGCCGATGACACATTTGCAAGACTGTGCATAGGCCCCGGACAGAAACATGTCACACAAGTGGAGGTGTTGGCCATCCTCATTGTAGACAGAAAATGACCGGCATGTGAGTGGAGCAGACCAGCCAGCCCAGGCCCTGGCCCCCCAGGCACAGGAGCAGAACAGAAATTTGTCAGAGGATGGGGGGCCTTTCCCTCAGCTTCCTGGGTTTCTCCGTCCCTTTCTTCTCTGTCTCTCCCCAGCAGAGCTCAGGAAGCAGGAGAAAAATGCCCAAAGGCAAAAAGGCAGAAAGCGTCTGTCTCCTCATACTTTGATGGTGAGAGTGAAAACAAATGTCTCATAGCTTGTTAAATGTTAGGTCTAAGATGTCCGCTTGGGGATGTAGGTTGTGATGTAGGGTGTGGCCATCACACTGGTGTGTTAGTCTGGGCATTCTTTGCTTCTTGCAGGCTCCCACCATATGGTCTATCAGAACTATTTACTCATAAGCCTGAACATTTAGTTTGGTCTCTGGGCCAGGTGTGTACCTTTAGACCACTGCCTGAAAGAACTGGTTTGAGCTCTGAGGAGAATAAGTTAGGCCTGCCTCAACTTGTCAGTGTGACCCTTCATGTTCTGACACACCTGCTCCCAGCTGCTGTGGACCCCTCATAAGAAGGATCTGCATCGTCCAGGGTCAGAGGTCTGGACACAGATCCCAGTCTCAAAGCAGTCCTCCTCTCTGCCTGGGTTCTCAGGGGTATGAAGGGCTACGTTCTGCTTTGGTAAATTCTATCCAGCTAGGAGTTCAAGACCAGGAGTAGTTAAACCTGGAGAGCAGAGGCTTGCAAGAGACTTGCTTAGGTTCGTGCCCTCCGTCTGCCAGAGCCTTCAGGCCCCTGAAGAGGCCTCTTCCTCTGCTGTCCGGGACAGCCATGGGCTAACCCGACCTTGTGGAGTTCTAACTGACCTGAGTCTGGGGCTGTAGTTCTGCTCGCCTTTTATTTCACACTGAATGCCTTTGTGAACTGGCCTTGAAAAAGTTTTATAGGATCCAGTCTAGATGTTCTCTGCCTGTACTCTGTTTGCTTGTTATGTTGCAAGAATGTGGCCCAACAGCCTCCACACCCTGATGACTCAGCCTAGCTCTAATGACTGGTGTTTTCCAGGCCTTCCTGGGGGGCAGCCCCTCCTCTAATATTGGCCAGGTGCTGCCCCCCAGCTGCCTGGAGTGAGCCAGGATCGGAGTTAGAAACACTGCCCACAGGTTAGGCAGAGGGAAAGGGAAGGTGAATTCTGGTTTGTTCCACTCCCCAAAACTGCTGTCACTCTTGGCCCTTCCCAGGCACGGCCCAGGACGTATAAATTAGAGGCTAGTGGGATCAATTTTGAAGGGAGCAGGCAGCGTGGCGACCTCTCACTTTGAGAAAAGGCAGTTGATATCCACGTAGGGGTCATGTGAAGAAGCCTGTCTTACTTTCAGAGAATTGGTCTTTGATTTATAGGGCTTTCAATTTGATGGGGGGAAAAATCCGTTAAGTTTCTGGGGACCGACTAGAGGAAATCATATAATTAACTATTCAGAGATTCTTAGAATCTTTGACTAAAAGAAGAAATGACAGAAAAATCACTGTGCTCTAGAACCATGGCAACAGGCCAAGCATTGAATAACGGCCATATAGAAGAGATTTAAATGATTTATGTTTCAATGTATGCTTCTCTTTGGAAAGGAATTGCTTAGGGAAAGTTTATGCCTTAATTATTACTCTTATTAAACGGGAAAACCTTAAGTGATTTTACCTTAAAATCTTTGAACCTTAAACTCTTTTACCAGATTTTAAAAATTCAGGCCTCCTTGCAAAAATGCAAACACATTTCTATTTCTTGATGGGTTATAACAAAAGCAGAAGACTTAACAATTCTTTTTATGAAAAGATGAAATCTGAGCACAGTTCACACATTTGCCAATGATTCTTCTCTGTTGCATGTTATCTATGAATCATCTGACACAAAACAGCTGTAGGGCTTCTCCGCTGTAAGGACCTGGTTGCCCTGCCAGGAACTGCACCCCAGCCTGTGGTCTAGTCACGGACAGCATTTACATAATACTTGTTCCCCCTAACTAAGCCTACCCTCCTGGGTGATTGCCCCTCCCCTCCAGCACGCCCTGGAATGGCCATACTTGGGGCTGGCTCTGGGCCCAGCAGGAAGCACAGGTCTCCAGGCTGCAGACCACACCCATACATAGGTTTGTTTGTTTTGTTTTGTTTGGGGGAGGATCTTTTTATTTTGATATAATTTCAATTTTCCAGAAGAATTACAAGAACAGTACAAGGAACTTCTACAACCTTTGATTCATTTGTTTGCATTTTTGCCTTATTTGCTGAGTTGTTCTCTCACTCTCTCCCATTCTCCTCTCGCATGTGAGATGGAGATGTAGTGCCCCTATTTGTTCCAATATGCATTTTCCAAAAAGGTATTCTCTTAATAACCAAAGCATAGTTATACAATCAGGCAGTGAAGCATTAATACAATACTACTGTCTCTTTCATTAATTGCCCCCAAAATGTCCTTACTCTTTTTTTTTCCTCCCCCAAGTCCAGGATCAAATTCAAGATCATGCACAGCACTTAGTTGTCGGGTCTATTTATTTTCCTTTATTCTGGGACATTTCTTTAGCCTTTCTTTATGTTTCTTGACCCTAACATTTTTAAAAAGTACAGGCCAGTTATTTTGTAGAACGTCTTTCAATTTGGGTTTGTCTCATGTTTCCTCCTGATTAGATTCAGGTTATGCATTTTTGGCAGGAATATCAGAGTTGATAGGGTGCCCTTCTCCAAGCATCCTAATTGGGGCCCCACGATTTGGGATATTGGTTTGTACCAGTAAAGTGATGTTAGGTCTGATGACTTGACACAGTGGTATCTGCTACTGTGAAGTTATTTTTCCCTTTCAATAAGTAATTGGGGGGGGTGTACTTTACATCTCTGTAATTATCCTATTTTTAAAAATTTTTATTTAAATTCCAGTTAGTTGGGCGCCTGGGTGGCTCAATTGGTTAAGCGACTGCCTTCGGCTCAGGGCATGATCCTGGCGTCCCGGGATCGAGTCCCGCATCGGGCTCCCTGCTCAGCAGGGAGTCTGCTTCTCCCTCTGACCCTCCCCCCTCTCGTGCTCTCTCTCTCTCTCTCATTCTCTCTCTCAAATAAATAAATAAAATCTTTAAAAAAAATAAATTCCAGTTAGTTAACATACAGTGTTATTGTAGTTTCAGGTGTACAATATAGTGATTCCATATACCACCTGGTGCTAATCACAACAAGTGCACTCCTTAATCCCCATCACCTGTTTCACCCATCCCCCCCACCCACCTGGTAACCATCAGTTTGTTTTCTATAGTTAAGAGTCTTTTTCTTGGTTTGCTTCTCTTTTTCCCCTGTGATTGTTTGTTCTGTTTCTTAAATTCCACATATGAGTGAAATCATATGGTATTTGTCTTTCTCTGACTGATTTATTTCATTTAGCATAATACACTCTAGCTCCATCCATGTTGTTGCAAATGACAAGATTCATTCTTTTTTATGGCTAATATTCCATGATCACATCTTCTTTATCCATTCATCAGTAGATGAACATCTGGGCTCTTTCCATAATTTGGCTATTGTAGATAATGCTGCTATGAACATTGGGGTGCATGTATCCCTTAGAATTAGTATCTTTTAAAAAATTATTTTGAGAAAGAGTTGGGGGGAGAGGAGGCGGGGCAGAGGGACAGAATCTTCAAGCAGACTCCCCACTGAGCTCGGAATCCAACTCAGGGCTCGATCCCACAACCAATGAGATCATGACCTGAGCATAAATCATGAGTTGGATGCTCAAGCAACTGAGCCACTCAGGCGCCCCTCAAATTAGTTTTTTTTGTAATCTTTAGGTAAATACCTAGTAGTGCAATTGCATATCCTATTTTATTTTATTTTTTTTAAGTAGGTTCCACGCCCAACATGGGGCTTGAACTCACAGTCCTGAGATCAAGGGTCACATGCTCTACCAACTGAGTCAGCCAGGCACCCCTACAATTATCCTGGTTTTTTCTTTTTTTTTTGTTTTGTTTGTGTAATTATCCTATTTTTAATGAAACTTCTACACATCCATTGATGATTTTCTAGGTCTCTCATTTTGGCATTCTCCTGTAATGAAGAGGTTTCCCTTCACCTCTATCTATCATCTATCTATCTATCTATCTATCTAATCTATATGATTCTTATTCTATCAGTGGGGTATAATTCATTGCAAATATTATTTATTTGGATGTTCGAATTGTTCCAGATTACTGAGTGGAGCGCCCTCAAGCTGGCTACTGAGTCTTTTCAACATATTTTCATGATTCTTTGAGCACTTCCTTCTAGCACAGTAAGATGTTCCAGACTTATCCTCTACTTTTCCTGCCCCCAGCCACAGAATAAGCCATTTCTCAAGAATACCTGGTTCCTTTAGTGGGTAATGGTATTTAGAAACCAAGATCTGGGTGCTAAATATGCTCATTCCTACTGGTGTGTCACTGCTTCTGGGCCCTCTTAGCAGACAGAATTAGGTAATATTACATATACAAACAGAAATAGATACATATAGGGGCGCCTGGGTGGCTCAGTCGGTTATGTGTCTGCCTTTGGCTCGGGTCACCATCCCAGGATCCTGGGATCGAGTCCTGCGTCGGGCTCCCAGCTCAGCGGGGAATCTGCTTCTCCCTGTCCCTCTGTCTGCCGCTCTACCTACTTGCACGCTCTCTCTCTCTGTCAAATAAATAAATAAAATCTTTAAAAAAAAGAAATAGATACATATAGAGGCATAGATATATATTAGAAATACATTGGAGATATATATACATATATTTATATATTTATAGATATGACATAATATATAGTTATACCAATAACTCCAATTTCGATGCAACAAACACCTTTTCCAAATTTATAATTTCTTTCCCCAGTGCTTAGAAATATTAACCTTAAGCTCAAGAATACACAGATTGTAGTTTCAGAATTGCTAATCCATAGTACCATTAAAAGTAAACCTAATGAAAGTTCAAGTTGTTTACAATTTTGGGGGTAAAACTTACATACATTGAAATGCACAAATCCCAAGTCTACAATTCAATGACTTCGGACAAATGGATATACCTGCCTAACCCATACCTTTTTTTTTCAAGATACAGAACGTTTATCTCTGTATCTTTCAGAAAGTCACATCCTGTTTCTTCCCAGCCAGCAACACCCCCACCCCCCAAGCAAGAGGCAGCCACTGTTCCAGTATTTTACTTAGTTTGTAAACATCAGTTGGCTCCCCTGGTTCTGAACACCCATCTTCAACTTGGACCCTACTCTGTGCTCTCCCCCTCAAGGCTTGTGCCACCTCAATGCCTGGCCTTAGATTTTGTTTTGTCTGCTCTTTCTTGGCAATTCCAGATTTGATTTCCAATTCTGCTTCCAGTCTTTCCTGACCCCTGGTTCCAATGAGTCTGCCCCTCCTCTGGGCTAGATATTAATTTAGCCCAGGTAAGTTCCTCATTCTTCCTGGGCTTTTGATCTAGCCCCAAAGGACCTTTGGCCTGGAATATGCTTCCAGGATAACAAATTTACCAAAGATGGTTTCATAAAAAGACATAATTCCGTGAAAAGGCTCCTTAAGATTTGGTAATATTGCCCTGTGTGATCCTGCTTGATACCTGGATTCTGAGTCACACCTGTTCTTTTCTTTTTCTTTCTTCCTTCCTTCCTTCCTTCCTTCCTTTCTTTCTTTTCTTTCTTTCTTTCTTTCTTCTTATATATTTATTTTGAGAGAGAGAGAGAGAATCTTAAACAGGCTCCATGCCCAGCATGGAGCCCACCACGGGGCTCAATCTCACAACCCTGAGTCAAAATCAAGAGTTGGATGCTTAACTGACTGAGCTACCCAGGCGCCCCTGTTCTTCTGTTTCTAAATCTTGCTTTCTTACCCCACTTGTATGTCTGTCATAATCCTCCCGTGTGACATCGGGAGCCAGAAGCTGGTGAGGCTTTTCTCACAAGGGTACCTTGTAAGCATGATTATGATAAACAGAAACCATGTATCTTGTGGGCGTTTAGTACATGTGAAACCACTCAGCCCACCACCAAGATGCGGCAAATGGCCAGAGTGGGGGGCACAGGCAGAGAAGGTGTGTGGGTCCCTATGCATCCTGTCAATGCTTAATGAATAACTCCCTTTCAGTAGTGCCCAGCCTAGCCAGATCTATAGGGTGTAGGGTAGAAACTAAGGTGAGGTCTCAGAACCAGGAAGTCACACCCATGTTAATATTTAGAAAACAGTGGGGTTATAATAGCTTCTTTTCTAGGCTCCCTAATGAAAAGGGGTAGTGTGGTTCAGTCATGAAAGCTTCTGAAAAGACTCTTTGACACGAAGGCTCTTAGCTCCACTCTTCATGTTGGCCCTTGATTATATCAGTGGATTAATAAGCAGTTGCTTGTTCTGCCTTTGTGTGCTTGGATCCCCCCACCCTCAGCAAGGCTAAGGGTTCCTTGAGGGAGGTGACAAGCTTGTGCATTTTTCTGTTTTCCTCCCATCTCAGCGCCCGCTCCTTGTCACATGACAGGAGGTGTTCAGTAGATACTTCTGAATTGACCTGAGTCTTCTTAGTCACTCTAATGAGATCATCCCTCTCTAGTATCCCAATTCCTACTGCAATTCCAAGCACAGAGTAGGTATCAGATTGGCTGAGTAAATCATGAACTAATTCCACTAAATCGTTGTTGAATCCAAGTGTTATTCCTTTCAGGAGTCTGTGTTTTAGAAGAGGGCAGATGAATGGGCAATGCTTAATAACCCAGGTGGAATTAACCTAACAGTGGAATTACAGGCACCAGAGAGAGCCAGATGAGGACATTTATGGGCGGGGGGCTCTTTGGTGCCCCACTAATCATGCCGCATCACTATGTTACTCTTCCCCTGAGGTTCTCAGAATGTCGGGCCACAAAGGGATCATTATATTCTCCTGATGCAGCCCTGTTGCTGCCTGCTTTTCCTGAGCTTGTCTCTCCCATTTGATTTTCTGTTGTTTCCTTTGGTCCAACAGCAAATCGGTTGTAGCACCTTCTTCTGCAGAGCCTGGTAGACACAGAACCTCCTAGCGGCAAACCTTCTAAGCTTTTATTGCTGCCAGCAAGGCTGAAGAGGTAGACAGCAGCAGGCCTGCAACCAGGGGCCCTGGAGGGCTGGAGCCCCTCCTCGACAGGCCACATACCTTCTGGGATTTGGTTTCCACTCTTTAGCCTGTCATATTTGCTCAGGTGCCCAGCTGTGTACAGTTCACCTCTGTTATGCCTCCCACTGCTGTCCTGACCCAGTTCAAGTCCTTGCTTGCCTCTTACCTAGATTATTTTAACCATCTACTTCTTAATGAGTCTACCTGCTGCTGATTATGGTAAGATGTAGAGCTATTTAGCCATGATCTCAAATGTATGATTAGCCTCCTACTGGGGTTACTACTTGGCCCACTAGTGTCTCTAGTCAGGAAAACACAAGCCATTTAGTACCATCCAGACGAGCTGGACTGGGCCGCACCTGACCTGGGAAGTCTCATTTGGACCCAAGGCCAAGAGGTGCTCTCTCAACCTTGACTTCAATTAGAATCATCTGGGGAAACAAACACATTTTCATGTGCAGTCCCCACCCCTTGAGCTTCTGATTTAATTAGACTGGGATGAGGCCTGAACGTATTTATTCTTTCTTCTGGAATGAACTTTTGTGTAAGTACAAAAGTACTTTTATCCAAAGAAATGTTACAAGTTCATCATTAGTACACTTCAACTTATTACAAATTTTCATTACAATTTTAATTGTTGCAAAATGTTCCACGGAGTACACCTATTTAACCATTCACCTGCCATTTGTGGAACATTTAGTTTGTTTCTGATTTTTAGCTATTACAAAAGGAGACATAATGAGAGAATTCTTCACATAAATTTTCCTTATTTGAGGCATCTTGCTTTTCACCAGGAGAAATTTCCAGAAGTTTTATTACCGGACAAAATAATATGAAAGTATTTTAGACTCTTCATACTGTCTAACTGCTTTTCTAAAGGCTCTTAACCAATTCACACTCCTTCCAAAATGGATAAAAATTTCTATTTTATCCAACATCAATCATTTGCTAACATAACAAAACATTTATTCTCTATTTCAATGTATATATCTATATTTGAGGCTTATATTTTTTCAAAGCTCCTCAGGCAATTCTAAGGTGGAGTCTGGGTGGAGAGCAATAGTAGGCTGGACTAAAAGTTGCCAGGTGCTGTGGCCCCTTTTCCTCAGCCTCTGGAGACCCTTTGCTCTGATACAAAGGCCCAGGAAAAGTGCCCAAGGAAATGGGCACCAAGGTAAAGAGGAGGTTTCTTTCTAAGGCCTAGGGCCAAGTAGGCTCAAGTCGTCCTCCCTGACTCTTCCTAGGGAGGGGCCTGTCTCCTCTGACTGCCTAGGGTTGGAAGTGACCCAACGAGAACCAAGAGAACATAGCCCCAAAGAGGGAGAACAGGGAAAAAAAAGGAACCGTTCTGCATCATCAGGAGCTTGGAGCCTCTCCCCCAACTCTCAGAGAGTCTACCTCCCTGCCCTGAGGCCTGAGTCACAGAAACCTCTGGCCGTGCTGACCACCCCCATCAAACATGCCTCCTCCATACCGTATCCCCGTCATGGTTTTTTAAATTGCTTTTCTATTTTTAAAATTTTATTTATTTATTTATTTATTTATTTTAGAGAGAGAGAGACAGAGAGTGTGGTGGGGGTTGGGACAGAGGAAGAGAAAATCTTAAGCAGGCTAATATGTTGTTGTACTTTTGTCCTTTAAGATTTTCGAGCACCATGGTCCTGCAAGAAGCAGTAAAGGCTAATGAGAAGCAGACAGTGCCCTGGGAAACAGGAAATCTGGTTCCATTTATGACTCCACCAGGGCCTGCCATGGAATTTTGAGCAGCGCTGGTTTGCTGCCCCATGCCCTCTTGTTTAGAGGCGCCATCTGCACCTCTGGGATATAGGGGTTAGGTTTCTTGTTTTTCCTGCAAAATAGTACCAGTGTTAGGGCACCTCGGTGGCTCAGTTGGTTAAGCATCTGCCTTCGGCTCAGGTCATGATCCCAGGGTCCTGGGATCGAGTCCCACATCGGGCTCCCCCTGCTCTGCGGGGAGCCTGCTTCTCCCTCTGCCTCTGCCTGCCACTCCCCCTGCTTGTGCTCTCTCTCTCTCTGTCAAATAAATAAGTAAAATCTTAAAAAAAAAAAAAAAAATGGGACAGGCAGGGCGCCTGGGTGGCTCAGTCGGCTGGGCGACTGCCTTCGGCTCAGGTCGTGATGCCAGGGTCCTGGGATCGAGCCCCTGCGTCGGGCTCCCTGCTCAGCGGGGAGCCTGCTTCTCCCTCTGCTCTGCTGCTCCCCCTGCTTGTGCTCTCTCTCTGTCAAATAAATAAATCTAAAAAAAAAAAAAAAGGGAGGGGGGTACAGGCAGGCTTGTTTTGGCAGCACATATACTAAAAAAATTGGACTGATACAGAGAAGATTAGCATGGCCCTTGCCCAAGGATGACATGCAAATTTGTGAAGCATTCCATAAAAAAAAATAAAATAAAATAAAAAAAGGGACAGGCAAGGGTGCTTTTCCATTTGGATGGGATGTTTTCTGTGTTTGGCTTATCCTGCTTGGATGTTTCCTTCTTTCTTACTTTTTGTACATGCAGAAAGAAAACACGTTCGTAGTCTTGGAGGCAGGGGATGAGCTTCCTGGGTGGCAGCCCTCCTGAAATGCATTCTTGCGTGCACAAAATGCAAAGGCAGCTGTGTACCTGCTCTCGCAGGGCTTCAGAAACCCTTTGGGGAATGGTGATGTGGTGGTCACTGTTAGAGCAGAGCAACAATCTGCTGTAATCAGGGATAAGCTAAATTTGGGCAGTACTAAAGTTTGCTCATGGAAAAGTGATTTATTTAGACAAATCCGGATTTTAAAATTGTTTTTCTTGAAGTGTAACAGATACAGAAAAGTGCATGCACTGTAAATGCACAGCTTGGTGAATTTGTGCAAAGTGAACACACCTGTGTTACCCTGGTAACCACGACATAGGTCAAAAATAAAATGTTAGAGGACCCCTCCTCCCCCACCCCCCAGTAAGTAGTCCTTTGAGGTATAACCACAAACCTGACTTTCAACACTTTATATTTTTGCCTGGTTTTGACCTTTATATATACTTGTGAAATTTATTCACATTTTTTGTAGATCTTGTTCTTATTACTATTACTTATTACTTATTCTCATTACTGTGTGGTATTCCATGATAGAAATATGCCACAGTTTTTTATCCATTCTATGTTGATGGGATTTGGGGCTGTTTTTGTTTTGGCAATCTCAAATTATGCTGGTATGAATAGTTTTGCACCTTTCTATTGGTGCTCATGTGCATGCATTTCAGTTGCACACATTCCTGCAAGTGGAATCACTAGCTCACAGTGTTTGCAGGCATTCGGCTGTAATGGACCCTGGAAGTAGCAGTAAATGAGAGTTCGGAATGTATTTTTGATAGGGGACAAAGCACACAGCTAAGATCAGGCCCCAGGTTCCTGGTCTCCTCCCAGGCTTGGACGACAGCGGAGCCAGAACAAAGCACTTACCCTCTGTGTTTCCTCATCTGTAAATAGGAAATAATTAGTACCTGCTCTAGTATTTGCTGTGGGATGAAAAAGCCCTCTGCAAAATTTCAAGCTGCACAAATGGAAGCTGTCATTAAAATGGAAGCAGGGAAGGGTGATTTTTAATTATTAATGAGAATTAAAGAATAACTATACTTATGTGGATTTCCAATCCGAATTAAGAATCCAGAGATTAGATTAACTGCTCAGCTGGACAGAGTTGTATCACCAAAGGGGTTTGTGGTATTATTCTCTCAAACCCAGACACAGGAAGTAGCTTCCCAAACCCATCCTCTGTACCTTGCTAGAAGATTCCTCATCGGCCTAGAGCCCCAGGGGTCCTCCTCCTTCTTTCTCTCAGGCGCCAAATGCCCCAGCTTTTTCCTTCCCCCTGCATCAGCCTGAGTTGGCCTACTCTGGGAAAAACTGGTTTGGTTCTGCCTGACTGGGCCAATTATAATGCACCAGGAAAGCCAAAGGACACACTCCTTCCACGTCTTCCTGCATTATTGAACGTAAAGTGTGAGTATTGTCAATGAGGTGCTTTGGTCTCACAGTACAACTAAAAGTTCACAGGCATTCATTCTACCAAAGACTGTGCTAAGTAAGCTACATCAGGGGCTGTAAAAAATAATTATTATTTGAAAGTAGTGTCAACATTTTTTCCATCCCTTGCAGATGGTTACACAAGTAGAAGGCAGTGCCCTCTTCTGGCCAATGCCACACTCGCATGGCTGTGGCTAAGGGGATTGTCAACTCATGGGACTGGTGCTTGGGAGGGACCTGGCTCATCTTGGGGTTAGTCTTGAGCAAATCACATTTGGGGATCCACCTTCCCTTTCTTCTTCAAAAGAGAAAAATCAAAACTGTGATGGTTACATTGTATGTGTGATTAACATTTAAATCATTAGATTTTTTTTACCTTCCATAATGCAGGTGGTTATCCTTACGAGCAAAAACTGAGGTTTCCTGAAGAAAAAAAAAAAATTCTGCTTCAAGACTGCAAAATAGAAAGCCGGCTGAGTTTCCAGCCTTCAGATTTTGAACACAAGACTGCAACATCAATTCTTCCCTGAATTTCTAGCTTGCCAGCCTGCTCTGCGAATTCCAGACTTGTCAGCCCCCACAATCGTGTGAGCCAATTCCTTAAAATAAATCTGTGTGTGTCTTGTTAGTTTTGTTTCCCTGGAAAACCCTAATGCAAAATCTAACTGCAAAACCCATTTATATCAGTGGCATCTCGTTTGCACAAATATAAGGGGACATGAAGTATAGCAGTTGACCTTCTGAGTTCAGGTTCAAGTCCCAGTACCATCTCATTTACTGGTTTCATAAACTAGCTCCTTAATTATACTTAGCCTTGGTATCTTCATTTGTATAAAGGAGGAAATAGTAACACTTACTGAATAGGCCGTTGTGAAGATTAAGAGAAAACGTGCTTAGAATAGTGATTGGCTCACAATAAGTACTAAATAAATGTTAGTAGTAATTATTATTAATTATTAATTATTATTAAGGTCATAGAGGGAAACTGTCAAAGAAGGGTGACTTACAGGATGAGGGGTACTTGGAAGGCTAGTTAGTTTTGTTCACTGCCCCACCCCTGGTTTTCCCAGACCCTCATGCACAGGCAGTCTCTGCTTTTCACTACCTGTTCTTGGCCGATATTATAAAGCCATTTCTTGTAAAGTGTCCTGTCTCTTCCCATAGGAACCCAATCAAGATTAAAAGTTGGATTCCAAATTAAGGACTAAGTCATAGATGAAACCATTATTAAGTCACAAAAGCAAAGTTCAGTAAATCTTGATAATCATTTAAAACAGTACACTTATTCTAAGTCCAAACATGGGGCTTCCATAAAATTTAATCTTCACTCCATGATACAATTTACCAATTTATTATTTTTTTAAATAATTTTAAAAGATTTTATTTATTTGAGAGACAGAGAGTGAGCAAGAGAGAGAGAGAGCACAAGCTGGAGGAGGGGCAGAGAGAGAGGGAGAAGTAAGCTCCCAGCTGAGCAGAGAGCCCGATGCAGAGCTTGATCCCCGGACCCCAGGATCATGACCTGAGCCGAAAGCAGACACTTAACCGACTGAGCCAAACAGGCACCCCCAATTTATCAATTTAATTAGCAGTTTTGTTTGCCTTCTCACAACTTAGAAGGACTTCTGCAAGATGATTTGGTTGGTCAAAACCCTGTTTTTATTTTAAAGTTAGCCAAATGGTTATCTCCAAGTATAAGGATTTTGGTTAATTTATATATATTGACATATTTTTTTTTAAGATTTTATTTATTTGACAGAGAGAGACACAGTGAGAGAGGAAACACAAGCAAGGGGAGTGGGAGAGGGAGAAGCAGGCTTCCCGCTGAGCAGGGAGCCCGATGCGGGGCTCGATCCCAGGACCCTGGGATCATGACCTGAGCCGAAGGCAGACGCCTAACGACTGAGCCACCCAGGCGCCTCTTGACATATATTTTTATATATATTTATATATTTATATTTATCTGTGTGTTAATCAGTGATTCACCAGAAGGACCCACAGGATTCAATAGCAGGTTATATACTCCCTGAGATTTATTATAGCAAAGGATACAGAGCAAAGTAGCAGGAAAAAGATATGCACATGTGGGGTCCAGAGACATTCAACATAGACTTCCAATGTCTCTCCTCGTCCAAATACTCCTTATCTGAGGCCATATAGGAATACTCTTTCTCTCACCATTAACTTTGACGACATGTGTAGAATGTCTGCTGGAGAAGCCGATTTGTCTCAGAGTTCAAGGCTTTTATGGAGGGCTGGTTGTATAGGTATATCCTGCTATATATACAACCAACTATGGCGTCCCAAACTCAACCCTAACAATGAAGCTAGGTGCACATTGTTGATCCTGATGTTTGTGCAAAGCAACCTGAGAAGTACATAGGGTATGGTCCATTGGTCCAGGTATATGTAACAAACCCATCAGCCACTAAAGTGAAGAACACTCTAAGGGCTGCTAAGGGTTAATCATGGGTCCCTTGAAGACCTGTAAAGAGCAAGCAACCAGACCTGCTGTGTTAACTCTTTCCTCACAGTCTGTATTTTCTAAAATGTCTATAATTAACCTCTATTACTTCTATAATGAGAAAAGTAGTTATTAATATGAAGGCATCCAAAATTAATGATTTTCCTTTGTAGTTATTTAGTGATGTTGCTTTATAATCTCAGGATTCCCTGTAGTCAGCAGAGCTGCTGAGAGAAGTCAAGTCACTCTACTAGACACTTCATGGATGCCCTTCATACCCTTTGGGAAAATCATAGAAACAGGCCAGGACAAAGCATGTGAGACATGGAAGGACCCACAGCAACAACTAGTTCAACTTCCCCATTTAGAGATGATGAAGTGGAAATCCTGAGGAATGAAAGGACTCACCCAAGGTTCCAAACCTTAGAACTTTCAGTTATAAACCTCTCTTGGAACTCCTGAAATGGGACAAGGCAATGTCTGCTCAGTTGCTTCTGCTTGTCTTTAACCTGGGCAGAAACTGGAGGAGCCCTGACTGGTGGGGCTGCCTGAACTGGGTGTGCATGGTCCAATCGCCTTTAGTCTAGACAGAGGCTTCCTATCCTTCCCCAACCCCTCCCTTGTCCAGCGGCCTGAGAAGCACCAGGACTCTGTATCCAGAACCTATGCCGTTGGGTCAATGGTCTAGTTTGGAACTTAACAAGACATTAATTTCATCTGCACCAAATTTCCCCCTTTTCTCTCCCTCATTTACTCTCTTGTAGGTTGGAGGGCGGTGTCTGTCTCTCCACTGCCCTGCACATTCCTTGAGGGCCTCCTGGAACCCGGTTATACAGTGGTTATGATTGTGGGTAGTAAAGTCAAATGGTCCAGGGTTTGAATTCTGGCTTAGCATCTCATTGGCTTGTGTGATTTGCGTCAGTTACTTAGTGGAAATAACAGCACCTCCTTCATAAGGTTACTGGGAAGACGAAAGGAAGTAATAACTCTTAATTAGTATAGAGTTTGGCATATAAAAATGTTCAATAATAATGTATATTATTCTTGAAATAGGTATTCCATTTACTTCAGAAAACCCTATTCTCTGATCTTTTTAACATTTTTGTTGAGGTAATTAACATACAATATACACATATGTATTTAAAGTATACAATGTCGTAAGTTTTAACATGTGCACACCTGTGAAACCATCCCTGTAATCAACCTAATTGTCATATCTATACCTCCCAAAAGTTCCCTTATATCCTTTTGTAATCCCTTTTCCTGTCCCCAGGCAATCACTATTTACTCTGCCTCTACAGATTAGCTTGCGTTTTCTAGAATTTTATATAAATGGAATCAGATGGTATGCACCTTTTTTGGCTTGTTTCATTCAGCATTATTTTGAGATTCATCCATGTTGTTAGGTATACCAGTTGCTCAGTAGTATTCCATTGTTGAGGGTATCAGTTGCTCAGTAGATATACCACAATTTGTTTATCCATTCACTTACTGATGAACATTTGGGTTGTCTCCAGTTTTGAAGTTTTAGAAATAAAACTTCTGTGAACACTTGTGTACAAGTCTTTCTATAAACATATACTTATGTTTCTCCTGGGAGGTGAATGGGTGGGTCCTAAGATAGGTATATGTTTAAATTTTTAAGAAACTGCCAAATTATTTTCCAAGTAATCGCACCATTTTGTATTTCCACCAGTAGCATGAAAGTTCCAGTTGCTCCACATCCTTGAAAACAGTTGGTATGGTCAGTCTTCTAATAGATATGTAATGGTATCTCTGTTATTTTAATTTGAGATTCCCTAATGACATTTTATTTATCTGTTTGTTTGTTTTGGGGGGGAGGGGCAGAAGGAGAGGGAGAGAGAGAATCTTAAGTGGGCTCCATGCTGGGCTCAATCTCACAACCCTGAGATCATGACCTGAGCTGAAATCAAGAGTCAGACACTTAACTGACTGAGCCACTGAGGCAACGCCCCCACCCCCGCTGCCCGCAATGACATTTTAAATGGGTTTTTGCCACCCGTGTATCTTTTTGGTGAGTTATCTGTTCAAATCATTTGCCTATTTTAACGGGTATTCGTTTTCTTATTGTTGAATTTTGAGACTTTTTAAAATATATTCTGTATACAAGTCCTTCAAGTGATTCACAAATATTTTCTTTTTTTTTTTTTTTTTAAGATTTTATTTATTTATTTGAGAGAGAGAATGAGACAGAGAGCATGAGAGAGGGGAGGGTCAGAGGGAGAAGCAGACTCCCCACTGAGCAGGGAGCCCGATGCGGGACTCGATTCCGGGACTCCAGGATCATGACCCGAGCTGAAGGCAGCCGCCCAACCGACTGAGCCACCCAGGCGCCCCTCACAAATATTTTCTTGAAGACAGTAACTAGTCTTACCATTCTCTTAACAGTGTCTCAAAGAACAGAAGTTCTTAATTGTAAAGAAGTACAACTTATCAATTTTTTTCTGTTATGGATTGTGCTTTTGGTATTCTAATCCAAGGATCCTTTCTCTACTAAATCACTTTTACATGTTTGTTGGAAATCAATTTACCATACATATGTGGGTCTATTTCCACACTCTGTTTTTTCTCCAGTGATCTATGTTCACGCCAGTACCATACTATCTTGATTACTGTAGCTTTCCCAAATTTGTTTAGCTATTTTATTTATGTCTTTTTCATTTCCAAATGAATTTTAGAATTAGCTTCTTAATTTTTACACAAAAAACTGTTGGGGCTTTGATTAGGATAGCATTGAATCTATGTGAAAATTTAGGGAGAACTGTCTTCTTAATTATATTGAGTCCAATATTGAGTCTTCTGGTCCATGAATATAGAATATCTCTTCATTTATTGAGGTTTCGCTTTCCTTTCTCTCAGCTATGTTTTGTAGTTTTCAGGGTACAGGGCTTACACATCTTTGTCAATTTATTGCTATGTATTTGATATTTTCGGTTTTAGGGTAAATGGTATTGTTTTTAATTTCAATTTCCAATTGTTTGCTGGTACATAGAAATACACTTTATTTTTATATATCGAACTTGTATCCAGCAACCTTACTAAACTCACTGATTAGTTTTAGTAGCTATTTTTATAGACTTGATTGGATTTTCTGCATAGACATTTATGTCATCTATGAGTAGAGTTTTATTACTTCTTTTCCAATCTGATTATCTTTTATTTCTTTTTCTTACCCTGTTGCATTGGCTTGAACCAGTAGAGTATTGAATAGAAGTGGTGAGAGCAGACATCTTTGGCTTTTTTCTAATTTTAGAGGGAAAGCACTCAGTCTTCCACTATTTAGTATAATGTTAGCTGTAGATGCCCTATAAACAGCTGAGGAAGTTTCCTTCTATTCCTAGTTGGCTAAGATTTTTTTTTTTTTTAAGATTTATTTATTTCAGAGAGAAAGCAAGTGTGTGCCAGCAGGGGGAGAGGCATAAAGAGAGGGAGAGAGAAAGAGAGAGAGAGAGAGAGAATCTCCAGCAGACTCCCTGCTGAGTACAGAGCCCAGCTCAGGGCTTGACCTCAAGACCTCAGGATCATGACCTGAGCTAAAACCAAGAGTCAGATGCTTAACTGAGTGAGCCACCCAAGCACCCCAAGATTTTTTTTAATCAAGAATTGATGTTGGGGGGCGCCTGGGTGGCTCATTCGGTTAAGTGTCTACCTTCGGCTCGGGTCATAATTGTGGGCTTCTGGGATCGAGCCCCACATCAGGCTCCCTGCTCAGTGGGGGAGCCTGTTTCTCCCTCTGCCCCGTTCATGCTCTCTTTCTTTCTCTCGCTCACTCTCTCAAATAAATGGATAGAATCTTAAAAAAAAAGAAAAGAATTGATGTTGGATTTTGTCACATTTTTCTGCATCTATTCATATGACTATTATTTTTGTCTTTAATATGGCAAATTATAAAGATTGATTTAATAATAGCTTTATTGAGATATAATTCATAGAGCATAAATTCACCCTTTTAGAGTATGCAGTTCAGTGGATTTTACTATATTTGCAGAGTTATGCATCCATCACCACAACCCAATCCCATAACATTTTCATTACCCCAAAGAGAAACAATGCACCTATCAGGAGTCAGTCCCCATTTCCCCCTCACTCCTGGCAACCACCAATCTACCTTTATGGATTTGCCTATTCTGCACATTCATATAAATGGAATCATACTAAATGTGGTCATTTGTGACTGACTTCTTTCACTTGGCATAATGTTTTCAAAGTTCATCTATGTTACAGCAAGCATCAGTGTTGCGTTCATTTTTATAGCTAAGTAATATTCCACTGTGTGGATATACCACATTTTGTTTATCTATTCATCAGGTATGTTTCCACTTTTTAGCTATTATGAATAATGCTGTTGTGAACATTTGTTGCAAGTGTTTTGTCAACATATGTTTTCATTTCTCTTGGGTATACACCTAGGAGTAGAATTGCTGAGTCATATAATCAGTCTATGTTTAACCCTTTAGGGAATTGCCCTACTGTTTTCCAAAGTGGCTATACTATTGTGAGAAGGTTTTACTTATTTATTTATTTTAAGATTTTATTTATTTGTCAGGGAGAGAGAGAGAGAGAGCAGTAGGCAGAGGGAGAAGCAAGCTCCCTGATGAGCAAGAAGCCCGATGCAGGACTCGATCCCAGGACACTGGGATAATGACCTGAGCCAAAGGCAGACACTTAACTGACTGAGCTACCCAGGTGTCCCTGTGAGAAGGTTTTAAACTACCATTTCAATTTAACAGATAGGGGCTATTTAGATTATTTATTTCTTCTTGAGTATTTTTTTAGTCTTTTTAAAAAATTTAAATTCAATTAATTAACATATATGTATTATTAGTTTCAGAGGTAGAGTACAGTGATTCATCAGTCTTATATAATACCCAGTGCTCATTACATCACATGCCCTCCTTAATGTCCATCACCCAGTTATCCCATACATCCCAACCCCCCTCCCCTCCAGCAACCTTCAATTTGTTTCCTATGATTAAGAGTCTCTTATGGTTTGTCTCCCTCTTTGATTTTGTCATGTTTTATTTTTCCCTCCCTTCCCCTAAGATCCTCTGTTTTGTTTCTTAAATTCCACATATGAGTGAGATCATATAATAATTGTCTTTCTCTGATTGACTTATTTCGCTTAGCATAATACCATCTAGTTCCATCCACGTCATTGCAAATGGCAAAATTTCATTTTTGATGGCTGAGTAATATTCCATTACGTGTGTATATGTGTGTGTGTCACGTCTTCTTTATCCATTCATCTGTTGATGGACATCTGGGGTCTTTCCATAGTTTGGCTATTTTATACATTCTGCTATAAACATTGGGGTGCAGGTACCCCTTCGGATCACTACATTTGTATCTTTGGGGTAAATACCTAGTAGTGCAATTGCTGGGTCATAGGGTAGTTCTATTTTCAACTCTTTGAGGAAACTCCATACTGTTTTCCAGAGTGGCTGCACCAGCTTGCATTCCCACCAACAGTGTAAGAGGGTTCCCCTTTTTCTGCATCCTCGCCAACATCTGTCATTTCCTGACGTGTTAATTTTAGCCATTCTGACTGGTGTGAGGTGGTAGATTGTGGTTTTGATTTGTATTCCCCTGATGCTGAGTGATGTTGCACAATTTTTCATGTATCTGTTGGCCATTTGTATGTCTTCTTTGGAGAAATGTCTGTTCATGTCTTCTGCCCATTTCTTGACTGGATTATTTGTTTTTTGGGTGTTGAGTTTGATAAGTTCTTTATAGATTTTGGATAGTAGCCCTTTATCTGATAAGACATTTGGAAATATCTTTTCCCATTTTGCTGGTTGTCTTTTGGTTACCTTTGCTGTGCAAAAGCTTTTTATCTTGATGAAGTCCCAGTAGTTCATTTTTGCCTTTGTTTCCCTTGCCTTTGGAGATGTGTCTAGCAAGAAGTTGCTGTGGCCAAGGTCACAGAGGTTGCTACCTGTGTTCTCCTCTAGGATTTTGATGGATTCCTGTTTGAGTTAATATTGATAGTTTATGCCTTCCAAGGAATTTGTCCCTTTCATCAAAGTTGCTGAATTTATCACCATAAAGTTGTTAATATTTCCTTAGCTTTCTTTTGGTATATTTATAATGTGTAGTAATGTCATCTCCCTCATTCTTGACATTGATAATTTGTTTTTTGCCCTGATCAATGTAGCCTAGGTTTATCAATGTTATTGACTGTATATACTAGATATTGTAAAAAATCTTTGTGTCACTCTGTCATGTGGAAAATTACCTTTATTAAATAGTAGGCTTCAAGTACACTATGAGGTAAGTTATCTCAGAGTTCGTGGAATATGAAGGCTTACACACGAAAGTGAAATGCTTGGATAACACTGTTTATTAAATCAATGTGGAACACACTGTGAGAAGCAAGGGGCAGGAGGAGATTGACCAAGTTAAATACTTAGAATAGGGAACAAGTGGTATTGATAGGACTATGCTACTGAAATCCTGGGGTATGCTATGTTCATATGTCTTCTATCTCTCTGCTGCATCAGCTTTTCCTGCTGCAGATACGAAGATAAGAGTTGAGGTTTGAGCAAGGGGTCTTGGGTCAGCAATGCTTGCTCTGTCAGAGAAATGCAATTAGCCACAGTTGTAGCTTGTCAAATAGTCTGTTGAACAGCCATGGAGGGCACGTGGAACCAAACTATATCACAAGTGGGTGGTCAAATTAAGGACTCATGAATATTGATTATTTAATGTATCATTGAATATTTAGTGCCTAGGTGCCCCTCATGTATGTTTACTACCTCATGTACTCTTAGATCTTGTAGCCCTTTTCACTGATGTTTAACCCACACATACTCTACTTCCTAATTACTGATCTATACTTGATTTATGAGTTCATCCACCCATTTATTTTCTTATCTTCTATAGAATTGAATTTTTTTAAATCTTTTTAAAAAGATTTTATTCATTTATTTGTCAGATAGACAGAGAAGGAGAGAGCACACGCAGGGGGAGCGGCAGGCAGAGGGAGAATCAGGCTCCCAGCTGAGCAGGGAGCCCGATGCAGGGCTTAATCCCAGGACCCTGGGATCGTGACCTGAGCAGAAGGCAGACGCTTAACCGCCTGAGCCACCTAGGCACCCAGAATTGAATTTTTTTTCAGGATTTTGCTTAACAGAAGAGTATTATTGCTTAAATGCATTTCATACTAAAATTTCCCTCAGAGTACACTTTAGCCTCGTCCCCACCCAATCTAGGATCAATCAAGACTCCTGCATTGAAAAAAATTTTTAAAAATCCCTCATTGCATTTAATTAGAAGTACATACATTTTTTTTTTTAGTTCAAATACAGTTGACATATGGTATTATATTAGCTTCAGGTGTATAACAGTGATTCAACATATATATACATTACGATAGAAGTACATACTTCTTTTTAAAAAGATTTTTATTTACTTATTTGAGAGAGAGACAAAACACAAGCAGCGGGGAGAGGCAGAGGGAAAGGGAGAAGCAGGATCTCCACTGAGCAGGGAGCCAGTTGCTGGGCTTGATCCCAGGAGCCTGGGATCATGACCTGAGCCTAAGGCAGACTGAGCCATCCAGGCACCCCTAGGATTGAATTTTTTTTTTAAGATTTTATTTTATTTATTTGCCAGAGAGTGAGAGAGAGAGCACAAGACAAGGAGAGAGGCAAAGGGAGAAGCAGAATCCCTGCTGAGCAGGGAGCCTGATATGGGACTCGATTCCAGGACCCTGGGATCATGACCTGAGCTGAAGGCAGATGCTTAACCAACTGAGCCACCCAGGCGTCCCTAGGATTGAATATTTTGAAACTATACATCAAATGCACTAAACCCTCCATTAGTCCTTCTTTCTGTGACACAGTCACCAACTTTGCACATAGTATTCACTGAATAAGTGTTAAATAAGAAATAAGTAATACCCTCAGGTAGTCTTGCCTAGAGACATATTTATTCAAACAGAATAAGTATGTAGTTAAATATATGTGGGAACTATTGGGTTTCTTTGCTATAGGACTTGTTAGTGCCTTAACACACTAATGTGGTGGTCCCTTTCTATGAGTAGATGTCACATGTAGTGTCCTCAACCTTATTGACTGATGAACCCCTTTACTCCAGGTGCATCTCTAGCAATTAGTGTTCTACAGAACAGATCTTGGGAAATGCTGCCTTGGGAATTGCCCTGTGCAAGGCCTTAAAGAGGGCTGGAAAATGTAGATGTTTACTATAGCAGGTGTAGGCCAAGCAGTTGATCTGAAATTACCTTATGTACTTTATAAAGTATAAATACTCTGTTTTTCTGGGTTAGAAAGAAAACTATGACAAGAAGCATGATAGGGAAATTAAAGTTACTCAGGATATGAGCTGACCAAATTATTCAATCAAGGGTTTCTCTAATTTCCCCTTCGGAATAAATGCAGGGATGATGGCCCCTCCCCCAATCAGCACAGTGCTGACAATATTCTTTCACAAATAGCTTATAGACTGGGGCTCTGGCATAGGCAGGTGCTTTGAGAGATATTAAGATTATGAAAAGGAGACTTCCTCTTCCACCAGGCTGGGAAAATATGCCTAATGGGACTTCAGGGAAACCAGATCTCTATGCAGAGGATCTCCATGGTATGATTATCCTGGATGGTCAAGGTATTCTTAAGACTTGAAACTGAGTTTATTGGAGCATTTATCAATGGCAAGATAGCTTGCTTCATTTAGTAGACAACACAGAGGAAAAGTAGAGCTGATCATGGGTCTTCTACCCTATTTTGCTCCATTTCACATCCTCTGCCTCAACACCATCAACATGCAGGCAGGTACTCCCCACTCCTGCCCCTCCCTCCCTTCCTGCACACAAGGGTAGCCTTCTTCTTGCCACTCATGGATTCTCTTCCTAGCACCCTTCTCCAAATTTATTGCCTGCCTAAATCTTGCTCATCCTTCATATTGCAGCTCAAATGTTTCCTCTGGTGAGCTTTACTTGACTCCTACCTACTAAGTTATGCTTTTTTCCCTGTCACTTATCATAAGTGCAATTAACATTATTTAATGATTGTCTTTCCCACCAGGTTGTGAGCTGAACGAAGGCGGAAATTGTTTCGACTAGTTCACTATTGAATTACCAGACATGGCAGAGGGTAAGTGGTTAATAAGTCCAAATGAATGATCAAAAACAATCTAGGTGCTGATATATTTTGCAATTAACTTAGGGCTGTTCTGTTTTCCTTTGTCCTTGGTCAAAGGCTTCTCTATTCCCTTTGTCCAAGGCTTGGATTCTCCTAAGATTCTTCTTAGATACGCATTCCAAGGAATGCCTCTCCTATATCTATTCCCTGATCAGAGTATTGGTTGACATTGGTGTATACAGGCTAAGTCTCTCACGTAATCTGGAGCAAAGGAGCTGCGGAAAAGCAATGGTTTTCCTTTTAAGTATGAAGTGTTCATGGTTTCCAGTGAGCTTGAGGCTCCGCAGTGAATAGCTTGTGTGTTCTCCCAAAATCCAGGATGAAGGAACAGTGTAGCTGTGGGCAGCGGTGAAGCAAGTCGTGTTTGTAGTTATGCTGCTGACATCACTAGGAAGAATGCAAGGAAAGCTGTTCCAGTGTGGGGACATTCTCCGGAATGTTGGGAACACGGCTCCTTGGAGGTGCCACAGTTACACTCGACCTACTTCAATCAGTTCCTCCCCAGCATCCCGGCCTGCCTCTCATCTCTCTCTGAAACTCACTCGCACACCGATGCCTGGGGCTTGTGATTTCCCTCGCCCACCCTGAACGGATGGATGTGATTAGGCAAATATGGCGGGGGACAAAGTGGCTGGAGGTGAGGACAGTCTCCCTCTTGTGCTTTCTCTTGAGACAGGACTTGTTCTGGGGTGCAAGTTTCCTTGACGCACTCACGAAGACCTGCCATCATGAAGCGGAAGGAACCTAGCTCTGCACTGGACAGAGCTGACTTTTACCCCTGGCTTGAGACCGGATCACACATGGTTAGTGCTCAAGACGTGGTAGCCATTTAAGTATTGGGTGCTCACTGGGTATGCGCAGAGGAGTCCATGCCTCCTGCGTCAGTGACATCACACTGGGTGGAACTGGCTCGTTCACTTTGCTCTTTCCTCTACTAGACTGTAACATCCTTGTAGGCCTAGGGAAATGGTTTCCAGGTCCCATGATAAGCTCACATTGGTTGAGTGCCTGAGGTCAAGCACTAAATGCTTTACATGGATTACTTCATTTAATTTTCAAAACCCCGTGGAGTTACAAACTACTGTTTTCTGCATTTATAGCTGAAGATACGGAGCCACCAAAAGCTTCCGTAACTCTCCCAATGTGATGTATCTAGTTAAGTGGGGGAGAGAGTGTTTAAATACAGCTGGTCAGGTTCCGGAACCTGTGCTCTTTACTCCTGTACACACGGCCTCGGTGCTCACTCTCAGTAGATTCTCCTCATTTTTCTCCAGCTACACTAATTATCACCGTGGAACATGTCATCCCCATTGTCTCCGCCTGTGTTTGTGGAGCTCTGTTTACTCTGTGATTCTCACTGTGCTAGCCGCACACAATGCCTCATGTAATCACATGCTTTACAGTTGCTTCTCCATTTGTCTAGCGCTGGCTTTAGCATAGTAGGTTTCTGTACCAATTATGCTCTCTCACAAAACATCTCTTGGTTCCATTGTCAGACTGGACTCTAGACTGAGTGGATCACTGGGCAGACCCTTTTATGTTTTTGTGTTCTTAATGACAACCATCTGTTTCCTAAAGCAATTGAAATCTTCAGTTATTAGCGTAAAGGAAGCACGTGGACTCTAGGCACAGCCTCACACCGCTGTTATGTGCCTGGGGAATCAGCTAGCACTGAAGTGAGGCCTGGCTACCTTTCTCAGGCTCTGGGTGAACCGGGGTTCCTTTCAAGATTAGATGCACAGGCCCCGTATATTAAAAAAAAAAAACAAAAAAACACGTAAACTGTACATACAAAAGGGTATTAAATATCTTCGGTGTTAAATAGAATGAATACTTACGTATAGCCATCGCCCCATTCAATAGAGTATTATCAGGTTCTACCAAGTCCTCCATGTGCCCCCTCCCCAGTTGCAACCCTCTCCCAACCCCCCCAACATGCTTTTCATTATACAAAGAGTATGAGTTGTTTGAGAGCACTATGTTTTGGATGAGTAAGTCAGATGTGATTCCCAGGTACTTTGTTGTGAAAGGTGCTAGCAGCAAATCGGTATCGGTATTTTGAGGTTCCACATCCTATTCACACTGATGTTTTCAGTGAGGTGTTTCTAACTTCACGACCACTGCAGCATTAACAGTGTGCTGAGAACTGATGTGTCAGCAAATTGTGGTCAATGTGCACAATTAATTTTTGCCACAGTTGGGCACATGTACTTTTTTGGCAATGGCTGTCAGAAGATGAGGCTGAGCAGCGCTGCCGATGGTGAAGAGCAGGATTCCACCTGCAAGGGGAAAGAGGGCGTGTACCATCAAGCCCGGCATCAAAGAAAAATTGTTTGACAACATGCAAGAACTTTGCTGTGAAACTGTGAGAACGTGTGCGAGAACTTGGTCGTGGCCGCAGAATGTTCTACCCAAACAGGAATACTGGGGGAATGTTAGTGTGCCAACCCCTGAAGAATTCACTTTACAGGAGAGCCACAAGTTCCAGTATTTAAAAAATGTGTCTTGGGATGCCTGGGTGGCTCAGTGGGTTAAGCGTCCTCCTTCAGCTCAGGTCATGATCCCGGAGTCCTGGGATCGAGCCCTGTGTCAGGCTCCCTGCTCAGCGGGGAGCCTGCTTCTCCCTCTCCCTCTGCTGCTTCCCCGGCCTGTGCTCGCTCTGTCAAATAAATAAATAAAATCTTAAAAAAAAAGTGTCTCAAACACCAAAAAAGTGAGAACCATTACTCCAGCCAGCAGATATTTCTGAAGTGGTTTTAACGAGTTTTCATCATTTATTCCCTGCCACTAATGAATGGACCCTTTGAAAAAATTTCACTGTCTGCTCCTTCCCACCATTACTGTGAATTAGAAACACTCATGTCAGTCCAGGGCTGGAGGAGATGAAATGCAATTCTACTACAGATTTGGTAATGTTTGTATGCAACAGCTGAAAGACCCCAAAAATTGGACATAATTTTCAGTGCTATTCAGTGTGTGGGAAGATGAAGTTAAACAACAAAAACAAAAACAAAGAAACTTGGAGCTTTAAGGGAAATTGCTTTCAGGACTTGGGGGAAAAAAAGACATGTTTGAGGCCATGCGGCAGAAACCCTTGGAGAGATGCCCAGAAAAGTAGTATTCCCATCACTCCTCTATCCATCTTTTCTAGCCTAAAAAAGGCATGGCTTCCTATTCTAGAACTAGAATGTGTGCTCTTCATGCTTTTGGGATTTGCTGAAGACAATGTGGCTACAATTAAGTGACTTGGATATTTTCACCTTTATAAGATGCAGTAAGAGTGGCAGCCTAAATGATACGTGAGTCACAGGTTAACTTCTATGCTAAAACATGTTCTTTAGGATGAGTTTGTATCTCTGGAAACAAATATGGAAAATCTTCACTTGCGTTGTTTTTTTTGCTACAGTTAGGATAAGCATATAATAATTTATCCTCAAAACAAGGACACTGGAGAATGCAAGGAGGGTACTAATAATTATACCTGGACAAGATAAACCAGAATTGTTCCAGGCAAACTGGGATATGACCACTTACAGTACAGCCTTGGTGTTCAATAAGTACATTATCACATTGTGTAACTTTAAGCCTTTAAGCATGACAATCTAATTTATTTTTTATAATTTTATTTTATTTTAAAGATTTTGAGAGAGAGCACGAGCAGGGGGAGAGGGAGAAGCAGACTCCCCGCTGAGCAGGTAGCCTGATGCGGGGCTCGATCCCAGGACCCTGAGATCATGATCTCTGAGCTGAAGGCAGATGCTAAACCAACCGAGCCACCCAGGTGCCCCCATGACAATCTAATTTTAAAAAGGAACATTAATATAGGTATTATGTATTTGAGGTGTAATCTTTTAGTTATGCTACTACACCAAATAGATCCCTTTGGCTAGAAGGGTGTTCCATTTTTTTCCCTCGTGGTGCTGAGTATTATGATTGGTTTACATTAACGTGAGCACAGGAAACTAGTCAATTGCAGCAAATCACACCGCAGAGCTGAGCTTAAAGCTAAAACCTCTGTTCCCTGAGTCCCGTTGTGTTGCTCACTGAAACCATGAAGGGTTGCCTTCTAGAATTTGATCAGATTTCTATTGCAGATTCACCAGAGGTGGAGACTTACGACTGCCTTTCAGATAAGAAATCTTGTAAAATTTGTAAAGAGGCTTTTCCTAGTTCACATGAATCCTCTTCATCCCACTTCCCTAAAAATCCTGGGTGCTAGTCCGAATCATGAGTCATGTACTTTTGGTCTTTTTTTGGGAAAGATTTCTTTGGGCATTCAAGAAGGGATCCAGGTATTCATTAAATTTAGTCCTTGGGAATTTTGTGTGTTGCAGTAACTAGGCAACAGTTAAGATGTTTTAACTTAGCATGTCCTGTACTGGCAAGTTTAAAAAAAGAACTGTCAAGCCATACTTGGCAGAACCTCCCTTGGACTCTCCCACCCTCTGTACAGTTCTCCTGTACATCTTGGCTGTCCTCCACGGCTAACAGAGGCCTCTTCTGTCTCAGCCTGACAGCCTCGTCCAAGCCTTTCCCACTGCAGAACAACCGGACACCCACAGTGTCCCCAGTAATCGGTAGGACTATGACTGGTGGTTTGATCATCCAGTACCTTTCCAAACAACTCTCACGTCCATATCTGAAACCTACTCTTAACTGCTACACCTTTGAACATAATTGCCTTTGTTTATGAAAACACAACTAAGTTCTAAGTAGTCTGTGCTTATTCATCAACTCTAAGGGCATACATTTCAGACACAAACTCTAGCTCTTAAAGTGAAATTTCCAATGCAACTCCTTCAATGACATGGAATGTGTAAAAGGTCTGCTATGTTCGATGTTAGATGGATCTGACTTTCCAGGTATACAATTTTGGAAGCAGAACTACTGCACTAAGGAGACCAGGATAAGATGCTGTTCTTAGAAAGCAGGATTCTGTGGTACAGTGGTACAGGGCAAAAGCTTTGGTATCAGTCACAGCTAGGATTCTCATCTCAGTTCCTTACGTGGTAGCTATGTGATCTCTATAACCTCTTAGCCTTAGTTTCATCATCTATAAAATGGGGATGAGAACTGTCCTTGTCTTAGAGGTTTGTTGTGCTGCTTAACTGAGATAGTGCGTCAACTACTTGTTTTTGTCTCCTTTTAGATTGTATGTATCTCAAAAGCAGGGGTGTTAAGAACTGAACCAAAGTACGTAAAAGGTACGTAAAAGCTATCATTAGCTCCCAAGAAATTAAGCTGTTAAGTAGGAAAATACATGAAGCTCAATTTAACTTATCTAAAAAGTTAACCAGTTGAGTGTTTTCACCAGAGTTTTCCCATAGCTTTGGCACCCACCAGTGGCATCTTAAGGGGACAAGAACAAGTCAGGGTGTCTTATGGAAGTTCTGGCAAAGGTCTAGACTGGTAAGCAAGCAACTGCATAAAAAGGGTACTGGATGCCTGAGCAAAAAACAGTGGACAAATCCTAAGCCTTGAAGACAGAACTGGGCGCCATCCTTTATTACTATGACCTTGGGAATTTACTTAACCTCCTTCTAAAAAAAGGCTCTTTTTAATCTGCCCACGAATCTTTGAAGAATGCTAGTCTAAATGACCATTTAAAAAATGAGGCTTAACATAAAATAGGAACAAAGCAAAAACTGAACAAAGTGTTAAATTTCCTCTTTTATATGACACTAACACTTTAAGCATAGCTTTGAATTCTAAATGGACTGATTCTCTTCTACTTGTGAATGTCTGATTATGATTTTAGCAAATCTCAACTAGGAGACATAGTCATCTACAACCATTTTTGGAATTTAAAAGCAGCAAAACATTTTGTTCCCCCAACAACGTATCTGTGTTATGAACCAACTTGTCCCCCCCAAATTCACACTGAAGCCCTAACCCTGGATGTGATGGTATTTAGGCACGGAGCCTTTGGGAGCTAATTCCTTTAGATGAGGTCATGAGGGTGGAGCCTCATGACGGGATTAGTGTCCTTCTAAGAGACAACACAGCTTGCTTCTCACTCTCCCCCATGAAGGACGACACAGTTAAGATGGCCATGAAGAGGCGAGAGAGAGCCCCTAGTGGGGAAGTGAGCAGGCCAGCACCTTGACTGTGGACTTCCCAGCCTCCAGAACTGGGAGAAATAAATCCCTGTTGGTTAAGCTACCCAGTCTATGATGTTCTGTTATGGCAGCCCAAGCTAAGACACTAAGTAAAATGGTAAGTGGAAGAGAGGAACTGCTTTAAAGAAAACACGGGAGTAGGGAGGGACTAAGCTCTACCTCATCCCGGGAACCCTAGGGTCCCACGATATAGAGTGAAAATAACTGTTTAATGCCCACCCAAGAAGAATCACATTCACGTGCCACAGGAACAAACGCTATGGGATGGCCCAAATTCTAGTGTATTGTCCGAAAATAAGTGAATAGGATTCTATTTTCCTTTAGACATCTGTTGCAAAAAGGATTGGTGCTAAGTTTTAATATGGTGGTAAAAAAAGAACCTGCTTGGGTCAGGGACCCGGGGAAGAACGTGTCTGCTGAAGTGATGTCATTTCACGATGGGGAAAAAAAACCCTAGCCTTGCTCCAGAATGATCTTTTATTTCACTACCTACTTCAGAGCTCCATTTGAGGTGGGTACCTTTAAGGGATAGGAAGTAAGACATCAAACTTAACTTAAAAATTTATGTTGCACTTTGTCCAATTATAAGGCAAAAAGCAGAAGACTCTTTCAAAAGCATAATGCCGTACGAATGACTCATTTACAGCCCCACCCACACCGGGGTTCAAGACAGGCTAGCAAACCCACTGTGGAAAGGGAATGGCAAACTGTACCAAGTTTGATAACGTGACCCTCACGGTAGGCACAGTAGTTACACAAGAATAGAACCATCTTTCATAAAAGAAAGTGGGGGTGGTGGCAGTTGGGCAGAGAGAAAGTTCCCCAACTCTGTATATACAGATAACTTGGTTACAAAGAGTAATGTAGCCTTGAAGGGAGAAGAGGAAACCCACACAGTGGACACCATGTTGCTGAAAGACGGTCTGGAGAAGGTCATTCCCAGGCAGCCTATTTAAATGCCTTAGTGAATGCAGGTCACACACCAAGGAGCATCTCAGGCCCTTTTTTTCTTTCTTTATGACAACAATTTTGTAATTAATTAGGCTCTGGACTTCTCAGGGAAGCCCAGAACTGGGCCTAAGGAATAAGATACAGGGAAAAACTTGTGAAACCATGAAAATACATTTTTTTAAAAAAGTTTTCAGGTATAATACACAAAAGCAAACAAGTTTATCTTAAAAAATATCAAGTATCACATCAATAGACTACTCCTAATTATAATTACTTCTTAAAGCAACATGTCTTTGTTTACAAATACAGCAGCAGGTGATAAAACCTAACATCTCAAACAGATTGCTTACAGTTCATAATACAAAACAAATGTCTATGTCTCAAATCACATTTTAGGCAGTTTAACTTAAAATGCATAGACAATTACATACATCAAATTTGTCATTATTAAGTCAATTTTAAAAATCACAATATTAAAAAATACAAAAAAAAAAAAAAAACCTTTATAGAGCACGCATAAGAAGTCAAGTTTACTTAATGGCAACAATCAGTATCTGTTAACCAGTGACAGGCAATTTAAGTGCCTTCATCCAGGGAAGAAGTGAAGAGGAAAAACCTCCCGTTACTTTGCACATGTGAACAGTTGCACCAACACTACAATCTTGAGAAACATTAATTTCTTACTTTAAAAAAAAAAGGTACACCACACTTTGCTGTTTAAAATGTCCAAAGGCTGGCCTCTCATTTCCACCAGCGGCAAACTAAAACATGTTTATCTAAGTAAACCAAAAATGGGTGTACTAATGCATCCTGTAAATGCTACCCCTAGATGGTAAGCCTCCGCGGGACAGGCATTCTCCTCCTCCTCTGCAGCTCTGGAAGCTGGCAAAGCACCGGGATCAGACACTCGAGTGCTGAACAAATGCAGTTCTCAGATGTTTTCTCTAGCCAGAAGCTTGCCTGGCATTTCTTTAATACTGATTATTTTATTGGCAATTTTAATTTTACTTAGCAGAATTCTGAAAAAAAAAAAGTGTCTTCAATACTCAATATTGCTCAAGATTAAATTTTAGTCTTCCCTGAAAGCTGCCCACCACTTTCTCTGCATAGTACCTCTATCAGTGTGATTCATCTGAATTTAACCTTATGCTTTTCAAAAACCAACACTTGAAGGTCTGTGCTTAGGTTTAATGTCCAGGGTTTATAACCCTGGCATTTTACAAATCTAGCACTCACTTACTCAGGGTGAGGAAGGAAGACATTGGCACTAATCATTTAGAAGTCTAGGCAACTGACTGACATGCCAACGAGGCATAGCATCTCAACTGAAACGTGAGCAGAGCTTCATCCTTCTGTACACATAATTTCAAAAGCTGTCCATTGGGGTACAATAGATAGCACTTATTATTATTTGTGAGGTAAAATTTTACAGGCAAAACCGACTTTTCCTAGAAAATAGGCCAATATTCTATTGTAGTGGTGTGCCAGACCAAGGCCAAAAATTCACCCCCCTTCTTCTCTCCCATTATTCTCTACTGAAAACAAAAGGAAAACTGAAGAAGGAAGGAGGCCCTTGGGTAATTAAAACAAATGTATTGCCTATTGCTGAATAATCTATGTTTTACTTTATATAAAACAGGGCTGTGGAGTCCGAGTTGTAAACACCATCTTCAAAAGCATGAAAAGGCGTCAGGCTGAGCCCAGGACAGACAAGCCAAGGTATTTCAACAAGCCCTCCTCCAAGGAGACTTGATTCTTGAGAACTGCGTGTGTGATGAGGACCTAAGATCTTTATTTTCATTTTCCGGTTTAACATTTCAAAATCTAAGATTCCAACTCCAGAAACACTAATCCTCAACACATCTCGATTACCTCCATCAAATTTGTCTTAAAGTTCTTGCTCGGAGACAGTCCAAGTGCCAGCATATTCCATCCTGTGTACTCCCTTCTGAGACCAAACAAACTTTCTAAGAAACAGTCTCTTCCCTAAACTGATGCCGGCCTACCAGGACTGGTTTCGAAAGCAATGTTATTCCCTTGTAAAGAGAAAAACCTTCCCCCGTGCTTTCCCCCCATTCCTCTGCTGGAACAACTGCTTTTAACTTTACCCTGAACCTAAAAATACATTTTTGTCCCAGAGTACCCACCCCGAAAGCTGAGAAATAATGCTCTACAAAACTAAAAGTAACATAAAAGCAAATTCTAGTCCCTTTGAATTCCATTCTTAGGTTAAAAAAAATTTCACAACTACCAGTTGGAAAGTCCTTGAAAAGCAAAGAAAAGGTGTGATGTCTAGGGCACATTGGGCAGTACGGGTCACGAGCCAAGTTGATGTATTTCTTGGGGGTAGTAATTCCAAATCTCACGTTCACGTTCCTTCAAATCCTTTAGCAGATTTTCTCCTCTAATAAATGGACTCCACGATCACAGATTCCCAAACGTGCTACCACTTCTCTTAATCAAACAGTATCCTCTAGTGTTACATTAAATATTGTATCTAAAGCCAGAGCTGTCAATTTCTCCCAACTTAACACAACCAAAATCACCACCAGGAGAGAGATCTTCGCTGCTATCTCACTTTTCCTCTCATCCCCCAGTTAGCTGACATACTGCCCGACCATTTAAGCTAAAATACCTTCTAGGGCTACTGCCTTGTAAATGGGAGGCTGCTCTGACCAAAGATTCCAAGAGTGTTGTAGATCGGTGCGGCTTGTCCTTGCAAGGAAGCGAAAGAAAACAAGACCGCTTGCGCCACTCTGTAGGAGCTGTCTAACGACATTCCCCAGTCTGAAGGTATCTAAGCAAATCAGCTTCAATTCTGAAAGCCTGACTCTATCATCTACTTAAAAGGGAGCTTAAACACTGAATGTTCTTCTCAAAGATGACCATCTTGCTTTCTTAAAAGGAGGTAGCTATCAAACCATTAAATTGGCAGCATTTGGCATTCTTGACATTTTAACTATAAGAGAAACAAACTACTAAATATTTTATTTCTAAGCAAAAACAAGAGCTCCAGCATAAATCTCTCCTAGACTAGTCATGAAATCCATGACATATTTTAGTAACCCGATGGATACATTCAAAGGTTCAAAATGTTATTTGACAAATAACATAGTCAGTTCTAAGACTCTAAGGATCTGATTTAGAGATAAGGTGCCAAAAAGCTACTCAGGCTATTTCGGTGGTTACAAACAACACTAATTTAAGCGACAGTCACACTGCTTGCTTTCAACGGAATGCAGAGATCTACACCTTATAATTATTAGCTTCAGTATTAGAGCTAGAGAATAATTTTTAAGGATGGCACTCAATCCTACCTATTTACTGTCAACAAACACAGAACTGAACTGTGAGCCATAAGCACTTTACAACAGATGCAGGAAACTATGCAAAGGACAATGACACAGCTTAACCAGACTCTGAAAGACACGTACACATTTTGATCGCACTTGTACAAAGAGTCATGTCTAAATGACTAAGGTTCTTGAAACATAACTGCTTTATGTGTTTACAATAGACCCCTAGAGTGTGCCAGTTTTCCGTATCAGGGAGAACTAAAGGATGTGCTCCTTCTAAAGAACTGAGGCAGAGGGACCTATAGGAAAGGGTCTGAGTAGAAGTGTTCTGTGGGAATGCAAGTCACTATGAAGCAATTTCCAGGGTTTCCTCTGGCTTGAGGTTTAAGACAAAGGAGAGAATTATTTCCTTCTTCGAGTTCTTCCCAAAGCAATACTGACATCTCAAAATCTATTCCAAAGCAATACAGAGATGACCAATTCTCTAATAATAATTTACACACACGTTGGCCTGCATTAAAAAGAAAAAAGTTTTCATAAATGGCAGATTTTAGAGCTGTGTGACCCATCTGGCTAAAAATAAAGCAGATCAGGTAGAACTCAAAATCAAACAAAAGTTTTTACTAAAAGCTCAAGGATAAAAATGAGCACTGCCAGGCTAATGAACTCAACATCTGACAATAATTACCAATAGCTTTAAAATATATATCCAAACTACAACCTCAAGAGGACCAGGTTTATTTATTCTATAGACAGAGCAGTTCAAGATGTTGAGAGGCAACATTTGTTTAAATTATGACAATGTGATTGTTTTCAAAGTGTGTTTATTTAGGGAAAAAGTGATTATAGAAAAATACTTGAAATAATTTGCCAATGAGGTTGCAGATTCTAACAATAATCCACATCATCTTAGATTTTTAAGTGTGTGGTTTCATAATTTAAACAAATTGAAATCTTGTTTTAAACAAATTGTATCAAAGAGCTCTTCAATATACTTCATCACTTTACCGCTCCATAAAAACCGAATAAAAATCACATTTGAATGATTTACTTTTACATTTTTATCTGATTGTATCCATCAGATGTACTATACATCCAAGTACAAGAGGCAGATATCTTCTCTGAGAGGTGCAAGAGTTGTTCTTTCATGAATGCCCTCTAAGAATAGTGAAACCAGCAATTTTTATATATGCATTCATGTGCATATATATGTACTTCAAAAAGCAAAGCGTCATCTCTTCGTCCATTAACTTAATGGTAAGACTGCAATAGAAAAAAGAAAAAGTAAACCTCCAGTTTTTCTAATTGGAGTTTATTAACTCCTTGCTGTGGTTTAAAATAAACTTACTGCTTAATAAATCCAAACGGCAAGTCATCCCATTTATTTTGGCATACAATTTGCAAACAAACAAAAAAAAAATTTAAGAAAATTTGTATAGCAAGAAGTTAATACTAATGAAAGTAAGTTTTGGGGTCATTTTATTAAGATTCCTTTTCCTTTACAGTTGAGGTGGATGTTTCATTAATCTAGTTGGAGACCTGATTATTTTGTTAAGAGTCATTCCCCCCCACCAAGGAGAATCATGATTCTTTCTTAAGACTCATGTGGCTTACTTCTGGGGGCAAGTGGGATGCTTTTCTATTTGGTTGTTATGTCCAAGACAGGTTCTCCAACTAAGACGTCAATCCTACCACTCTGGCTTGTCTGACAGTAAAGCATGACGCATTACCTGTAACTGACAATGCAGAGTAGTGGTATAATCTGGAGCTCAACGCTGCGGAGGATCTAACAAAACTTTGGCTGAGCAACACTAGGGAGAGTTACAGGAAGGACAGGAAATGCTATGTATTCACTGTCCTAGATGCTCTAAAAATCTACCTCTGTATGAAGTCACAAAGGCAGAGACTTTTTACTGAACTGTGCTTTGGTGTGATGCTATAAAATGCGACTGAGAAATACTAAAAAAAAAAAAAAGTCCAATGAAATGCACCTGAGTTTACCTCAAGAATGTTATTGAGGACATTGCTTACTACATTACAAAGTCTTTGGGAATCTTTGGGAAACTTTTCTATTTTTAGTACCAGGAATACTTTTGTTTTCATCCTTCTAAATGCTTTATCTGAAGCCTGAAATTTACTCTTAACCTTATATACACACACCTCTTCTTTTAAAAGTTTTAAATGCTTTCTAATCTTCTATCCAAACCCGGAGGCAAATAATCTTTCAGTTGTGCTTATGTGACTATTAGTGCATTTTAAATAACAAATTTAACACTCACATGGGGGCCACCAGGCATCGGTGGAGCACCAGAAGGTCCTGAAGGCACTTGAAAAGGATTGTTGGGAGTGGGATAGAGTCCTGGTGTGGGATATGATCCTGCAGGGGCAGGATATGGTGCTGGTGGTCCCCAGGCTCCTGGTGGAACAGTGCCCCACGGAACAGGTGGTGCTGCCCCTGGTGCTTGGGGAGGGGGCGCAGGATATGGCCCTGGAGATGGATATGGCATATTAGGGGTAGGATACTGCCCTCCCATTCCAGGTGCCCAAGGTCCAGAAGACATGGATCCCCAGGGACCTAAAGGACCAGCAGCAGCTGGATCTGTGGGTGCCCCATATGGTCTTGGAAGCTCTGGAAAGGGCATATTTGGTGTAGGATATGGCCCCGTGGGGCCAGGGCCTGGCACAGCTGGGGCTGGATAAGGACCACCAGGTGGGGGACATGATGGTCCAGAAGGAGGAAAGGGTGCTGGGGGTCCTGGAGGTGGTCCGGTGGGAGGCACGGAGGGATACATTCCTGTTGGTGCTGGTCCAAAAGGCACAGTGGAGGGTGTCGCACTTGGTGGGAGTCCAGACGGCACAGAAGGTGGAGCACTTGGGGTATTCCACGGGTTGGAACTTGGCCAGCCCTGAGGCGGTTGGCCAGGTTTCGTATTGCTCACAGCGGAGGTTTTGGCAGGGGAGTGTTCAGGTAGTGCATCTGCCAACTGGAATACAAAAGATGCATGTCTCAATCTTATTTAGGGACAAATCAGGTCAAACATGATTATAAACCCATCAAGTATGGTAAGCTGTAGAGCGAGGGATTACAAACTCCTAGAACATCTTCAAGAGCCAAACTGCTCAGTTTAAAAACAGTTCAATATAAAAATCAACTTTACAATGCAAATTCCTTAGAGAAGATCAAATTTTCTAAATACGATTACTCAAAATATTGTGGATTTGAATCCTGGCTTTACCTCAAACAAGTTACATACTCTCTCTGAGCTTTAGTCTCCTCATTTAAAAAAAAAAAAAAAAAAAGCTTAGCATTAATTTGAGGCTTAAATGAGATAATTCATGTAATACCCTTAACATAGTGCCTGGTGTATATTATATTCCAAAAATGCTGGCCATTATTAACACTGTCATGTGAACAGAGAACAGAAGCAACTTAACACTTTTAAAATTTTTTTACTTAAGGATTCATAAATACATACAACAGAATAAAATTTCAAACATATTACATCTAAGTCAATTAAGGCAGATCAGCTATTAAAATCACATGCTCTCCCCGGCCAAAAGCAAGATCACAAAAAGCATCTCTTTTAAATTAAAAGACTTACATGGCCTGCAGTTAGAACTAGGTCATTTTCTTAAGAGCCAAAATACTTAATGAAGGATAAATGCATCAACTTACCGAAAATTCATCAGACATTTTCCTAAAAAAGAGAAAGAAAAAAAAAAGAGAGAATACTTCAAAACCAGTGCTTAACATTTGTTATATATTCTTTAAGGAACTTTGTATATATCACTGTTATTTAATCATGTATGCAAGGTCTTTTTCTTTATATAGGGAAAACTTTCATTGTAGTTCATGTAGTTCTACAAATGTCATCCCCTTTTACTGGCTGCACATCATATAAAAGTGATCCACAATATAGTTTGCATTCTCATTTTGGTGGTAGTTTAGGTTGTTTGCACTTTGAGCTGTTTTAAACAATGACAGAGTGAACACTTCTCAACACATATCCTTGTGAATGTGTCATCAGGAAAAAGTACTGGAAGTTAAATATGCAGTCAACAGGTAAGGCTATCTAAAATAAAGTACATCTTAAAAGTCCATGTCACTTTAAAGTCCTTTGCCAATTACACTCTTTTTTTTTAAAAGATTTTATTTACTTATTTGAGAGAGAGAGAGAGAGAGAAAGGAGCAGCGGGAGGGGCAGAGGGAGAAGCAGACCCCTTGCTAAGCAGGGAGTTTGATATAGGGCTGGATTCTGGGACCCCAAGATCATGACATGAGCCGAAGTCAGATGCTTTATTGACTGAGCCACCCAGGTGCCCCTAACTTAATGTATAATCCACCTAACTTAATGTATAATCTATCTTTTCTCAGTGTATATGACAAGCTACCCTTAACACATTGTATTGCCAATATTGACAACAAATACAGAGTATTTACCACGGAACAGGTACAGTGCTCAAAGTGTTTTAGGTGGGTAATCTCACTGAATAGATGCAAATTCTTTCACTCAGTTGACAGCTTGAGAAAAGGAAGCTCATCAAGTTAACTTGTTTAAGGGGACAGAGCTAGTAACAAGCAGAAAAGGGGTCAAACTCAGGTACAATCTGACTCCAGAGCCAAGGGTCTTAAGCACCAGGCTACAGAGCCTCTATTATTTCCCACTGATATTTTGAAGTCTGTTCTTCCCTACTGATCTGCACCACAACATTTTATCTTAATTTCAGCAGCTTTATATTTTTAACAAATTTTAATGTCAGATGACCTATTGCTGTTGTCTTTTCCTCCTAGATTCCTGAATACTGTTTATTTTTTCCAGATCATTTTGTAAAAAAATAAAATAAAAAGAAACCTACAGGTGTTCTGGTTGGAACTGCATTAAATTTACAGATTAATTTAGAGAACATGTAACATATTCAAAATATCAAATCTTCTCATTCAAGAACAAGGCAGATTTTCCTAGTTCCCATCATTGTCATTTATCACTCAATAGTTCATTTATTTTTTTAAAGTAAACTCTAGCTCTAACGTGGGGCTTAAACTCACAACCCTGAGATCAAGAGTCCCATGCTCTACTCACTGAGCCAGCCAGGCACCCCATGTGAAAAAATTTTAGTGTATCACTTTTGTAAGCAGTAACGTTACTAAATTATTTTATTCCTGAAAGTGTCACAGTTGATTTCCTGGGATTTCAGCTAAAGAATTATGTCATCTGCAATAATAATCATAATAATAATCATAATAATAATAATTTTACATTCTCTGTCCTATATTTACACCTCTTTTTTCCTTTGCATCAGCTAAACTTAACAATGAAATGTTAAATAGTGATAGTGAGCACAATGGTCTTGTTCCCAACTCTCCTTGAAATGCTTCCAATGTTTAAATAAAACTCCCATTTTCAGTTTGAGATGGAAAAAGTTACATTAAAGATGTCTATTTATGCCTATCTTGCTAGATTTATTTATTCTTATTTTGCTAGTTAAAAAACATTTAGAGGAAAAAACAACATTTAGAGATGACACTGCATTTCTTCAGATCTTTTTGACATCTAATGAGCTGATCACAACAGTCTTTCTCCTTTGACCCATGTACACAGTTAATTATATATAAAAGCTGCTTAATACTGAGCCATCCTTGCATTCTTAGAGTTTTATTTTCAAGTACAATTGGCTAACAGGAATGCTAAAGAAAAAGAATATGAAGCCTACAACTGCGATGACCTTGCTATTTATTCAGAATATCAAAAAACACATCCTGAATATACAGCAAATACAGCTATCCATTCACTCCCACGTTAAGGTTTTATACTAAATCATTATATCACACAATAGTAAATTCTTAAGATGAACATTTGAAGAAACTTTATCAGTGCATTACAAGTTTAAAGTCTACATAAGATTAACATGCTTTTCGAATAGGGTGAGCCTTTCTGAAACAGAAAATGGTTCTGTATCAAAGTTCACATTAATTCTGAAGCGGAGAACTAACAAAGCAATACATTCAATTTCATGTGGTCCTGCTGTTCAGGTTTTCAGAATTACTCTTTTCCCTCTTAAAAAAAAAAATATATATATATACACACACACAATATAAAGTTAACTAGCTATAAAATTACATTAGAATGTAAGTTATTCCGTAAGTTAATAACATTAAACGGACTCACAACTCTGGCTTTCCAAATTTGAAGTTAAAAATTAAATCCTGGGGGCGCCTGGGTAGCTCAGTAGGTTAAGCATCTGCTTTCAGCTCAGGTCATGATCTCAGGGTCCCGGGATCAAGCCCTGCGTCTGGCTCCCTGCTCAGTGGGGAGCCTGCTTCTCCTTCTCCTTCCCACTCGTGCTCTCTCTCGCTATTTCTGTCTCTCTCTCAAATAAGTAAATAAAATCTTAAAAAAAAAATTAAATCCTGGAAGATAAAGGAGGTATTAGAATCTTATGATTAAGTAACGAAACCCTGACTGAAGGAATTAAAAGTAGATCATTTCTGTTCTACAGCACTTTTAGTAAAGTGACCTTCTCTCCGTGTCTAGAATACAGTGTTCTTATTAATAGGAAACATTCTAATTTATTCTTACTTTCATCATAAAAAGGTAAAAAATAGAGTTGGAGGGCGCCTGGGTGGCTCAGTCGTTCAGCGTCTGCCTTCGGCTCAGGTCATGATCCCAGGGTCCTGGGATCGAGTCCCGCATCGGGCTCCCTGCTCCACAGGAAGCCTGCTTCTCCCTCTCCCACTACCCCCCTGCTTGTGTTCCCTCTCTCGCTGTCTCTCTCTCTGTCAAATAAATAAATACAATCTTTAAAAAAAAAAAAAATAGAGTTGGACATCAGTGTCTGAATATGAGAAGAGTTATATAATTTTTTTGAGTTACATAATTTTTTAAATCTAGATTTTCTAAAAAACTATTCCAAAATACCTAGATTATGCTAATTATTTTAGAGGGGAGTGGAGAGGCAGAGGGAGAGACTCTTGAGCAGGCTGCACGCCCAGCGTGGATCCCCACACGGGACTCCAGCTCATGAGATCATGGTCTGAGCCCAGATCAGGAGTTGGGCACATAACCAACTGAGCCACTCAGGCGCCCCTGGATTATGCTAATTAAGATGAGGCCAAAAAAAAAAAAAAAGGTTTATAATCAAGAAAGATTTTCATTTTTCATTTTGGAATACTGTAAAGCTATTATTTCCAAAACTTTCCATTACTACTTTATGGCGGGATCTATGCATCATCTGAAAAATAATCATTCTATTTTCTGAGCAGTAAGAATAGTAATTTAAAAACAGTACAAAATTTCTTTTGACATACACCAGAAAAGTAAAACATTTCTGTAACTCTTATGGCTTTTAGAGTAAAATGGCAATCCAATCACAAGGAGATTTTAAAAAGTTGAACTGTGTAAATTACTAGTGACTACCAAACAAGGCCACTATTTCAAAGGGGCCATCACATTGTGGTGGAGTGATAAAAAGCATAGAACTAGACAGTTATGAAATATGGACATCAATCCTCTTGACTAAGGCAAACTCCTTAACCACAGACCATTTCTCATCTGCAAGATCCTGACTACTTTACAGATAATTAAAAGTAACATGTTTACTAATCTATAAAGTACTACAGACATGTAAGATGTTTATTAAAAGAAACTTAAGAGGGGCGCCTCGGTGGCTCAGTGGGTTGAGTGTCCCACTCTTGGTCTTAGCTCAGGTCATGATCTCGGGGTCATGGGCTCAAGCCCCACTTCGGGCTCCCTGCTTGTGCTCCAGGAGAGGAGTGCCTTGAGATCCACCATCCCCATGCCCCTCCCCTCAACTCCCACACCCTCTCTCTAAATCAGTAATAAAATCTTTAAAAAAAATCCTCTCCCTCTCCTTTTACCCCTCCCCACCTCTTAAAAAAGTAAATAAGAAACTAAGAGAAATCAGGACTTTTGCATTGATGTTTAGTATGGGGGGAGATGATGGTAATATACTGAAAATATAAAGTTTGAATTAGAATATCGTTTTTACTATTGGCTCTTTTATCAGATATGTTCTATTTTACATTTGGGCAACTCAAGGATCTGGGGACTCGATAAAGGTTTGGAGTATTTTAAACTTTTTAAAGCCATATAACTTTAAAAAATCATTTTTTTAATACTTATGCCTGGAACATACATACCACGCACTGTATTGGGCTTTAGGGAAATGAGTAATATTGCATGGAATAAATCCTTAAGGAATTCAGTCTGGTGGAGAACTACCCTTTAAACAGTATCTACCTTACCTGGCGTAAGCACAGGGCACCAAGAGAGTACCTCAAAGAGCTCCTAAAGGAATCAAGGAAGGGAGTGTCAGGGGAGGAATCCTGAGAAGAGGCTCCTTTGCAGTCTGGAGAAACAATGAAGAAAGAGCTGGGAGTAGGGGATGGTGGGACAGGCCCTAGGAAAGAAGAGCAGATTGTGCAAAAGCTGAAGGACGCAAGAGTACCCACTATGGGAAGTGTAAGCAGTTCCGATTGGTTGGAATACAGAAAGGGGAAGGGATAGGAGTCTTAGCAGAGAGCCTTTAGACTGAGGTTTCAATGTCTCCATCAGATTCAGCTCACCTGACTGACTCTCAGTTTTTCATCTATAAAGGGGCTAGTGATGTGAAAGACTAAATGGTACTCCTAAATTGTCTATAACAACAGTGCTCTAAAAATAGTGGGTGGGCAACAGATACACTCCCCCCCTTCCTTTGTACACGGGCATGCAGCCTAGGTTAAGGGTGACCCTGAAAGTTACCACTGCCTAGATAAAACCACAGCTCTTCACTCGCCGGCTCTGGACAGGTTGAACTCTTCAAACCTCAGAGATACAAGCAGACAGGAATGGTATCCACCTCACAGACCTGCCCTGAGACTTACATAATAAACAGATCTCCTGGTCACTGTCTGGCACACAAGGAAAACTCAACAAATGTTAGCGTTTACAACTATTATAGGTCTGCAAACCTTTCTCTGAAGTTCTCCATTCAGAAACTTTTGAAAATAAAAGAAACCTTCACAAAACAGTTGGTGGCAAAGCCTGACCTGAGGCTATTTATAGTTTCCATTAAGTCACACCCATCACTGCACAAGTATGAATGTTGTCTGAGGGATGCTGCCGCGACTTTGCGGGGCTGATACCTCTTGTTTATGCATCTTATTCTCTTCCTAAAATCTAAAGATACAGTCCAAAGATTTCTGAATTGCAAAACACACTGGCCCCAAGGCTTGCAGTTACGGCCTGGGTCTCTCTCTGTTCCTCCTGGAGAGAGGAAAAGAACATTCTAATACACACAACCCAACTCAAGTTTCTGAGACAAACCAGTTTCGAATAGGAGGTCCAGAGACGCCAGTACCAAGAAAAATTTGTTCTTCCTGCCCAATGAATACAGCCGAACAAAGAACTTCTGAAAGATCTCTGAAGGCTATCTTGGCCTGTAATGAAGATTCGTTTTCAAAACAGGCCTTTACAATCATCAGGTGTGAGCTAATCATCACATTAGCTTTAAGGCTATAAAAATTTTTTTTCGGTATGGTTCGATTGCCTCAACATTAGAAATTTTATCCAGTAAAAGCACTGCTCTTGGTTTTCAAAGAGGAAATGGTTCAGCTATTTATAACCTTCCATGCGTAACATAAGCTCCTAAATCCTAAAAAAGAGAGTATCGCAGAACTCAGCACTTCTCATGGTTTCTGTCATGTGTATTCATCGAACGTATTAGCTAGCAACTCCTTTGGTTTAAGTAACGACCAGAACGTTGTCACATTGCGGACAATCTTAAGCAAGTGCCAGATTCCAAGACTATTCAGGCCCATCTCTCCCGTTTTATCAGAAATTAATGAATGGGGGAAGGGGGTCGAGGCCGAGGGGCGCGAGCCGGGAACCATTTAGAGCCAAAAGAACAAAGGGAGTCCGGGATCAACCGGAGCGAACCGGCCTCCGAGCGGGTCGCGCCGCCCGGGAAAGGGTGGGGATGGGGTGGGTGGGGGAGGGGCCGGGCACGCTCGCCGCCCCGCCCCCAAACCAGGCCTGACGTCAAGTGCGGAGAAACCCGTCGGGCGCGACGTCACCCGCCTCCGACGCCTTCTCCCCGGGGAGCTCTCGGGGGATACGTCGCAGCTCAGAGGAAAATGGCGGGGACAGACGCTTAGTCCCAGCCCCCGAAAAGGCGACTCCAGGTACCGCTGTTACCGCGCCCGTCTCCCGCTTGGACGCTCTCCCTTGCGCCCCTCCACGATCCCCACTAGCGCCGAAGCAGCCTCACCCGGCAAGATCCGAGCCCGCAGCAAAGTCTAGAAGCGGCGATGGGTCCGAGCGAACCGGGTGCCGAAGAACCGAACGCGGAGTGACTGACGTTAGCGGCGGCGGCGGCAGCACCAGCAACACCAGCACTAACAGCGCGCGGCTCCTCCTGGCGCCGGAACAGGAAGCGCCGAGCGCGCCGCCCCCGCCCGCGCTCTCCCCTCCTCCCGGGGCCGGGCGGGGCAGCGCGCGCGCCCCCAGCAGGCTTCCGGCGGCATTGCGGCCTGCCCGGCAGGGCGGGGCGGCGCGGCTGCTCTTCGGGTTCGCCCAGGGTGGCTGTTTTCTTCTGGTGGGTGGGAGGAAAGCTCCCCGGTTTTCCGGAATTCTGAGCACTCGGAGGAAATGCCTGTAGTCGGTGATGTTCTGGGCACCCCGGCGGAAGCTGCTAACTTGTTTCCTGGGGTGGTGGAAGGACTGGTTCTGGATTTCCTACGCTTAGGGATTTTTACAGCCGGGCCTCGAAGCTGGCTGGGTGTGGATGCGGCCAACCAGCGGATGCCGGCCCTCGGGCCCGAATGGAGGAGCGCTGAAGGAACACCACGGGAAAGGGAAGACGTCTGTAAATGGCTTGGCAATTGATACTGACTAAAAGCTGTCTGTGCAGGCTTTTCCTGATCAATGCCTCTTCCCTCCACGTGTTCATCTTTGAATAAAACTTTACCTATTCTAGGTCAGTTCTGAAGGATAATGGACAAATTCCCCCAGCGCCAAGGAATCTGCTAGCGAGTTTTGTAGATGCCATAATTATATAGTGTGTAAAATACATATACATATAGTATGTACATATGCGTAAAAATACGTTAGAAGGATTCAGAATCATTACATTTTGCTTTGTGTAACCCGTTGGTGGGTCACTGGGCATAGGCATTTTATTAGAAATTTCTTAAACGAAGACATTCCTGGGTATGCTCCTCCAGCACACACACTTCTCTTACTGAAAAACGAGCTATAGAGAAGCTGCAAATACCCAAGCCTGTTGAAGACTTATTTTTGGACAGGGAAAATGGTCTATGGAAAAGGGTATTAGTGTGATCTACTCTGCCCTCAGGAGGCAGTGAATCCACAGTGCCTTGTGGAGCTATAAGGAAGCGTGAGTCACCAGAAGTCAGTAAAACTATTTAAAATTTTGGCATTTCTCTTCATTAGGTTATTGTTTCAATTCTGGTATTATCTAAAAAGATTTTATTTGAGAGAGAGCAAGAGAGCACAAGCTGGGGGACCCACAGAGGGAGAGGGAGAAGTAGGCTCCCCGCTGAGCAGTGAGCCAGTCACAGAGCTCCATCCCAGGACCCCGGGATCACGACCTGAGCCGAAGGCACACTCTTAACTGACTGAGCCACCCGGGCGCCCCTTAATTCTGAATTTAAAACGTTGTACTGAAACACGAGATTTTCGGTCAAAAAATTTTTGTGCCCAAGTTGAGTGCCTCACCCACCTCACCCCAGTCCTGGTCACTATCAGAGTAACTGACAGCCTCGTTTTCCCATGCTCTCAGCCAGTAACAGCGTACTGTGTTCTAGAGCTAGGCCATTCCTGTCCCACATGGGCTCCCTCAGTCAACCTTTGCTTGGATACTAAACCCCCCATCTCACTTTTTCACAACTGCAGTGCAGTCTGAACCCCACCCTCATTCAATCTTTGCATTTCTTTCATGTATGTCAGACTTGTAAAGTGATAGGGAGACTTCCACACCTTCTTCATAAGTGTTTCCCCAATAAATCTCTTGCACATTTAATCGCATTTTGGCATCTGCTTCTAGAAGACCCAAACTGACACATTAAGACATAAGGTGTATTTTGAATGAGAAAATGTGTAATACAGATTTTAAAATTTTTTCTTATTCTTTTTTTAGATTTGAGAGTGTACGCGGGCATGAAAGCGAGGGGGTGGGTAGATGGGCAGAGGGAAAGACTCCCAAACATCTTAGGACCCTGAGATCATGACCTGAGCTGAAACCAAAAGTCCGATGCTTAACTGACTGAGCCACGCAGGCGCCCCCAATTTTTTTAGATTCTAAGTTGAATGTGCAAAGCCAGGATATACAGTGTTTTTTGTTTTTAGAGAGAGCTTGTGCAGAGAGGGAGAGATAGAATCTTAAGCAGGCTCCATGCCCAGGGTGAAGCCCGAGGCGGGGCTTGATCTCACAACCCTGAGGTCAGGACCTGAGCTGAAATCAAGAGTCAGATGCTTAGCCAACTGAGCCACCCAGGCACCCCAGGATATACAATGTTTTAAAAACAAAATACAAAGCCTTTGGGTTTTATATACGAAGTTTTAATTAAGAAGAAGTGAAAATTTATTCAGATCAATTTATTTGAACTCACATCCAAGAAGAAACATTCAACTTCAGGATTAGAAATAAAAATGGAAACAGTCTACTTCTTTTTGGGTAAGGGGAGGATCATACAAGCCCAACTGACAAGAGTACTAACAGTTTTGTGAAGTTACTACTTAAACTCTGTATATTCAAGTATATATCAAGTTCATACTTGGCTTATACAGAATTGATTCAATCCTAGCAAAGTAAGTGTAATTTAAGTAAACCTCCTTGAGTTTTACTTTCTTAAGTCTGAGAGTTTAGATTTGATTATAACCACAGCAAAAGTGATTATCTTCACTTCCTGCAAACATAATCAACTTTTAAAATAACAGGCAAACATCAATTTTACATAAACCTTATTAAGGGTAGGAGGAAACTGCAATTGTTCATCCAATTCCAGAGTCTAAACCATAAATCCAAATTGTACTGTTACCTCTATTGTCAAATCAAGCCAAGAAAGCCTATTACAGACTATAAGAAGTGAATGTGAATTTGCAGGGTCCACTAAGGGGATACTTTGAAAATCTATCACGTTATTTTCAAGAAATTACAGAAATTATTTTCAAGTATGCTCCAAGGGTCATCTCTTAAATGAATTAACCTTCAGGAAGTTGTGACAAGTATTATTTTTCTACATTTTATATGCTAGGAGATGAAGATAAAGATTTAGGATTGAGTCATCTATTCAAAATTAAAAAATAGACTCTGCTTTTATTTGAAATAGGATTAATGTGCCTCAAATCCCTTTCCATTGGGCTATATCCGTTAGTCTACACTTCTACTTAGAAGCCAATCCATTTAAAAAGTCACTTCCACTGTGTCGAATATCTTAATATATTAGAATGGCATAGGCAGACTCTTGTAGCATTGCTCATTTCTACTAGGTCATTAAAAAAAGAAAAAAAAACCTTTGTGCTTTCCATTCATTCTTTAGAAATAAAAATAAATGTAAAACTGATTACAGTTAAGACCAAAATTGTAAAGGTTTTTTTCCAAAATAGAAACAATAGCCTGCTTGACTTAAAATCTTTTATTCATTTGGGTATTACTTAACACACAGGGTTTTTTTTTTACATTTAAACATTATTCTCCCTGTGTTGTCTCCAGAAATAATTAAGTCTACTTTCCTGTGAAATTTACTCCACCAAAATCAATATATAGCCTGTTTGACTCATTATAGCTAAAACTGACAAAAAAGTTTTTAAATGAAAACTAAGAGTATAAGAGTTAGGTTTCAAGGTTTTTGTTTCATAGGAAGAAACCGCTCTATTACATGGGTCTATAAAATGATCCAAACTTCAGAGAGACAGGAAGCTGATAACTTGATTTGTCTTCTTAATGGCTTTGGCTCATGAATAAATAATGGTTTGTGTTTTTCTTATAAAAAGAAATGGAATTTGTAGGAGTCCTATTGGCCACATTTACTCTACTTTTTAAAGGATTTCTAATTACTTAGACATTCTTTATATTATTTATAATAAGTCACAACTTTAACTGAAAGCCATTCTTTGACCATTAGCTGAAATTCAGGAAAGAACACAGTTCTGTTCACCAAATCAATAAATCTAACCACAGGCTGACTAAAAGCTTCCTTTAATCTTCTTCCTATTAGGTCTTCCTTTAAATTAAACCATTCTCTCTATGAATTATTTAAGTGAATGGCATGGCTATAGAAAGATCACATAGGATTCTTCATACAAAAATGCTCAAGGAATCTAAAAAAATCCATTCAGAATATTTCAAGAATTAAGAGTATGAATCAAGATGCTATAGCTTAAAAAAAAAAAAAAAAAAGATGCATGGTGGTGGTGGTGGGGTTGTCCTGAAAAGCTTGAGAAATAGAAAAGTCAAGTTTATTTCCTGATTAGTGCAGGATGATTCCCAAAGCGCAGTTAAGTGTCTGGTCCAGACTAGCTATTAGCAGTTAAGTAGTTCCCTTTCACTGTCAAGGCTCTTCCCTGAGGTGATGCCTAAATTCTTAATTTTAATATTTTATCTTGTTTCTTTTAGCTCCATCCTCTCTCACCAATAAGCTCTACACAATTCCACCATGCTGATGCTTTCTCAACTCTGGAATTTACACTTTTCAAATGCCCACAAACTTAAGAGTTACAAAATTTATATTTAGATATATTTGTATCTTTCCTCATGTTCCTCTCATGACTTAGTCACTTTTGTTATATATTCCAATAATTACATATTTTACATTTTAAAAATAAGTTTGTGAATACTGAATGCTCTTCCAAATGTATCCTCACAAAGTCAGAGAAAGGAATTAACCTTTCTAAATTCCAATTCTTTAATGTTTTAAAAATTTATTATTACTCTTTCCTTTTTCCTTCATGGTAAACAATTCCCTTCTCAAGTCTTTATACTTCTACTTTCCAGATTTCTTTTCACTGTAGCAAATACCAAAGGAAAAATACAAACCATTTCAGAGTAAATGAGTCTCTTCCCTGCTCTCATTTATTAGATCATTTAGTTCAAGGATATATATATGGCAGTATTTTGAAAATGTTAACAGCTATTAATACCTTGAAGTTGAAAAAATAAGAAAGCCAGAGAAAATATATCACAAGCAACCAGTTTGAATATATGAAAAGCTACTTATATCTTGATTTTCATATAAACATTAATTTTTACCATTATAAAAGACAACATAATTATATTTCATTTTTTCTTTATAAAATTACTCTTTAACAGAATATTTGTTAGCTAGTCATCCCTTAGGTTTTTCTGTACTGATAAAAAGTTACTTTTAAAAGAAAACTATTTAAAACAATAATTGTTTCACAGAAACAGAAAGTCTCATTATCAAAATCTGATAAAAAACTATAATCATGGGTAGAGTCTTACTATTAATGTTCTTTCACCAAAAATGGATATTTAGGAAGTGTTTTATTGGTAAATAAGACAACCTTCTCAGTGACCTACAAAAGTGTCACAATAAAGATGAGGTAGTATGAGACTTTTCTACTTTTGTAAAAGGAAAATATCATCTTTAGAAGAGATATTTATCCCGATATCGGTGTTAATGATATCCTGAGCCTCATTACTCCACAGACAGGTGCCATAATTAGTAGTTACCCTACCTGGAACCAAGACAATCTTGAGATCACTGAGAAAAAAAATGCTAGAAAATGGTAAGAGATTTTCTTGGTTTAATTTTGTTGTAATTGCTAAAAATTTATTTTAAAGCTATTACTGAAAAATTCCATCTTTATGTTTACAACAGAACTGCAGGAAAGGGAAATAAAAGCAATGATACTTAAGAAACATCTGTTCTAACTTGGAAAGTTGAGTCAAATTTCTTTCAGTCCAGGTGGACGCAGCTTCCTACTAGACCTAAATTATCATCAAGAAATAAATTACTATGATATTAAAAAAGCCAATTTGTACAAAGGGTCAGACAGCTCACCAGAAGAAACGACTGTCTAGGAAATTACGTGCTGACTCTTTAAAAAAGTGGAGTTAGATAGGATATCACTCCATTTACCTTTATTATACTGGGATAATGACGTTTCTAAAAATGCTTCCGTATTGAGATAGCAAATTTAAAATATTACTCCTAGTGCCTAGTACTGTTCAGTATGGCATAAGCCATGTAGCTCTCAAAATGTTTTCCCTTTTTTGACGCCACAGTAAAGACATGTTAATTCTGAAGATAGGAATAATTATTTGAAACCCGAAAATCAAAATCAGTATTAAGTTTCAAAAAACTGAGCTCCATGTTTACTTCTTGAATCTTTAGTGAAGCTCACTTTAAAATAATGAAGACTACTTAGGTCCCTCTTTGGTTACCGATGGAAATTTCTGGCTGTTTATAAAACTGTGGCATCTCCCCAAAAGAACAGGCTCAGAGTTTCTATGAAAAGGCTAATCAGAAGCAACAGTTCATAAGTAAATACAGAAAAACCCCAGAGTTGCTTTAGTATGTTAGTAACTACTACTTACTAATAGTGTTATCATTATTTTTAAAGCTTCCAGTGAGAAAGGAACAATATTTGTCCTGAAGATAGCAACTCATCTAGGTTGAGCGAAAGACCTACTAAAAAATAAATGACCATGCTACAGGGTAGAAAATAAATTCACCTCCAAAAAGTCATGTTCTCATTTGATTCTTCCTGATCAGATAAATCAAATTTACTAATACTGCTTTATAGTTAGTATTTAAAATGAAAATACTTCAAGTTTAATTTCAAACCATTTTGTTACCTTTAACATCCCTATTATTTATTAAGTTACAAAACTCAATACATTGGTATGGATTGTGAATTACAACACACTCAGCTTTACTGAAGAACTTTAAAACAACTCTGAAAAGGGGGATGGGGAAACTGTATTTTATGTATAGGAATGCCAATGGCATAGGTTAACAAGGGAATTTACATGTAGGAAAGGACGTAAGATTATTTTTAAAGAAAAGTATGAAATATAGATTATTTAATGTGTTTGCAACGCCTACCAAATTTCAAATATCCCTGGATTGTAAGCGAATTACAATTAAGAAAAAAAATTAAGTAAGCATACAATCTATTTGGTAAAAACAAAAACCAAACACCTGGTCAAAAATATTCATTAACCCCTAGTGTGTAACTTTAAACAATTAGTTTATCATAAGAAAAATAAACTGATCTGGAAGTAAAATTTAGGGCAGAGATTTATTTCAACTGCCCTTGTAGAAAAATTCAAAGTGACATAAGAAAAATAAAATATTAAATGAAAATATGTATATAATCATTCCCATATTCCCACACTTTCCCTAGCATTGTTCTGTTGCATCAATCCTGAGTACTCTAACTTTTGATTTATAGTGATATTCCTTCAGATATAATTTCATAGAAGAAGGAATTGGAAGGGCATCAATGCCATCATAAGTTGTACAGTTACAAATAACTGTTCTGCATATATGCTGCAAGGAAAAGGGGAAAGTCCGAATTAAAGGAGTGGATAAAAGTGGTTCGAAGAACATACAGGCACTCGGGTCCTTATAATGTTCTAGGAGCCCAGTAATGTCAGGAGAATGGAAGACACAAGGATCATGTGCATCAAAGCTAAAGTTGTGATTCCACTGTTCAATTCTAGCATGAAGAGAACGACTATAGCGTCTAAAACTAACTGAGAATAAATAGTCTTCCTGTGCTGAGTCTCGCAGTAAAAAGGTACCCTCTGGTTTTCCCTCTAGTAGAGCTTCAGCTGCATATTTATCCATAACTCCCCAGTAACATGGATTGTTATTGATCTGAAGGAGGTCTGGTACAAGACAGTGGACATAATCAATCTGGGTATGGTACTTAGGAGGTGTTTCCAACTGCAGGATTTCTTCATCCATTTCCCATTTGGGTTTGTTTCTTTTCCTGGAACTTGTGCAAAGTGTTATAATTTCATCATCTGAATCCATATCACTATCTTCTATACTGTTATTTGAAACCAGGTTCATCACAGAGCCAGTCACAGGACCACCTCTACATGAAGCACTGTTGGTGGTTATGACACAGGGCTGAACATTGGTATGTGAGAAGCAGTTTACCTCTTCTTCCACGTTTCTTCTTTGTTTTAGCTGACCATCCCTCAATTCACTCTGAGACAAGTCTGTGTTTACCCATTCATTGGATTTGGGATTTATAGGAGCAGTGTGTCGTTTAATAAAATGCCACCTAAAGGCTAAATCTGATCGAGGTGGGAAAGGACACTTATCTAACATGAGTTCACTGATATGAATTTTCCTTTTAGATGGAAGCCCCGAAGAGTGCCGACCACTACAATTCTTTATTGGAAAACATTGCCCCACAGCATCTTGCAGTTTCTGTTTAAGAGATCGGCCTAAAAATCTATGCCCACAGGAATGATCTAAATCCAACTCGATGGATGAACAGCTGTGCTTCCTTTCTTGGCTCCTTAAAGGAACTTCAGTTTTCTCTACAGCATTCACTGTTTCAGCATCTGAACAACTTTCACTCTTTTTTGACCAAGATAATTTCTTTCCACTCCACACATAACCGTCCTTTCTGTCAGCACTTCTACTTCGACTAGTTTTGGGCCTTACATCTACATTTTTGCTAATACTTTCACTATTTTCTGCCATTTTAACAAATTATCCACAAATTCCAGTGTTATAAATACTGCTTTTTCAGTTTTTCCAGCAGGAAGTTTCTTCTGGGCACTCTCTGGATGTATCTAAAGGGAAAAAAACAGAACAGCAGTCATTTGTCATTCACTTTTTTTTTTTGAGACAGAGTGCGAGCGCATGAGCAGGGGAGGGGGAGAGGGAGAGAGAGGAGCCCAAGCAGGCTCCATGCTCAGCGCAAGCAAGTGCACAGGGGTGGGGTGGGGGGTGAGGGACAGAGGGAGAGGGAGAGAATCTCAAGCAGACTCCACACGGAGCACTGAGCCCAAATAGGGCTTGATCTCATGACCCTGAGATCATGACTTGAGCTGAAACCAAGAATCGGACGTTTAACCAACTGAGCCACCCAGGTGTCCAACTGTCATTTACTTCGCATACAGTAGTTTCTATATTAAACCCCAATCAGACATAAAATGAAAAACCACAACTAGTACAGGAACAAGATAAGAGTACTGGATATGTTGGAAGACAGTTCCAAGATATTTTGTTTTCACTTAAATGATCTGCTTTACCATATACTAGTAATTTCATAGTGCCCGGGAGTCAAGAATCTGTGTTCCTGGGGCGCCTGGGTGGCTCAGTCGTTAAGCGTCTGCCTTCGGCTCAGGTCATGATCCCAGGGTCCTGGGATCGAGCCCTGCATCGGGCTCCCTGCTCAGCGGGAAGCCTGCTTCTCCCTCTCCCACTCCCCCTGCTTGTATTCCCTCTCTTGCTGTGTCTCTCTCTGTCAAATAAATAAATAAAATCTTTAAAAAAAAAAAAAAAGAATCTGCATTCCTTTCCCACAGCTAATTTTCAATGTAGATTAGAAAAAGTGAGGCCGCCTCTCTTAGTCCAACTGTATGCTCAAAATTGTATGAACAATTTCTAGTCTTGAGGTATATCTCATGCCAATCTCTCCTACCCTTATTTTTATTTCACAGCAGACCAGTCAGTGAATTATTTGTAAGAGACAGTGAGAAATATATTTCTTGGTGTTTGAGAACCATTACCCTGTAGTTCCCTCACTTCCCTCTCCTTGCTTTCCTATTGACTGAAAATATGAACTTTAAGTTATAAAAGCTGTTAAGAATCAAATAATCAGGGGCGCCTGGGTGGCTCAGTCGTTAAACGTCTGCTTTCGGCTTGGGTCATGATCCCAGGGTCCTGGGATCGAGCCCCGCATCGGGCTCCCTGCTCAGCGGGAAGCCTGCTTCTCCCTCTCCCACTCCCCCTGCTTGTGTTCCCTCTCTCGCTGTGTCTCTCTCTGTCAAATAAATAATAAAAATATTTAAAAAAAAATCAAATAATCACCACTGAACAATGGGAATGCCATGCAAGCATTCCCAATGCAGTTTTGTCAACTTATTTCAGTAATTGGTCAACCTCACTATCAGTCTAGGAAATTTTTAGAAAATGTGGAATTGGATAAAAATTTGTTATTTTACACATACACCTTTGTATTTTTCTTGGTACTTCTGAGAAACAAGCAGATAAATTTCTATAGGCCAATGACTTTCCCATAAAATTGGCTGGATATATTAGAATTTACAATGTGAAATACTGAGTTTTATTAAGACTAATAGTAATGATTGGTCATAGAGGGGATTAGCCTAACTATTCTTAGGTGGAATAAGATTTAAGCCCAGAATTGGGGGTAAGTATTCTATAATCTCAAATATTTTACAAACGAAATTTGGATTTGGAGACTGAGAAAATCAGTCTCACTTAGCATACTGATTATAATTAAGTTTCTGATATGTCAGAGGAACATTATAATCCCAATAGTCAAGTAAATGTTTAGAGCCACTTGAATGCATTCTCAAAGCAAGAGGATTTGAAACAAGTATCTGTAGTAGCAAATATGATTGGCAAGTACTTAAAAGTGTGAACTAATGAATCAGACTTGCCAAAGAAAATACTCCATTTCTGAACACTGAATAGCACCTGGTGATTATACAGATTATTTTGATTTAGTGACCTCACTAGTATATACTCATTTAAAATCCATATGGAAAATATTTTTAAATCTGATTTTGGAAGATACATCATCATTTATTATACCAAAATTTTATTCAACATTATGCTTTGGCTGTTTGTTGATTAAGTTCCACTGAGCAAAAATAAACAAGAAGCAACAAAGTAAGCTGAAGAAGATGAACAGTCATTGATTAGAATAAACACTTGTTATTAAGAGCTTACACTTTAACATATTTTTCAAGATAAAAAAGTAATAGAGGAGCCCCAAGCAGATCTTTTTCGTTAATACTACATAGTTTCTACTTTTTTTATTCAGTGGTGAAAAATATATAAGATTTGAAATGCTTGATGATTTACAAAAAAAAAAAAAAATCAAAATAGCAGTTTATTAAACTCTATGACCAACTTTACTCCACTGGATATAAGCTCCCTCATCTTACCTATTACCTCTACATTTTACCATTTCTTCCTTCACTTCTATTATCAAAGATAAGCTCCCCATCTCTGTTCTTTTTTTTTTTTTTTAGATTTTATTTATTTGAGAGAGAGAATGAGATAGAGAGAGCATGAGAGGGAGGAGGGTCAGAGGGAGAAGCAGACTCCCTGCTGAGCAGGGAGCCCGATGTGGGACTCGATCCCAGGACTCCAGGATCATGACCTGAGCCGAAGGCAGTTGCCCAACCAACTGAGCCACCCAGGCGCCCCCCATCTCTGTTCTTGATGGCATTCCCACCTTTACCAGGGCCTGCTTCAGTTTTTCTCTCTCAAGTTCTCTTTGCCTTCAATCAAATCTCCTGTAAAATCCTTTAGTGATCCTAATGCTTCCTTTAGCTACTACACCGGCTGCTTTCCATTACTAAATTTCTTAGTCTTATAACTTCATTTCCCCTCAAAATGAGAATAGCTTTTTGTTTTCTTCTGATTATAAAATAATTGTTTGGTTTGAAATGGCCAAATGAAAATCTTTTTGCTCTATCCCTCTCAGAAGTCAACCTAAACAAGGAAAAAAATGAGAAATAAAAACACAAATCTTATCTTCAACGAGACTAGCAGATGTCTATAACCTGAATCACAAAATATGAGGACAGAATATGAATGGAGGAGCAGTAAATAACTCAGCAGCAGAGAGGGGGGTAACACTAGGCACACAGATGACATGGATGAGAAGCAAACCAACAGAGTAGGCAAAGTCCAGGACCCAGAGGCACCAGATACAAAAATGTGGGTGGAGAACAGGGTGGAAAATGAAGCAGGTTGAAAATATGCATAAGTACAACAGGATCTCTCTAGTTTTTACTCCTACACTTAGAGGAGATGGGATATTTATCATTTGGAGAAACTGAATTAGAGAGGCTCAGGACTTTGGGTATCATAGAGGGTAGAGGGGAGGTTTGGGACTAAAATCAGAATGAAAGTTCCTACTTCCTTCTTCCATCCAACTCCCAGAACTCCAGCAGCCAGATTTATAATAGGGGACTAAAAGATACTTTGCTGAAGGTGGCTCAGTCGTTAAGCATCTGCCTTTGGCTCAGGTCACAATCTCAGGGTCCTGGGATCGAGCCCCACATTGGGCTCCCTGCTAGGTGGGAGGCCTGCTTCTCCCTCTCCCACTCCCCTTGCTTGTGTTCCCTCTCTCGCTGTGTCTCTCTCTGCCAGACAAATAAAATCTTTAAAAAAAAAAAAAAAAAGATACTTTGCTGAAGAAATAGAATGGCCAAAGAGAAAAGACCTCTAAATGCTGACAGCTGGGACTCTGTCAATAAAAAGCTGAGGGTGGGGGGAGGTGCCTGGGTACCTCGGTTGAGCAATCCAAGAGTGGACTCTTGATTGCGGCTCGGGTCATGATCTCAGGGTTGTGAGATCAAGCCCCTCGCCAGGCTCCATGCTCAGTGGGGAGTCTGCTTGAGATTCTCCCTCTCCCTCTCCCTCTCCCCCTCCCCTGTGCGTGCGCGCGCACACACACACACACACACACACACTCTCTCTCTCTCTCTCTCTCTCTCTAAAAATAAATAAGGGAATCAAAAAAACAAAACAAAACAAACCTGGAAGGCCACCCAAGCTTGCCAGTCCACAAGTCCCACCTACTCACACACAGCTGCCAGGCAGCATTGTTGTGCTTCATTCACTCCAGAATATGAATGAATAGTCACAGATCAGCAGACTTTTGAGGAAAGCCTCTAACAGAAACAACAGAGGTTAAAACAAAAAATTTAGAGAAAACAATAACCACAAAAAGAGCAGAAAATAAAATTGATTTCTTCCAAGTTAAGAGAAGATATTAAACCTATGAATGAGTAAGAGGAGTTTGGGACAATCAGAGAATAAGAAAGTTTTGTAAAATAAAAATATGAATACAGAAATAAAATATTCAATAGGAAAGTTCGGAGAATAAACTGAGGAAATAACAGGAAATAGGAAAAAAAATGGCTAATTAGAAAAGGTAAGAAAGCTACAGGATCAATACAGCCATTTCACAGAAAATAACAACAAAATGAAGGGGGGGGGAATTACAAAAGAAACTGTATTAGAAAATATCCCAGAACCAGAGGATATGAGCCTCCATAATGAGAGAGTCCACTGAGTACCCAGCACAATGGGGGAAAAATACACACTGAGCTACATTATTCTAAAATTTTAGAATCCTAGAGATAAAGAGGAGATACTAAAGTTAAGAGGGTAGATGTCGTGTTAAATGTTCTTACTACAATTAAATAAACAAATAAGTCCAAGCCAAAAAATATATAAAAATGAAAAAACAGTCTTCCTGAGGGGAAAAGAGTCACAAAGGACTGTAAATAAATGGCATCTGGTTTCTCAACAGTAACACTGGAAGCTAGAGGCTAGTTTTGGAAGCTAGAGACTAGTTTCCAACTTTGAAGAGATAACCAGCCAAATTATCAATCAAATGACGATAAAATACATTTTCAGATATGCAAAGCATCAACAATTTTACCTCATATTGGAAGAAAAGTCTTCTAAAATTAGAGTGTACACCCACAACAGAAGACATAACACAGGAAATAAGATATTTAACACAGGAGAGAGGAAATGTGAATTCTTAGGATGATGAAGAAGGAAAATCTCTAGACAATAGGGTATCCAGAGCATCTAGTCCATAGAATCACACAAGGCCATAGGTTCCAAGGTGGAAGATCTTGAGGAAAAAAAAAAGAACTGACTTCTGGAAAATTCAATTGAGAAGAATGCAAACAGAGGAAGAATTAGGTAATTATTAATCACACAAAAATTCAAGAGTTATACAAGAAAGAAAACAGAGTTGTAAAATACCTGGCTCAGCAGTGAAAATATCATTTACATATTCATCAAAACTGTGATATAAATGCAATAAGAAAATAGGAAGGAAGGAGAGAGAGTTAAATCCTTATCTATCATAAAAGGAAGTCAAGTGATAATGTCTCGTAATTGATGAATCAAGAAAGAAATATTAGCATATGATTTAGAAATATAAAGGTAAATATCAGAAAAACAGTTAAAAGATTGAAAGTAGATGCCTTTGGAATGGGTAGGACTGTAGCATTTATCTTATCTAAGCTTTCAACTTAATTTTTAACCTGGGTGCATGTATCATTTTGATGAACATAAATAACAGTAATTCATACTCATCATCATTAATTCAAACTAAGCTTAAAATTATGAAAAAAAAAAACAAAAAACTGTCCATAATCCTACCATTCAGCAGTAACCATTTTAACATTTTCATATCTCTATGCATGTATATGACAAGAACGCAGTTCCACAGCACAGTAATGGTGGCCACTACTAGTATGGTTTGAGTCCAGTTTATTTTATACTAGCCATAGGACTTGAAACCTCTCAGTGTTTTTAATCTGTAAAATAGAGATATTGATGCTATCTATTTCATTCAGCTGCTAGGGATTAAATGAAATAATGTGTGTAAAGTACTCAGCTCAGATCCTAAACGTATTAAGTAATCAATAAATGTTCTTTTAAAAAAGCAGATATTAGATATATTGTTTTATTAAAGCACATAAGCCAGTTTAATAGAAATTATTCATGGGGCGCCTGGGTGATGCAGTCATCGGAGTGTCCAACTCTTATTTTCCACTCAGGTCCTGATCCCAGCCTCACGTCCAGCTCTACACTCATCGCAGTGTCTGCTTGAGATTCTCTCTCCCTCTCCCTGCCCCTCCCACTTGTTCTCTCTCTCAAATAAATAAATCTTAAAAAAAAAAAAAAAAAAGTAGTAGTTTATAATGACGACATCACAGAATACTTCTGTCTCTAGTCCAATTCTAACTAAAAAGTTTTAATTTTTAGGAGAATAACATGTTTCAGTGAAAAAAGATCAATATGCCAGATACAGCTGGAACTTAAGAGAACATGAAGCTAGAGAACAATTTGACATTTTCCCCTAGAGAACTAATTTCCAGCCTTATTCTATATAAGCTAACATGCCAACATAACAGATTTACTTTGGCAAGGCTTACCAACTTGTATATAATAGGTACTAATCAGTTAAGTATCTCTGGATTTTTGGTTAACTGTTCTTACATGTGCTAATGCTGCAGGTGTCCATAAAATAAAGTGACATACCATAGCCCTAGATGAATCTTCCATACATTTACTTGTACTTAAAGAGTTAATGCACAGAAAATCTTGACTTAGGTTTGTATGTATCTCAGAATAATAGCCTTCTATAAATTTCACATAGCTCCTCTGCTAGAAAACTGAGTCCATGCTTCAGAAGTCCCTCCCACTTTTATAAATTATGGCAAAAAACTGATTTGGTAAAACATACCATATCAACATATGGTCCAAAATGTCATTTAATGTTGTAGTCTTTAAAGTAGTAAGAAAATTTAACTTCTATTTATATTTGTATAAACATTAGAAAAATTAAAATTCATTAATATTGATTATATGGTTAGCAATGTTCCCATCACTCATTGTCAAATAGTTACTTGTTGGAATGGTGTTCTGTTCCTGAAGGAAGAGTGAGAGTTCCAAAAAGCTGAGGACCTGATGGCAGCCCTCTCCATTTCTTTGTTTACCTTTAGTGGACTGCACCTGCTTCCATGTTGCCGGAATAGATTTGTGGATTATATTACCTTAAATAATAGAATCTTAAGAATACTTTGTAAATAGACACAATCCTAGAAATTTTATAACATATTAGGTTTGCTAGTTACCTCAGAGCAAGGTACTGAAGTTGCTGAAATTTAAGGTGTTCTAAAATTGATGATCTTTCCTGGGATAGGTGGCTCTCAGAAGCTATTTAGCAGATATATTAAAAAAGAAAGGCAAAACAAAACATTTAACTGGTCACTTCGTGGTATAGGTAACATCTTAGTTACTAAGAAAGTAATTGCTTAAAAAAATTTGTGCTACAGAGACATCTTTTTAGAAAAAGGATATTCAGAATTTCCTTCACTATTACATGATTTCTTTACAAAAATGATAAAAATGCATATGTATAAACTCTCACATCTTTACACTTAGACACATGGAAAAATAATTTTCTAATCTCCTCCACAAGTTTCATTAAATCTTAAAAATCTTTTTTTTTTTTTTTTTGAGAGAGTGCATGCAAAGGGTGGGGAACAGGGCAGAGGGAGGGGGAGAGAGAGAAACTTAAGCAGGCTCCACGCCCAGTGTGGAGTCTGACATGGGGCTCAATCTCATGACCCTGAGATCATGATGTGAGATGAAATCAAGAGTCAGAAGCTTGAGGTTAACTGACTGAGCCATCCAGGTGCCCCAAACCTTAAAATTCTTAAAAATAAAAAAATTCAATCACACTGTTCTCAATAAAAATAACATTAATTTTTAGTGAGAACAAAATTTTTATTTTTCTATTTTTAAAGACTAAAGATGAGTTTTAGAAAAGTGCTTTTGTGTCTTGCCTATAGAGGTAAAATCTAAATGTAAAAAAAAGTGTTGGGTTCTGAATCTGAATGAATCCTTTCAAACAGCCTATCATTAGTTCTTGGAATTTTACAGACTTTGTATAAATGAGGCAGAGGAGATACACAGTGATAAGAAAGTGGCTTTACTACCATTCTTTTATGTATTATAGAAATCAAAGATCATAATTTAAAAGGTGCTGACAAATCAAAGATCTTTGTTGGTAACTGCAAAGCTTTTTTTTTTTAAGATGGTGAAAAAATCACTTGGGAGAAGGCTGCTTTGGCTCTTGATTCAATAATTAATTTTTTATGAAGGCAGCTAAATTACATTGCTCTGGGGAGTACACAGTGACATCTTTTAAAAAAATTATTATTTCTTAATGAGGAAGAGGCAAATATCTAAAGAGCAAATTTATATAAAAGCCATTGTCAAGAAAGCAAGTTCCCAGATTTCCAGTAGTCATTTGATCCCAGATTCTACTCCAAGGACAGTGAGCAAGAATTAATATCCAACATGGCCATTCTACCAACAAAGATTTAAATAACATTTAATTACTTCTATTGAATAAGGCCAGGTAGGTGATTTTAATTCAAGATTTCTACAGAAAATTGTTAAAAAGCCAATAATTAGGGATGCCTGGCTGGCTGGCTCAGTGGGTAGAGCATGCAACTCTCAATCTCAGGGTTGTGAGTTTAAGCCCCATACTGGGATGGAGTCGACTTTAAATCTATACTTAAGAAAAAAAAAAAAGCCAATAATTAAAGGGTTAAACTTCATCTATCTAAAAAATTCATTGTATTCTCTGTGATGCTGGCTACCAGAGTACTGTTGTATATATTAATTTTTCACTGAACAACTACTTTATCTACAATGCTGATGATATCTAAGACCAGAATTCATGTAAATACTAAATTAAAATAAATTTGATCCTAAAATAATTATTTATTACACTACATAAAGAATTTATAAATAATTACTCTGATAGTAATTCAGGTCTAGGTATTTCCTGACCAAATCCACGACTCCAAAGTCTACCTGCCATTATGTGTCCCAAAACTCCCTGAAAGCATTCTGATCATAGGCTGTGATATTTGAATTTGATTCTGTGGGTCATAGTCCTTAACATATGATCATAGTTTGATACTTGAGGAGGATTCTGTGGAAACATTTAGGGCCCACAAATGGAATATACTGGATAGTAGATGACATATGAACTCCTTGAAATGTTAAAGAAAAATAACGAAAACCAGGTTTGTTCATATGAAAAAAATCTCTGAAATAAAAAAACGTTTTTTTGTTTTTTTCTCATTACAAGAGCAATACAGGTTCATTTTCTAGTAAATATTTTATTTTATTTTTTTAAAGATTTTATTTATTTATTTGACAGAGAGAGACACAATGAGAGAGGGAACACAAGCAAGGGGAGTGGAGAGGGAGAAGCAGGCTTCCCGCTGAGCAGAGCACCTGATGCAGGGGTTCGATCCCAGCACTCTGGGATTGGGACCTAAGCTGAAGGCAGACGCTTAACGATTGAGCAACCCAGGAGCCCCGCTTCCAGTAAATATTTTAGTGTCTGCCATTTTCATGCTACCAAGTCAGGGCTCATGGGACTTAAATGGATTAATAAACAAAACAAATTACTGATTAGTACCACTACATCCTCCTCCTCCCCACACTCTCCACTTACTTTCCCAATTATTGCTTGTTTATGCCAGTGTCCCCCAGTCTGTACTTTCGTGGACACTAGTTCTAAAAGACGTTAATACACATTCTAGAGAGATGGGGTTTCCTTGTTAAACAAGTTTAGGAATGGCTTCCCCTATTAAATATTACAATGTATATTTAGCAAAAGGTTCTGAGAGGTCCTTGAGTTAAGAAGTCTGCTTAAGCCATAGTTTCCTGTACTTAGCTCACACAAATAATTTTGGAGCAAATTTTAGGGGAAATATTAACTTGGGCTAATATTTAAATGATTATACATTCCCTGAGCATGCCAAAGAGAAATGTTCAGGAACCTGTCACTGAAGAAGGTTAATCTAGAGTGAAGACAGAACAGAAAACTAAGAGCTGGCAGTACCTGGGCCTTTAAAAGTGAAGGACCTTAAAAGAATCTTAGAAACCAGAATATTTAAGATATATGATTGTAACTCTTTAGGGAATAAACTGGATTAAACAGATGTATTTTTTCTTTCCGATTTATAATTTTGTAATTATAAAAACTATATATGCTCAGCATAAAATATATGGAACATTCAGAAAAGTTTAAAAGGGAGGAAAAAAACTATACTTCAATTACCTAAAGGCAGTCAATTTAGACATTTTGGCTCACTTCCTTGCAGTCTTTTTTCCTGTAAGAGTAATTTAGTCTAAAGAGAAAATTTTAATGTTTTAAACATCTATAAAAAATTAACAATCTACAGTTTTTCACTCCATTATATTTAAAAATGAAACATGGTGCCGATGAAATAGCATGAAGGGCTAAATCATCAAACATGGGCTAAAATCCAGACTTTGTCACATACTAGTTATATCACCTGATTTTAAAATCTCATTTAGCTTCAGTTTTCACATTGTAAAATCTGGATAATTCCAGCGGCCTGATGTTTTTGCCACCAGGATTAAGATGTATGAAAATAGCATACACTGAGATTAATGAAAATGCATATTAGCTACCTTCTAGTAGTACCCAGAACTTTTCATGTAGAAATTAATTTCTAAAAATGAGACATGGAAAAGTGGCAAAATTAAAAAAAAAAAGGAACAAGAAGAAACAAAGGCCACATATAAGGCTTGAAAATCTGAGGCTGAGGAGGCTTCAGCATTTCTGAAGTATCATAAAGCATTTTATATTACTCCTGATATTAAACACTGTTTTTTAAAAAAGTTAAAAAATTTTAAATTCTTTAAAAATATTATGGATGTAAGTAACCAAACCTTTAATTATTAAAAAATGTAGTTTCTTGCAAGCTAACTTAGTAAATACATAGATTTCAACAGAAAGAGTAGGCAAAGTTTTTTTTAACTTACTATAAATTATTCTTTCCATTGCTTTATAATAATTACATATTCTTATATTTAAGCTTGGGTGACAAGTTTTACTAGTACAAGTTTTAACAAACTAGTATAAGGTGACTCTAGACTTAAATAAAATGTTTTATGTCCTGATGTGTTTTACTAAATTCTAAGTTTTATGTCAACAGTTATGATATGGAGTGGCAGTATGGTAGACTATCTTGAATCAGAAGGTAAAAGACCTGTGTGCTCTATTTTTTGTTTTGACATTCGGTAGGAGTGTGACTTTGGACAAACTATAACCTCTCTCAGTCTTGGTTTCGTCATCAATAAAAGAGTGATTATATCTGCCTTGTTGTGTAAGGATCCACTATCCATGTAACAACACAATCAAATACTGTGGCTGTCTTTAGCCACAAGAACTGGATAGCTGGGAACAGAACTTTTACTGTATTGCCTTTTATACCTCAGGAAGTTTATACATATGCAAGTATTATTTACTCCAAAAATAAATTAAATAGGCTGGAAAGTTTCAGGACACCTTCAGAGATACACAAATCTTCAGATTTCTAAATTGCCTTTGATATTATTTTCTTCAATACTCTGTTCTCCTCAGTTATTTTTTATTTTTATTTTTTTTAGAGAGAGAGAGAACACACGTGTGAGAGAGATGGGGTGGGGGGTGCAGAGGGAAAGAGAGAATCTTAAGCAGGCTCCATGCCCAGCATGGAGCCCACTTGGGGCTCAATCTCATGACCCCCCTGAGATCATGACCTGAGACGAAATCAAGAGTCGGACGCTTAACCAACTGAGCCACCCAGATGTCCCTCGCCTCAGTTATTTTAACACTCTCTTCCAGCCTTACCTTTCACATAATTAGTGATTTTTACATCAACTACATATTTTATTGAAAAGGCATGTTTTAAACCCCTTCCATAAGGCAATACTGATATGCTTCTTAAATAAACTGAGTCTCTAAGAGTATATGATGTAGATAATAGTCATTGCCATCAGCAGAATGGTAATATATTCATGTTTTCTCACCCTCTTGCCCTTGAGAACAATATTTGTGAGCGTAAGGGTCCTATAAATGGTTGCAACAGAGCAAAGCTAACTAATCTCCACAGCAGTTTAAACCGTGACCTTGGTGTCATTTTCGGTGAGTTCATTCAGCTACCCACTCCTATGAGACACGCACTGTTAATGATAAATAAATCCATTTGGAAAATTTTGACAGCCAGATCAGTGACAGCTACAAAGGATTTTTTTTTAAGGCTACATTATCCTAAATAACCACACAATTTTGCTAACATTTAAGTTACATGCATTTCATTACCACACTGTCTTGTACATGTTGTTTGAATGTCTGTTTCCATCAAGACCATGAACTCATTGACATAAAAATTTGTTGGCATTTGACTGAAAGAGAAATGCAATACTAGCAAAAGTAATACTTGAAAAATTTTACAGGATAATGATTTAAACAAAACAAACTCTATTTTAAATAAAAGCGCTAGGGCGCCTGGGTGGCTCAGTTGGTTAAGCGACTGCCTTCGGCTCAGGTCATGATCCTGGAGTCCCTGGATCGAGTCCTGCATCGGGCTCCCTGCTCGGCAGGGAGTCTGCTTCTCCCTCTGACCCTCCCCCTCTCATGTGCTTGCTCTCTCTCATTCTCTCTCTCTCAAATAAATAAATAAAAAATCTTTAAAAAAAAAAAAAAAAAATAAATAAATAAAAGCGCTAAGTACCCACCCAAAGTACTCTGTTAATAACACCAGACATTAGTAACAATTAATTTTATACATCCATGAGTATCTCCTATACACTAAAACTAACAATCGATGGAAGTCGGTATCTCCATTTTAGAAATAAGGAATCTGACATCAGAAAAAGTAAAGCATATTCAAGACCATACAATGAGTAACTGTCAGAGCGAAAATTAAAACCTGGGGCTGTTCAACTCTAAGGCCTAAGCTCTTTCCATACATGTGAAATTTGTAAAGGAAATTTTTCTTTAACCTATGGATCAAATGGCTTGATTGCTAGGGAGAGTGAAGGGAGAGAAATATAGACACCATTCATAAGTTTTAAAGTCACAGGGTTTATAGATGTCATAGTTAGGGCATTTTATACTTATAACTCTTATTCCAATTTACAGATTCTTCTTATGCTGAGCTCTGAATAGCACTACCTCGAAATCTCATCAAGATATATTCAATACAGAGACGAGTATTAACAGAGTTCATCTTCAATCCCATAGTCTATCCAGTGATATTTACTTGGATAAAAAAATTACACATCAGTCTATCTAAAAATTAACGAATGATCTCCAAATAAAGTCACTCAGAAAGAGTCATCTCAGGTATCTTTTGTTGTTATGGGAAATCCACAATAGTTTGGCTATTTTTCCACAAATCCCAAGTTCATTTTCTGCCAATCACTCTTCCTCTTCATTAATATACCAAACTTAAGTATCTAGGAAGCCTATTTGGAACCCTAGTACTCAAAACAACCTTCACAGAATGCCAAGACAGTAAGAACAATAGCACCGTTTGTGTAACTGTGCAACTTTTCACAATGGAACTAGACTGAAAAACAATGGGGAAATGTCTACACCAGAAAAACGTCTCACTTATGTCTGATACAGACCAGAAGTGGGTACAACAAAAATACGTAACTGTGAAGGTATTCATCAGACCGTTCTGCCAACATGGGAGAACACGGGGACACAATCAAAGCATAAACTTAATGGCCAAGACCTTCGCTCAGATTGTAAGGAGCGAAGTATTCAACAATATACTTTAGTTCTGGCTCTTCTTTTAGCTCTAAATATGCAGTTCAGTGAATTTTAGGTGGGGTCTGAACGGGGAAATCCAAGTTACTTTCTTCTTAAGGAATATATGTAGAGTCCCTCCCAAATAAGCATTAATGTACAGGCCATACCTCTAGGAACTGAGAACTGAGATTAAAGTCTTCCCTCCTTCATCTCTATAGAAACGACAAGGTGAGGGCACGAAGGATGCCAAGATTAAAGGTTTGGGAAGGGTCTCGCTCTCCTCGAGAGAAGATGCTCAAAGACTCATTCTCTAACCGGGCCCCAAGGAGGAACTGGTCACGTTCAGGCACTCGGATATGGTTGCATGTTAGGAGAGCCTGGAAAGTGATAGCAGACCCCAATCGGCAAGGCCGGGCAGCAACCACCCTTCCCCCACTCACCTCTCAGAGCGCAGCTTAACTGGGGCTGTCCGAGTAACTGCCGCCATCACCATCGCCATCACTCTGAGTGCTCGCTAAGGTGGAGAAGGGAGGCCCAGCCACTCCTGCACCTCGTGTAGATCCTAAAAGGCGGACGCCTTTCTGCAAGCTCCCACCCGTCGGCGTTGAGTTCCTGTCTCACACGTTGCGGTCACCGCCTCCACCTGCTCCCAAGGCGCTGCCATCACTTCCGTGTTCGGCACCCTCCCTTTCTTCCTCACTCTCCCAGCAACCGGCTTTTTCCCTGGCAGGCGGCGCGCAGCTGACGCCACCACCCGGCGACTTCGGTCCGGCCGGGCGCTGGGCGTGGGCGAGCGGGCGCAGGCGCAGTGTAGCGAGCACGCCTGAGCGCGGGAAGCGGACCTGCGCCGACGCTTGCTACGCGCCTTTCCTCGGTGGCGGAGGTCGGTCCCGTTGGTGAGTACTCCTTCGCGCTCCCGGTGGCCGTGTCGCGCACCGAAGAGAAGCGTGCCCTTTTCCCGGGTATTGTCTGACAGACCCTCTACTATATCTTGTTTGTGCCACTCGGGTGGGAGAAAGGGGCCGCCGGGAGACTAACTTCCCTTCTCCATCAGCCACCGTCTTTCCTCACCTTTAAAATAATAGTAGCTTTTATAAAACATTTTTAGGTAGGTAGAAGAAAAGATGCCTGCCATACAGAAGCCGATGAGATTTGGACATACAGAGGGACATACAGACGTCTGCTTTGATGATCTGGGGAGGTAAGGTGCTTTGAAAAACAAAAAGAACGTTTCGGGTGTAAGTATTAGAACTTTTGTTGTTATATGTCAGAAAAGTAGTCAGTCTAAAATGACTCACCCAGATAGAGAGAAATAAGGCTGAAATCTAAAATGGCACATATATTTTCCTTAAATTTATTGTTCGGTTCGGACCAACATTGTAGTTTTAGTATCTCGAAAAAGTTAGCAAGTGTAAAATCTTACTTCCAGAGGAGTTGGAAAAATGTGACCTTTCCCTCATGTCTTCCTTTTGTTGACTTCCTCTCTGTGTCCCACATTATTATTTTGTCAGATCACTAGCTGCCTACCTGTCAAATTCAGTGGCCCGTTCTATCTTTTTTGGTGTTGTATCTTTCTTTCCTTGGCTTTTGTGATGCCGTTTTGTTTTTTCATTGTTGTTTTTAACCTTTTGATTTTTTAAAAATTTATTTATTTTTTAAATTAACGTATAATGTATTATTAGCTTCAGAGGTCGAGGTCAGTGATTCATCAATCTTATATAATACCCAGTGCTCAGGTGCCCTCCTTAATGTCCATCACTCAGTTACCCCATCCCCCCTTTTGACAGCTTTTTTTTCCAACTTATTTCCTCTCCTTGATTGCTAAGTTGTGATATTTTCCCAGAACCCTGGTCTCTTTTATCTTTTTAAGTCCATTCCTCTGCAGTACTATCCAGTTGTGTGGCTTCCACTGTCATTCCTGTGTTGATTCACTCATTGAAAAAATACTTGCCTGTCAAGTCTGGTGGAGGCTAGAGATACAGTATGTACAAAGCACAATCTATTCTTTAATTGACCTTAAAGTCTTTTTAAATTGACAGATATTGAGCACAAAATAATCACAAAAGTAAATGTATGTTTAGAAATGGTAAACGATAGGTGCAGTGATAAGCATATTTGAAGGGAAGTTGATATAGCTTGAGGAGGCAGGGAAGGTTTCTCTAAGGCATTGTTTCTTGAGGTGAGATCTGAATATTGAGACATTAGGGAGTAAAAAGAGATGGGGTGGTGATGGCAGTGAGGTTGTGGTGGTGACATCCAGACAGAGGGAACACTGCAAAATTCCAGTGGGGGTAGGGACCATGCTCAAAGGACTGAAAGAAAGCTAGTGATGCCAAAATGTAGAGTGTGATACAGAGGCTGATGAGAGATGAATCTGTGAAGGTAGGTAGTGGGCATCCTATCCAGGACCTTCTGGGCTTTATTAAGGAGTCTTGTTTTTATTCTAAAAGCAGTAGGAATGTATTAAAAATTTGAAGCAGAGAGATGGGATCAGATTCTTGTTTTTGAGAAGTACATGGAGGATGAATTGGAGAAGTAGAAGTGGATGCAGAAAGACTGTGGGTATCTGTATTAATCTGGCGGAGTGTGATAGAAGCTTGGACTAGAGAAGATGTGTGTGGAAAAAAGGATACAATCAGGAAATACTTAAAAGGTAGAGTCAATAGGATGGACCAGGCATTAAAGACGAAGGAGAGGGAGGTATCTGTATTTCTGGATGTTACATTTGGGGAAATGATGGTGCCATTCACAGATACCTGAAATGCTTGGAGAGGAGCTTATTTCAGAGGTAGAATGAGGGTGGAGATTATGAGTTTACATTTGGACATTTGGAATATTTCTTTGAGATCAACTAGAGATGTAGACAGTTGGATAAATGGGTTGAAAGCTAAGAGAAGAAATGTAAGCTAAAGACAGAAATCTATATCTTTTTAAAAAAATATTTTATTTATTTATTTGAGAGAGAGTGTGAGAGAGAGAGAGCACAAGCAAGCGGAGTGGCAGGCACAGGGAGAGGGAGAAGCAGACTCCCCACTGAGCAGGGAGCCTGATGTGGGGCTCGATCCCAGGACCCTGGGATCATGACTTGAGCCGAAGGCAGACGCTTAACCGACTGAGCCATCCCAGCACCCTAGAAAACTATATCTTTTGCTGATGCCTACTGGAGTTCAGGATTGAGGTCCTGGCTGGAAATCTAAATGTGGAAGTTGTCAATAAGTAGATATTTAATGCTATGAACTTAGATGAAATCACCTAGGGAGGGAGTAAATGTAAAGAAAAAAGGTTCAAGGGCTAAGCCCTGGGACACTCCAAAATATTTAGAGATCAAGTTAGGAAGATCCAGCTAAGGAGACTAAGAAAAGGTGACTAGAAAAGTAGAAAATCAAGAGACAAGAATGATGTCTAGAAGGCAAATGAAATATAAGCATTTTAAGGAGAAGGAAATAATAAACTATGTCAAATGCTGGTGGGTCAAGTTGAGGACTGAGAATCCACCATTAGATTTAGTGATGTGGAGGCATTGGATGATCTTGAGCTTTTTTTATGGAGTGGTAAGAATGAAAACCTTGTCGCAGTGGATTCAAGAGAATGGAAAGGAAGGAATTGGAGTTAGTGAGGATGACATGCTAAGAGTAGGGGTAGTTGGATAGGAATGTGAAGTCAGGGAAGGTCTTTGTTTTAAGGTGAGAGATACAGTATATGTGTGAGTGGGGATGATCCAACAGAGAGGGATAAGTTGATGTTAGAATAGAAAGAGGGAGAATTGCTGGAGTGATGGCCTTTAGTAGGTGAGAGGGGCAACAGTATAGTGCACAAGGGGGAGACAGTGGCCAAAGATAAGAGCATGGTCAAATTCACAAGTGGAGGGAAGGGGCATGTAGGTGGGATAGGGAGAATGTAGATGATTAGAAGAGGAGGAAAGCTGAAAGGCCTAGGGAAATGTTAGTTGGAATATTGGGCAGCACTAAAGGCCTACTTTAGGTTAGTGATCATGAATTTAAAGTGAGACCAGACAACCCAGTTAGGTGTTTTTCTCTAGCCATGTTTAGCTCTGCAAGTGCAAACTTATTTTTTTTTTTTAAGATTTTATTTATTTATTTGAGAGAGAGACAGGGAGACAGCACAAGCAGGGTAAGGGCAGAGGGAGAGGGAGGAGCAGGCTCCCCGCTGAGCAGGGAGCCTGACAGTGGGGCTTGATCCCAGGACCCCAGGATCATGACTTGAGCCAAGGGCACACGCTTAACCAACTGAGCCACCCAGGCGTCCCAAGTGCAAACTTATTAATAGGCATAGAGTTGGATTTAACCAGGGTTGGGATTTTGCTAGGTAAGTATGACACAGTGAAAGAGGGCCAGAGAGTTTGAGGATGAGGCAAAGGAGTGATTTTAAGGACAGATTGGAATCTAAGCCAGATTAGGAGGGATGTGAGAATTTGAAGGGAGTGAGAGACAGTGAGGAAGTAGTTTCAATAGATTGTAGATCCTAATAGAAATAAAAAAATTGTTGAAGTTAGGATATTAAGGGTCTAAGGTGAAAAGATAAGTGATTAGGATAATTGAAATTGAAATTATGAAGCAGTTGCAATATTGATAAAGAAAAAAATCTATGCTATGACCATGGGAGTTTGGGGATGAGGTGGAGGACAAGGTTTGGTATATAGTTTTGTCTACATGGATACTGAAAATACTAAGAATTATGATAGGAATAGTGTTAGAGAATGACAATGAGCCTTGTGCTAAAAATCCTTAGGGAACATGGGAGATTTCTCTTTAGGGTTTTGATAGCAGTTTTTTTGTCCTTTTTTTTTTTTTTTTTTTTTTTTTTTTTTTTAACGAGTAGTTTGTAGCAATAGAATGGAAGTGGTAGTAAAATACAAGGAAGGCCCATCAACAGGCCCCACAGGAATGTAGAAGAGAAATCAGCCACCTTTTAAGAGGGCTGAAGAGGAAGCAGTGTTCTCAGAAGAAATGTTGGGGGAAAAAGCTGAGGATGTAGAGATTTTTCTGGTGCCTGACCATGAATTTCAAGAGGCCCAGTGGAAGGGTCAGGTCATATGAGGGAAAGAACATTGCTCTGTGAGGCTGGAGAATCCAGATGGTGAGAAATGCCTTGGTAATCATTGGCTTCTTTTAGTTATGTCACAAGGAGGATCAAGGCATGATAGAATTAGTCCTTACAGTGGTTTTCTTACTCAGAAACTTACAGTGGTTTTCTTATCATCTAAACCAGGGCACCTTTGGGGATGAGGAGAAGGATTTCAAGAGTTAAAATTACAGTTTTTAAAATTATTGATTGATTGATAAATTATTCTGTTTTGGTAGATCTATAACATTTCTTTTCAAAAACTGTTTCAAAACATTTTTTTGTAAAAACATTTGTGACATTAAAACATTAAAAAAATTTTACATTGATTTTCTAAACATTAAACATATAATCCAAACATTTACATAAGTAGAATATTTTTGGTACATATTCATGTACTTTAATCAGTTTTTTAGCCTGTCTTTAACATGGTGTTGCTGATATTTTTCTCAAAAATATATTTTTTTTCAATATAGTCTTCTTTTTATTTTTATTATAAAATTGACTGCAGTCTTCCTCAGAGTTACATTTATGGTAAGACCTTAAAGTGAGACCTTCAGTTAATTCTTTTTTTAGACCATAATATTTTTCTTTTTTTTAAAGATTATTTATTTATTTGTCAGGGAGAGAGGGAGAGCACACACACAAGTAGGCAAGCCGGGGGAGCAGCAGGCAGAGGGAGAAGCAGGCTCCCTGCTAAGCAAGGAGCTCAATGGGGACTCCATCCCGGGACCCTCAAGCAGATGCTTGATTGACTGAGCTACCCAGGTGTCCCTAGACCATAATATTTTTCAATCAGAAAATACTTTCTTTAGGTTCTCACATACCTGGTAAGCTCAGAGCAAATTCTACTAAGTGGAAAAATTTCAATTTCAATTTTTATTTATTTTTATTTTTATTTTTATTTTTATTTTTTTTTTTTTAAAGATTTTATTTATTTATTTGACAGAGAGACACAGCGAGAGAGGGAACACAAGCAGGAGGAGTGGGAGAGGGAGAAGCAGGCTTCCCGCAGAGCAGGGAGCCAGACGTGGGGCTCGATCCCAGGACCCTGGGACCATGACCTGAGCCGAAGGCAGACGCTTAACGACTGAGCCACCCAGGCGCCCCATATTTATTTTTATTTTTAATTTAATTTAATTTTTTAAAGATTTTATTCATTGGAGAGAGAGAGAGAGACAGAAAGAGCACAAGCAGTAGGAGAGGAAAAAGCAGACTCCCCGCTGAGCTGGGAGCCTGACATGGGGCTCGATCCCAGGACCTGAAGATCATGTCCCAAGCCGAAGGCAGACCTTCAACCATCTGAGCCACCCAGGCGCCCTGAAAGAGTCTCAATTTTTAAAAATTTATTTTAAATAGGTAAATCTTTCACCTTCAGTATTTTTACAGGTTCTGGTTTTTTTTTTTTTTTTTTACCTGTATCCAGAGTACCCTTTTTCAATAGTAAGCTCTTCAATATTTTTAAAATTTATTTTATTTTATTTTTTTAGTTCTTTAATATTTTTAAAGACAAAATTCATCAAGGAAGTTGTCTGTGGTTTCTTTGAATGTTTCACAAATTTTAAGCCTACTCAATTTAATATTCTGGCATAGAACATAAATTTATACAATTAAAAAAGGACTTCCCTCAGAAGATTCTTCTCACAGGTCAGGATATTCCAGAGTACAATTAGCAAATTTCAAAATTATGTCATTCACTTTTTCAGCTTTTAATGTACAATTTGTTCAATTCTTTTTTTTTTTTTTAAGATTTTATTTATTTATTTGACAGAGACACAGCGAGAGAGGGAACACAAGCAGGGGGAGTGGGAGAGGGAGAAGCAGGCTTCCTACCAAGCAGGGAGCCTGATGTGGGACTCAATCCCAGGACCCTGGGATCATGACCTGAGCCGAAGGCAGACGCTTAACAACTGAGCCACCCAGGCGCTTCTGTTCAATTCTTATTTGCTTTTGTAGGGATATATTTTAGTATGTTCCTGTGCATAAGCTTTGTTTTCATTAACTGCATTTTACTAAAAGCTTCAAAGCCTTAAGTTGAAGGCTTAAATTAAAGATTGTTAACTGATTTTGAGCAAGATGCAACTAAGACTTAGGGAACTTGTTTCCAGTAATAATAATACCATCATTATAGGACAACTAGGTTTTATAAAGTCACTCTTCATGGGGTAACTTGGTGATGGGCATTAAGGAGGTACTTGATGTGATGAGCACTGGGTGTTATATGCAACTAATGAATCATTGAACACTACATCTAAAACTAATGATGTACTATATGTTGGCTAATTGAATTTAAATTAAAAAAAATTCACTCTTCAAAGGCTCAAATATTTAGAAAATCTGATTGATGATAGGCAAAAGAGAAAGCATCTTATGCAATGCTGAAGTATTTTTATGTATTTAATATCAGTTTGTTACAAAAATTTTGTTATCCTGGGTATTAATAAAATGATCTCAAAATTTGACAACTATGGCTTCTGTTTTGATTGGTACATTATCACAGTGCATTTGGTTATGAATTATACTTTCAATTTGAAGTACATATGTGTTTCATAGATATCTAAATTCAGTAAGTACATTGTTTTTGCTACAGTGCTATGCTCAACCAAAATGTTGTATTACTGTAAAAATTAAGAATTTTATCTTTACCATTGAACTTTTCAAATGAAGTTAGATAGAATTCCCAATAATAGATGTTTCGCTTCCACAGAATAAACTTCTAGAAGCTTTACTTTGTTTCCATGAGCTGAAGAGAAGAAGACTAAACCATTATTGGAATCAATCTGACTGATTTTCTATTTAAACCTTCTGATGACATTGAGATAAAACCAGTATCACTTAATTGATTGAAAAATTATTTTACTAATGGAGACAACGTATTAACAGCTATAACTTTACTTCATACTTAAATTAGAAAACTTAAAATGAAAAATGAACAAAATTAATTTAGATCCACTGTCATCTGTTTTAATGCTGAATGTTCAGTACAATAGCCACAGCCACAGGTGGCTATTTAGATTTTAATTAAAGTTAACTAAATTTAAAATTCAGTTCCTCAGTTGCATGAGTCACATTTTAAACCACAATTTAATTGCTCAGGAGCCTGATATAGACCATTTCCATTGTCTAAGAAAGTTCTGTTGGACAGTACTACATTATGAAAAGTCATGCCCAGCAAGATGCAGACTCACTTTCTGCAGCTGTAGAAGCATGGTTTTCAGGGAGTCACAAGATAATCACTAACTTACAAAGTAGATGCTCAGGTTTCTTCAGGAATTTTGTGTTTTCTGACTTTCTGTGGTTGGTGTCATCACTCCAGCCCCCATGATAAACGTCAACTAACATTTTGTTCATGTCACATTTCCATTATCAACTTCTTGAGAAGCAGAAATGTAGTATTTAATTTTTTGTTTAACATGTACTTGATAGCTTTTTTTTAGTTGCTACTGAAAGGTATTTTATTAAAAGGCATAATCAATAATGAAATTAACATTTAGTTTTATTCCTATGGTAAATGACAAAAACACTGTCAAGATATTCAGACTACTCTAAAAGCTCAACTTAACTATTTAACTTAACTATTTCTTGCATATATTTCTCACTAATTCCACTGTATTTCACTCTAATTTTCCATTAGTACTACCAACTGGCAGCTGCAACTTTCTACATCTCCCTCACTGGCTGGCTGATTGCACCAAATAGTCAGTAGGGACAGCAGTATTCAGTAGGGACAGCGATATGAAGTACTTACCCCATCACCACTGAAGACTGAAAGAAATCGCTGTAGGGCCTCTTGACTGACTTCACTTTGGTTTTTGTCTGTTAGCACCTGTTGTCTGTGAAAGGAGGTATTAGTAATGTTGCATCAAGAAAGGATTGGAATGGGGAGATGGGTAATCACTTGTCTTTCAGATTTACCTATGTGATAAAGTGAGAATTCTATTCATTGTACATGTTTCACTACTAAACAAGATCATGGCAGAAGCTGGAAGTGCAAAGAAGAGGTCTGTCAAACTCACCCAACCAGTTTTGTTGCAAATAATACTAATATATTTTTTTAGAAGATACTACATTTTATTTATTTTTTAGAATTTATGTATTTTTTTAGTAACCTCTACACCCAACATGGGGCTTGAACTCACAACTCGAGATTAAGAGTCATATGCTTTTCCGACTGAGCCAGCCAGGTGCCCCAATAATAATATGTCTTAAAATAAAAAAATTGAGGACAGGGGCGCCTGGGTGGCACAGTTGTTAAGCATCTGCCTTCGGCTCAGGTCATGATCTGAGGGTCCTGGGATCGAGTCCCACATCAGGTTCCCTGCTCCTCGGGAAGCCTGCTTCTCCCTCTCCCCCTGCTTGTGTTCCCTCTCTCGCTCTGTCCCTCTCTGTCAAATAAATAAATAAAATCTTTAAAAAAAAAAATTGAGGACAGATTCTAAACCAGCTGGATGTATAAATCAGGAATGTCCTAGTCTGGGGCGCCTGGGTGGCTCATTCAGTTAAGTACCTGCCTTCGGTTCAGGTCATGATCCCAGGGTCCTGGGATCAAGCCCGCTTCTGGCTTCTTGCTCAGCAGGGAGTCTGCTCTTCCCTCTGCCTCTCCCCCTGGCTTGTGCTTTCTCTCTCGCCCTCTCTCAAATAAATAAAATCTTTAAAAAAACAAAAATATCCTAGGCAAAAAGACTAATGGTCCTTCTGTTTATTTCCTATAGAAGGGAGTCCAAGCTCCTTACTCTTGGATTAAGATCCTTGTAAATAGGGTGACCCCCAATCTGCATTTTCTTTCTCAATTTCCTGTACTGTCTGCTCTAAGTGAACTCCCTCATATTTTACTAACTTGGTATTTTGGTTTATGTGGTTTCCTCTGTTTGGAACTGCTCTTTTCACCAATCTCAGCATATCCAGTTCTACTTGCCCTGCTTGCCCTTTGACTTCCCAGTGTAGATACCACCTTTCTTATGAACCTCTACAGTCCTTTATGTAGCTTCTCTTTGCCATTTGCCATGTTATTTTTGTATTTTGTTTGCTTTTGTATGTGTCAGGACACATACAGATAGGACACATACCAAATGAATATAAGCACCAGGAAGACAAGGGGTTTAAAACAAGATTTGAGAGATAACAGATGGCCATTTGAATAATCAGCTTTGGATAATTGAACTCTTGTATCCATCCACTTATTCATTCAACAAACATTTATCAAGACTTCTATATGTCAGAGATTGCTTTGTGCTAGAGGCACAACGGTGAGCAAGGTAGACTTTGTCCCTGTTGTTAACAAAAATTACCCATTCATCTTTCTTACATTATTACAGATAAAGAATTTTATGCCACGGAGAAACTGGAGAGAACATTAAATTCACCTTTCATTTTATAGGATAGGAGATTAGCAGGCTTTGTTATTGAGGTTTATGTATGTAAAATGAGAAAACATTGACTAACACTGATTTTATTGGAAAAAAGATAAAGTATTCCAAAAAAATTAATAGGCCTGAAACTGGGTGACTTTTTTTTTTTTCTTTTCTGAAACTTGGACGACATCTTAATGAGTGTGTTTCCTTCACAGTTATATTGTGACTTGTGGAAGTGATGGTGATGTGAGGATTTGGGAAGACTTGGATGATGATGACCCTAAGTCCATTAACGTTGGAGAAAAGGCATATTCATGTGCTTTGAAGGTATTAAAAACATTTATAGCAACCGATGAGAAATGATACTGCTGTGTGATTTTTTTATGTATGGGTGAAGAATATTTTTGTTGAAGTTTTGAATGTAAATGTACTTTTTGTTTGTTTCTCTTATGAAATAATAATATTCAAATATGTATAATAATGCCATAAATTGCCTGAAATTTTTACAAGTAAAATCTGAATCTGAATGGGTTTAAAATCTGGATGGTTTATTAAAGGTGATTAATGGTTTATTAGTGGTAAACTAATTAAGATATTTGCAAGAAATTATACTTTTTCTTTTGAGATTTAGATGTTCCCTTTTTTTCCCTTTGAGAGAAAACTCCATGGCATTTTCACGTTTTTAGTTCACTAATTTAGACAACTAATTACACTAGAAAAGAGGAATATTTTAACTTTTTCAAGACATATACATGTTTCGTGTTTCTAATGTTTTATGTAAGGTAAATATGCGAGTGATATCTGTAGGTTATTTGGAGAATGGAGACATGTTTTCAGAAGGCCTTTGCAAACTAAGTATGTAAAAGCCACTAAGCTTTTTATTTGTGATGAATTTTGAGTATTGTATTTGGGTAGAAAAAATATTTTCACAGGATTCATGTTTTTTTCAAACTCAGGCTCATTAGGGTAGATGAATGAGATGGTCTTTAGATACTTTAGATATTCTTTTTTAAATGTTATATATAGGGGCACTTGGGTGGCGCAGTCTGTTAAGCTTCTGACTCTTGGTTTCGGCTCTGGTCGTGGTCTCAGGGTTGTGAGATTGAGCCCTGTGTCAGGCTCTGTGCTCATCGTGGAGTCTGCTTGAGTTTCTCTCTCTCTCTCCCCCTCCTGCTCATTCTCGCATGCGTGCACGTGCTCTCTCTCAAATAAATAAATAAATCTTAAAAAAAATAAAATGGTCATATATAATGGAAAATATATTCCCAGATGGAAAAATATAAACGACCAACATATATTAGATACAAGTTAAATTTCACTAATAAGCAAAGAAGTACAAATTAAACAATTGGATTTTTTTTTTCTATCAGATTGGCAAGGATGAAAAATATTGCTAATTCCGTAATAGTGAGGATTTGAAGAAGTAAGTATTTGTTAAGGAAAAACACTCTCCCATCTTTTTCCTTTACTCTCACACTACTACCTTCCTCGTAACACTTCCAACACCAGATGTGTGGGTTTTTTCCCCTACATCAAAGCAATTCTCTGCAATACTGGCTGGGTGTCCTACAGTTCAGTTAAATTTGGACACTGACAGGAGTGAGCATAGACCTTATAGGTCAGGGGCTCAGTCCCACGAGACTGCCCCCACTTTAGATAACAGTTGTAAGTAGTAGGTCCCCAGGTTACCCACAGCATCTGTCCTACTTGGCTATAAATCAGAGGTTCCCACGACCCCCTACTTGGAGTCAGTCTTTTGCTACAACAGCTCACAGAATTCAGGGAAACACTCCTACCAGTTCATTATATAGTGAAATATAGATAAAGGATACAGGTGAACAGCCAGATGAAGAGATACATAGGATAAGGTCTGAAAGGCTCTTTTTTTCCCATGGAGTTGGGGTCCTCCACCCTCCTGTTACGGGGATGTGTTCACCAAGCCGGAAGCTCCTTGAACCCCATACCATTGGGATTTTTATGGAGGCTTCATTATTGGCATAATTTGATTATGCCATTATTAACTCCATTTCCAGCCCTTCTCCCTTTCCCAGATGATGATGGGATAAGGCTGAAAGTTCCAAGCTTCTAATCATGGTTTGATTTTTCTGATGAGCAGCCCTCATCCTGAAGCTATCCAGGAGTCCACCAAGAATTGCCTCCTTAGGAATGTCTTTTCTATCAAATTTCAAGGGATTTAAGAGCTTTGTGTCAGGAACTGGGATCAAAGACCAAATATTAGAGCAAAAGCTGCTCCTAGTAGTCTTGTCACTTAGGAAATTACAAGGGTTTTAGGAACTCTGTGCCAGGAATGGGAGGCAGAGACCAATATGTATTTTCTGTTATTTTACAGTATTGCACAACAGTTGTTGGAAGTGTAACTGGGGAGTTTTGTTTTTTTTTGTTTTTTGGGGGGAGAAGGGCAGAGGGAGGAGAGAGAGAATCTTAAGCAGGCTCCACACAGGGCTCCATCTCATGAGCCTGAGATCATGACCTGAGCTGAAATCAAGTCAGATGCTTAACCAACTGAGCCACCCAGGTGCCCCTAGGGAGCTTTTTAAGAAGTGAATTCAGGGGTGTCTGGGTGGTTCAGTGGTTGAGCGACCTACTCTTGATTTCAGCTCGGTTCATGATCTCAGGGTGGTGAGATGGAGCCCCATGTTAGGCTCCGTGCTCCGTGCAGAGTCTTCTTGTCCCTCTCCCTCTGCTCTTCGCACCTTCCCCTTTTCTCACTTTCACTCTCTCAAATTTAAAAAAAAAAAAAAAGGGAGTAAATTCATGCTGTATATCAAACTTCGAATGCACACGGTCGTTTCTGGCTATTTACCCTGAGGGAATTCTTATACACTTTCATATTTGTGTGGTCAAGGATATTAGTAAAACTATTGTTTGTAATAGCAAAAGTTAGAACTAATTGAAGTATCCTTCAAGAGAGAATTTGTTTTGTAAAATTTTTTTTTTAAGATTTTATTTATTTATTTGAGAGATGGCAAGAGAAAACATGAGGGGGGCAGTGAGAAGAGGGAGAAGGAGGCTCCCTGCTGAGCAGAGAGCCTGACCCGGACTGGGGCTGGATCCCAGGACCCTGGGATCATGACCTGAGCTGAAGGCAGATGCTTAACCAACTGAACCACCCAGGCGCCCCTGTTTTATAAATTTTGGGAGACTTATGTAATGTATTACTACGTAGCCACACACACAAAAAGTGAGTGCTATATATCTTCGTCTGCAAAGATATTTATGGTGAGTTGAAAAATGAAGAAGAGTTGCAGAGTAGTCTGTATTGTGTAGTCTTATGTTTGTTAAAATAAAGGATATATGTACATAAATGTATATAAGAAAGTTAGAAAGACTTAACCCCAAAATGTTAATGGAGATTACTTCGTAAAAGTAGGGAAACTCACTCTGCCCAGAACAATTTCATGTTGTTATTTTTCTTCCACAGTATGTATGCACTGTATTTGTGTATGAAAAGACTTTAAAGAAGAAAAAAAAAGTGGTCTTGTAGTAGTTTCCTAGGGCAGCTGTAATAAATTTTCACAAACTTGGTGGCGTAAAACAACAGAAAATTATTGTCTCATAGTTCAGAAGGCAAAATGCCTGAAATTAAGGTGTGGGCAGGATTAGCTCCTTTGGAGGCCTGTCTGTTCCATGCCTCTCTTCTAGCTTCTGGTGGTTGCCAGTTATCCTCAGTGTTCCTTTATTGGAAGATACATCACTCCAGTCTCTGCCTCCGTCTTCACATTGCCCTTTTCTCTGTGTCTTTGTGTCTCACATCTCTCCATTTTCTTACAAGGCCATCAGTCATTAGATTTAAATCCTTTTTTTTTTTTTTTTTTAAAGATTTTATTAATTTTTTGACAGAGAGAGACACAGCGAGAGAGGGAACACAAGCAGGGGGAGTGGGAGAGGGAGAAGCAGGCTTCCCGCGGAGCAGGGAGCCCGACGCGGGGCTCGATCCCAGAACCCTGGGATCATGACCTGAGCCGAAGGCAGACGCTTAACGACTGAGCCACCCAGGCGCCCCTAAATCCTTTTTTTTTTTAAGATTTTATTTATTTATTTGACAGACAGAGAGAGACAGCGAGAGAGAGAACACAAGCAGGGGGAGTGGGAGAGGGAGAAGCAGGCTTTCCTCTGAGCAGGGAGCCCAACACCGGGCTCGATTCCAGGACCCAGGGATCATGACCCGAGCCAAAGGCAGACGCTCAACGACTGAGCTACCCAGGCGCCCCTAGATTTAGATCCTTAACTTACTACATGTGCAAAGACCCAATTTCTAAATAAGACCACATTCACGGGTACCTGGGCTTAGGACTTAGGCATGTCTTTTGGGGGCCATTATTCAATGAACTGCAAGTCTGATAGTCTGTGCTAAAATGTTTTCTTTGGCTTTAGGAATAGAGTTTATGGTACTTCATTGAAATGACATTACCACACAGCCATGTGAAGCTGACAATTTTACAACAGATTTCATTTAAAATATAATTGCTTATAAATATACTTTCTGTTTTTGGAGTCAGTGGTACAGGGAAGTACAGTTAGATGTTTTGTTTGAGAACAAAGTGGAGAAAATATCACTCTCCAAAATAGTGAAAATGAGATGAATCAACTGGTAGTAATAGTTAATGCTTGCATAGTATTTTACATTGTCAAAGCCTTTTAACAAAGATATGGGGAAGTATGTGAAATTACCTCCATTTTTTTCTTGGGAAAGTCAAAGCTCTGAGGAAGGTCAAATGGCACAGTTGGTAAGAGACACAGTGGGCTGGAGCTCAAGTCAGCCTGTGCTGGGATCCATTCTTCTCAATCCACTAGGGAGAAGAGTGATCTGACCCGATCCCTGATCCTTTGGGTGTTTTCTTTTTTTTAATTTTACTAGTTGATAAAGTACTGATAGTGATGTGGTTTCCCAGTAGATTTGTTGGAAATTGACTTCAAAGCAAGTCCTTTATTCAGGTCTCTTGGGTGAGTAAGTACAGATATATACTTTAATATTTTCACATGAATAGAGGACCAGTTAATGGTTTATTAAAGAATTACCAAAATTCTTTACTAGATCTAACAGGAGGCTTAGTCAGATTCTACTGAGACATCTGTCTGCCAAGTAAAGCACAGCCAGGTTGCAAAATTCCTGTGCATGAACACAAATAGTTGGTGTTTCTGCAGTTTCTCTGAATCATCAGTGTTGTCTTGAGTTGGTTATAGTTTTTCTTGAATTCTCTTCTTGTTTTCATATTTAAGTTGTTGTTTAGCTTCAACATGATAGATTTAGTGTATTGTGGATTGTTTAATTACTTACAGTAGTTACAATGTAGGCATAAGCAGTATTTTTCACCAATTTTCCAGTAATTGAAGATAAGTATGTATTATAGTTCAAATCTGAATCATCTATACTGTTACTTGAACAGATGTATGTATCTTCCCTAATTTTTCTATATAGTAACATGTCACTGTATTACTAAGTTCTTTTTCCGTTGGAGTGGGAGCAGGTGCTGTAGATAAGCGGAGGGTCTTACATGTGCAAATATGACTGAGACCTGTTGCTGTAGGATATTCATTAACAAACTTGAGTAATTTATTTCTTTGGCAGTTAGCATTTAATCTCAATAAATTGGCCATATGAATTATCAGAGCATGTATGGTTGGTAGACTATGATTTAGTCTGTCAGGACTTAGTTCCTCCTAGAGAAGTAATAAAATTAAGGTTCTAGGGCAGATACTTGACCTTTTATGATTCTTAGCCAAAATCTATGCAGAGCAGTGGTGTCTGCTGATCATTTTCAGATCCTAAAACTTGGTTTATTTAATGTTTTTATTATTTTCTAAGAAAGTTATTTATATTTTTAATTCCAGTATAATTAACGTACAGTGTTATATTAGTTCCAGTTGTACAATATAGTAATTCTCAACAGTTTTACAGTGCTCAGCATTATAAGTGTATTCTTTTTAGGATCTTCCTACTTGCTGTCTTCCTATTTAGTGTTTTTAAAGAGAAGCCATGGATTCTGCATTTAGATTTTACCTATTCCAAAAAGGCATCTAATGATTTTATCGTGGAAACACAGGGCAACACTATGGTGGTTGTTGATGTATGATGTGCTGTTCCCTCACTGAGACTAGCTGTGTTTTTTCTCTGAAAAACTCTCTTGAGTCTCTTTCATGACACTTGGGGATGCATAAAAATACTATTTAAATCATTTTCTTGTCAGAAGTAAATGAAAATCCAGAGGCCAAAAATTTGGCTGGTGAAGGGAGAATTAAATTCCATAAAGGTTAGTAAGTAAATTTTTCTTGCTAATAGACACTTCAGGAAACTTGTACATTGAGTGATGATTTTCCTCTTGACATTAACTACATTTATAAATTTTTATGTTTTTTTATAGGATTGTTAAGTGTGGAAAGACTCAATTGATTTGGATTTTTTTGCCAATGTTTCTTTTAGAATGGGAAATTGGTCACTGCAGTATCCAATAATACTATTCAAGTCCACACATTTCCTGAAGGAGTTCCAGATGGTATATTGACTCGCTTCACCACAAATGCAAACCATGTGGTCTTTAATGGGGATGGTACAAAAATTGCTGCCGGATCTAGGTAAGGCCCTCTGGTACCAGAAAAGAAAGTAATATTAGAACAGAATGGCCTCATTCATTGGCTTCAGGGTTACATTTTCAGGACATTTCTGTCCTGAAAGACATTTCTGTCCATTTCAGGACATTTCTGTCCCTTCTGTGAGTGTGTGTGTGTGTGTGACGTAATTTTTTGCGGGGTGGGGAGGCTTCAGAGGGAGAGGGAGACAGAGAACTTTAAGTAGGCTCCATGCCCAGCGCAGAGCCTGATGTGGGGCTCTATCTCACAACCCCAAGGTCATGACCTGAGCTGAAATCAGGAGTCAGATGTTTAACCAACTGAGCCACCCAGGTGTCCCACTTAATTTTTATATTCAAGTCTTTAGTAAAGGTTTTTGAGGGCAACCTTGTGCTTCTTTGTGAATTGACATATCTTGCTTTGCAGACAGCATGTTCAGTGAATGCTGAAAAAGATTGGGGAAACATGATAGTTTGATACGAAATTTTAAAAATCATTTCGGGTAGAACCTGGACTGTCAGTATTTTTGTTGTTTCTCTTGATGCTTATTTGTCATAGGGAAAAAAAGAAAGGAACTAATGAATTGCTGAGGTCAAGTAAAAGGCATAGTACTTTTTTTTTCTTTTTTTTAAGGATTTATTTATTTTAGATTGTGCATGAGCAGGGGGAGGGAGAGAGAAAATCTCAAGCAGACCTGCTGAGTGTGGAGCCAACACAGGGCTGGATCCCAGGACCCTGAGATCATGACCTGAGCCGATATCAAGAGCTGGCCTCTTAACCAACTGAGCTACCCAGGTGTCCCTGACATAGTACTTTTTTTTTTTTTTTTTTTAAGATTTTATTTATTTATTTGACAGAGATTGACACAGCGAGAGAGGGAACACAAGCAGGGGGAGTGGGAGAGGGAGAAGCAGGCTTTCCTGCAGAGCAGGGAGCCCGACATGGGGCTCGATTCCGGGACCCAGGGATCATGACCTGAGCCGAAGGCAGACGCTTAACGACTGAGCCACCCAGGCGCCCTTGACATAGTACTTTTAAAAGTGGTTGTGACTTAAAAATAAAAATGGTTGGGACTTTAATTAATAAATAATAGAAGCTTAAAATGTAACTAAGGAAACCAGTTAGGAAGTATTTGTAGTTTATTTATTTATTTATTTTTTTAAAGATTTTATTTACTTGTCAGAGAGAGAGCACAAGCAGAGGGAGAGGCAGGCAGAGGGAGAAGCAGGCTCCCTGCTGAGCAAGGAGCCTGATGTGGGACTCGATCCCAGGACCAGGGTATCAAGACCTGAGCTGAAGGCAGGTGCTCAACCGACTGAGCCACCCAAGCATCCCAAAGTGTTTGTATTTTAAAGGGAAATCCTGAGTTGTGTTTTTAGTATCTTCACTGGGCAAGATTAAAAAGTAGGTCCTTAAATTTGGGTGCCAAATCCTACATGTTGCTGTAAAGAAATTATGACATTTACTCTTGTGATTTTGAAATATTTGGGTCATAGATTTTAGGAGAGGCTTTTGTATGGGTATTTATTAATGTCCGTTATACATTACTCTTACTGTTCATAGTGATTTTCTAGTCAAAGTTGTGGATGTGATGGATTGCAGCCAACAGAAAACATTTCGAGGACATGATGCTCCTGTTTTAAGTCTTTCCTTTGATCCTAAGGACATCTTTCTGGTAATCATTTTTTCCCTTTGTTCTTTTTTTTTTTTCCTTCAGTATGTTTAAAATTGTAAGAGAATTAGCAGAAAATTTCACACAGTTGATGAAAAGGCTATTTGGTTTATCAGTTGAACCAGTTTCCATATGGTATTATGGCTGTAACTATAGAGAAATTTATTGTTTTATTCCTGCAGGCATCAGCTAGTTGTGATGGAACTGTCAAAGTGTGGCAAATTTCAGATCAGGTAAACTTATCAATTTGAATTTAAGACTTTATGCTCGTTTCTGTCATAAATGAGGTGTTACATAGCTTTGGACTAAATTAATAATTCTTTTTCTTTATAGTTTGTTTCTTTTGAGTAGCATTGAATACTGTTTTTGTCATCAAATTCTATAATAATCTAATGTGAAAGTGTGTTGAAGACTAACTGTACCCAATCACAAGGGAAATAGATTTATAGTTCAGTTTTAGGTTTTATAAATCAGTGGGGAAAAATCAGTCAGTATATATTTACTATACTATGAACTACCATGTGTTGGGATCTTGATGTTAGGGATACAAAAATAAAATAAGACATTGGCCATACTTTATTTGGAGAGTCACATAAATGACTTATTCTAACCAACCTGATAAAAGTTTTAAAGGAGGTATGAAGAAAGAGCTCTCTGGATTGGCAGAGGGAACCATTAATTTTTCCTGAGGCATTCTAGAGATACTGTGGCTGCTGAGAAAAGTATCCCCCGCAGGGTATGCCTCAATAGCCACAGTTTTTTCCCCTTATGTTTGAAATGTTTAAAAGGGTTGACTTTGATACCTTAACATTTTATAGGAGATTTCTTAACTTTATCTTTGTAGATGTTTTAAGATTTTAATGTATTGGTTTTTCTTTTAAATGTGTGTGTATATACGTTTATTCAGTGAGTATATTGTTCGCTTATTCTACATAAGAAATACGCTTATTTAGTTATTTAAGATTTGTGCTTTTTATACCTCTGAATTATTTAAAGTAATTTAGGTAAATCAGATATCGTAGTTAGATGAAAGTGAATCAAGTGGCTTTTTTCATAGCAGTATGTCAGTTTGAAGAAAGCACCTATGAAATATATTCCATTCTGCATATCTCTTGGAGAAGTTTCATAAAGGGAAATAAACTTTCTTTTTTAAAATATCAGACATGTACTGTTAGTTGGCCACTGCTACAAAAATGCAATGATGTGATAAATGCAAAATCAATCTGCAGACTTGCTTGGCAGCCAAAAAGTGGGAAGGTAAGTGACTCTTACTCTTCAGCCTTTGTTTTAGGTATTTCTTCTAGTTCTTGTCAACTTTGAATGTGAGAATAGTAGAATTCGTTTTTTTTAAATTGTAACTGTTTCATTTAGGTTGTAAGTTTTAGTGCCCCAAGCCAACCAATTAATATTGATATGTTTTAAGAAACATTTTAACTTTGGGAGTGGCTGGGTGACTCTGTTGGTTAAAGCATCCGACTCGTGGTGTGGGCTCAGGTCTCAATCTCTCAGGGTTGTGGGTTCAAGCCCCAGGTTGGGCTCCAGCCTACTTAAAAAACAAAATAAAACAAAACATTTTAACTTTGTAAAGGTTCTTTCCTTGTATGAATTAATTTTATATTCTTCTTTATTTTTGTATTTAATGGAACAACTCTGGAAACAGTCTTGTTATGTCTACTCTTACTAGTAGTGTTTAACATTTTGGAGGTAGTAGCTGATAGGCAGGAGATAGGAACTGTTTGAAAAGAGGAAGAATACTTATTATTTACAAATGAAATGGTTGACTATAAGGAGATCTTAAGAAATCAACTGAGGGAAAAATATTATTAGTAAGAAAATCCAGTAAGGTAGTTGGAAACAAACTAATATACAAAACCAATAATAATCCTATATATAAATAATAGCCATTTAGAAAATATATGGTGGAGAAAAAAATGATGCATTTACTGTAAAATCAAAAAAGATGAAATAACAAGGGTAAACTTACCAAAAATGTGAAAGGGCTATATAAAGAAAACTTTAACATTCTATCAAGAAGAGTAAAAGAAGACTTAAATAGAAAAATATATTCCATTTTTAGAAAGGAATTTTCAATATAAAAATGTCAGTTCTTTCTGGGGCGCCTGGGTGGCTCAGATGGTTAAGCATCTGCCTTCGGCTCAGGTCATCATCCCAGGGTCCTGGGATCGAGCCCCACATCGGGCTCCTGGCTCAGTGGGGGGCCTGCTTCTCCTTCTCCTTCTGCCTCTCTCCCTGCTCATGCTCTCTCTCTCTGTATCTCTGTGTCTCAAATGGATAAATAAAATCTTAAAAAAAAAAAAAGATGTCAGTTCTTTCTTAAATTAACCTGTAGTTTTTGAGAACATTCAAATATAAGATATCAGTACGATGTTTGAAGGGGACCATAGAGCCACCCAGGTACCCCAAGAGCTAATTTTCTTAATATTCAGAAAGTTCTTATAAGTCAGGGTGCCTGGATGGCTCAGTAGGTTAAGCGTCTGACTTTGGCTCAGGTCATGATCTCGGGATCCTGGGATCAAGCCCTACATTGGGCTCCCCACTTATTGGGGAGTTGGTTTGTCCCTCTGCCCCTCCCCCCACTAGTGCTCTCTCACATACAGACTGTCTCTCTCTCAAATAAATAGTCTTTAAAAAAAAAAAAAGTTCTTAAAAATCAATAAGATCCAGGGTGCCTGCCTGGCTCGTTTGGAGGAGTGTGTAACTCTTGATCTCGGGGTTGTGAGTTTGAGCCCCACATTGGGTGTAGAGATTACTTAAAAGTAAAATCTTGGGGCGTCTGGGTGGCTCAGTTGGTTAAGCCACTGCCTTCTGCTCAGGTCATGATCCCAGGGTCCTGGGATCGAGCCCCGCATCGGGCTCCCTGCTCAGCAGGGAGTCTGCTTCTCCCTCTCCCTCTGCCTGCCGCTCTCCTTGCTTGTGCTCTCTCTGTGTCAAATACATAAATAAAATCTTTAAAAAAAAAAAAAAGAAAAAAGTAAAATCTTTTGGGGCACCTGGGTGGCTCAGTTGGTTAAATGTCTGCCTTCAGCTCAGGTCATGATCTCAGGGTCCTGGGATCAAGCCCCACATCGGGCTCCCTGCTCAGTGGGGACTCTGCTTCTCCCTCTCCCTTGGCCTGTCTACCCCTGCTTGTTTTCTCTCTCTCTCTGAAATAAATAAATAAAATCTTTGAAAAAAAATAAAAATAAAATCTTTCCAAAAAAAAAAAGTCAATAAGATCCTAATAGAAAGGTGGTCATGGACATGAACAGTGTACATAAAAAGATAATATAGGTGACTTAATGTATGAAAGTATATGCAACCTTTCATACCAAAAGAAATACAAATTGAAGCTCTTGTGATAGCCTGTTTTTCATTTATCGGATGTTCAAACATCAAAAGTTTGATTATATACTATGTGGAAGAGAGTGGCAGTTTTTATCAGAATGAACCAACAGTACTAGTTCTAGGCATAAATCCTATAAGCGTATTTATATATATGCATTACAGGGTATGTATAATGAAAATGTTGCATCACTGTTTATAGTAGCAAAAGAATAGGAACATACTAAATGTTTATTAATAGGAACTGGTTAAATAAATCCTGGTATTCCTGAAAGTAGGATATTCTGCAATTGTTAAAGTGAGGTAGATCTGTATGTCCTCATTGGGAATAGTCTTCTGATACATTGTGAAATAAAAAACATCAAGCTGTAGAGCAGTAGGTATAAATAGAATTCTATTGTTTATTGTGTATGTACTTGGTGTATATATATATGTACCTATGAATTCTTTTTTTTTTTAAAGATTTTATTTATTTGACAGAGAGCAAGCACAAGTAAGGGGGAGAAGCAGAGGGAGTGGGAGAAGCAGACTCCTGGCTGAGCAGGGAGCATGACAAGGGGCTCAATCCCAGGACCGCGGGATCATGACCTGAGCCGAAGGCAGATGCTTAACTGACTGAGCCACCCAGGCACCCCTGTACCTATGCATTCTTGTGCAGTCTATGCTTATGTGTACCTTTGGGAAGTAGAAATAGGATTTAGGGGTGGGAGGGAGACTTTCTTTTAATATATGCCTTTTGTAGCATGTAAACTCTTAAGACGACTACGTTCTGCATTAAAGTGATAGTTGAGGATTTAGTATGTATTTTTTCTTTGCTCATGAAACATTAATCTAATTTAAAAATCAATACAATTAACATAGTTTTTCTGTTCATAAATATTTTTCTCTTTTTTGTATAAACATGGAAATACTGTATTTTTTCTATTAGTCTCTTTCTTCGGAAGAATGTGTAAGAAGATCAGTTTCCTTTTCTTAAGATATTTAAAGCATTCTGGACCTATTTCTTTCCTTTTGGCAAATGAGATGAATGTTTAGATCCAAAGGACTTAGATTCCTGAGAAGTAGTATCAAAAAAAAGTAACTACAAGTGCTCTGGTTTTCAGTGTAAGCAATAGAGTGATCACTCATTCTTTGCTTATCAAAATTTTAAGTAATTTTCTGAGTTTTGTTAGTTGCCAATTAAAGTACAATTTTGCTTTATGTTTCATAGTCTTATTTGGATGATTTTTTTTTCTTTTTTTCTCTCTAATTTAATGTAAACTTTTGTTTAAATCATTTATCTTTCCTAATAGTTACTGGCAGTTCCTGTGGAAAAGTCTGTTAAGCTATATAGAAGAGAAACATGGAATAATCAACATGATCTTTCAGATAATTTCATCTCTCAGGTACGTTTTGTAAGTGAAACTTTCATTAGGCTAACAGGAATATTTCACGCATACTTTGCCTAAATACAGTTGTAGTTAAGTATTGTTGGACATGGAGAACAACCTCAAATTTTGTGCATGTGTCCACCTTTTGCCCCTCAGCCTTTCTTCATTTAGCCAGTAACTGGACAGTAGATAGGTCTTTGCTAGGTCCTTTGTGAACTCTCTCCTTGTGAAATTTGATAAGACAATCTCTTAATTTATAAGAAGTCAAATTTAACCCTAACATAGTATTAGAACATGTTATTTTCACATTATCAGTAATTCATTAGCCTTTATTGTTAAGTGAGTTTCATTGAGACTTATGATCATAGACTCTGGAATTTTAGAGCAGGAAATGTTCTATATTCTCTTTCTCTTCTTCTCTTAAACATTTCCATTTGGCTCTCAAGAGGCCCAGTAGGTCAGCAGTGGCTTAATATGATTCACTTCACTTAGTATGGTTCTCTTCATCTTGATAGTGACAGCTGAGAGGATACTTTTTATGATTTCTCTTCTAGGATAATAACAGTTTTTAGATTTTGCTTTTAAAATTGTGCCAGTATAATTTTCTCATGGTAAACAAAGTAATAGCTGCTAGTGATAGTTGAATATTACTGAAAAAGAAAGTTAAAAAATAAGCAAACTGTCTTTCCATTTATGAATCAATTTAATTAGAAGTTACACAGAATATGAGTTGTAAAAATTTGAATTTGGTAATAAAATAAGTGTTTAGTTTCAAATTGTGCAAATTGTTATTTATTAATTGTTTTTCCTCATAGGCCCTAAATATAGTAACCTGGTCTCCCTGTGGGCAATATTTAGCTGCAGGGAGTATTAATGGTTTAATTATAGTTTGGAATGTGGAAACCAAAGATTGCATGGAAAGGTATGATTCAACATATCTTTTGTCTTTTTTTTTTTTCCAACTAATCTCTATACCCAATGTGGGGCTCAAACTCATGACCCTGGATGCTCTACTGACTGAGCCAGCCAGGCACCGCGTTTTGTCTTTTTTTTTTTCTTATTTCTATTAGATTTTTGCTTTATTATGAAATATTTCAAATTTTTGCAAGTATTAGATTGTCAGAATACAAACATAGAGTTATTAGTTTGTCAGAAGTCATTTAACCTTTTCTAACTAAAATTTACCTAAAGAAATGTATAGTTTATATACTTTTGGTAGTGTTTTAAGAACTCACTTTTTAATTTTTAGGGTGAAACATGAGAAAGGTTATGCAATTTGTGGCCTGGCATGGCATCCTACTTGTGGTCGAATAGCTTATACTGATGCAGAAGGAAATCTAGGGCTCCTGGAGAATGTTTGTGAACCCAGTGGAAAGACATCAAGCAGTAAGGTAATAAGTAATAGATGGTGAAATAGTTTCTTCAAAGTCTTTTGTGGTCATATGGTTTTGGAAAACACCACAAAATACATTACTTTCTTAGAAAATTATAATTCATGTTATTATATTAGATGTTCAGTAATGATTTATCACAAAGAAAACTGTTTAAACTTGTTTAACCTAATGTTTCCTAAATATATTTTACTGAGAAGCTTTTCCCCTCCATATAATGCCCATTTTTTTTTTTTAAAGATTTTTTTTTATTTAGTTATTTGACAGAGAAAGACACAGTGAGAGAGGGAACACAAGCAGGGGGAGGGGGAGAGGGAGAAGCAGGCTTCCCGCGGAGCAGGGAGCCAGATGCGGGGCTCGATCCCAGGAGCCTGGGATCATGACCTGAGCTGAAGGCAGACGCTTAACGACTGAGCCACCCAGGCGCCCCCATATAATGCCTATTAATATTCCTTGACTTTATAAAGAATACCATTATGAAATACTATTTTAGTATCCTGGTGTTTTGGAGATTGTTATTTAAATAAATATAGATAAAAATTAGAGTTAATAACTATAACTTAGTTTAGCCTATAAACCTTTTCTGCTCTGAATTAGCTTTAATTCTTAGAGCTACCCTTACATGTCTTAATGCTTAGCCATCTGGCCTTACTGAACTGCTTTAAACAGGCCACCTTGTTTTATACAACTCCTTGTTTTTGTTTGTTATTCTTCCTGCCTGGCAAATATACCCAGTCATATTTTAAGTCTTGGTTTAGGGTTCCAGTTAAAGATCATTCACTTAACATACCCATTTATGTTTACTCAGATACTGATACCTGGAACCCCTGGAAAATAGAAGCATGATGGGAAACTTAAGTTTAGCTTCTCAAAAAGTCAAAAAATTGACTCCTAAGACTGCAGTTGGGGGAAAGCGGAGATGCAATTCAGCCTGCCTGACTGAATCCCCCAATGATTCAGAATTTGGTAGCACTAGGCACTTCTAAAAGTGGGGTTGAAACCAGGAGGATTGGTTTAATAAACAAGTAGATATCTCTAGTCTCAACATTAGTGTGCACAGCTAGGTAACTGCTTTCCCTCACTGCCATGTATATTCTGGCAGAATGCTGGAGATTTGTCCTCTAGAAAAGGTACAACAGAGAAGGTGTCTGGTTGGTACACTAAGTACAGTTGAGCAGCATTGGGTGGAAGAGGAATACTGTACTGAAAAGGATTAAATGAAAATGTATATACTTGGATGTTAAAATTCCCAGCTTATTTTTCATACTTGGCTCCTACAGCATTGTCAGCCAGTCTTAGGCTTTTCAGGCAAGAGATTGGAAGAATCGTCTTTGGGGAATCTGTCCAAGAAAAAAAGACCTAAAGAGAGAGAAGATTCTTAACTCCAGGGAAAAAATTTATAAAAGGAAGGGAAAGTGATCACAATATACCACATTTATAAAATGAGGATAGGAATAATGTCTACCACCTAGAGTTTTATTGTGAGAATTATATGAATTATATATAGAATTAGAACAGTCTCTAGCACAACACTTTATAAGTTATTATTTTTATTCAACCGTGAATACCATTTACATGGTCATAATAATCTAAATTCTGTATATTGATCCAACCAAAATGAGAATATATCTATATTGGGAGGATTGGTGTAGGGGAATAGTGTACATACGTACAAGAGAGTAGGGGTGGTTGAAAATTACACCAAATCCTCATGTTTCCTAATATACAGAAGTTAATAGGATCAGTTTAATAGATAATGATTAAAACTGAAAAACCAAAAAAATAGCACTAGAATATTATTTAAAACTATGGAGGAAGATATCGAAAGAATCATCTAAAAGAATAGAAAAGTAAGTTGGAGGCTCTGCAGGAGGACTGTTTTCATTTTTATAATAAACCTTGTAATTGACTAATTTATATGCATGTGTAACATTATAAAAACAGAAAGTAAATTGAGAAACAGTTTTTAGTTCAAAGGTCACCTCTTATAAAACCTTAACCCTTATATCCAGAATTGCCCACTCTTCTTTTTGCTTTTATTCTTCACAGTACATATTTCTGTCATAACACCTCTAACACTTTATGGACCTCATCATAAGTATAAGGCAAAAATGCTCATTTTTTATTATTTATTTATTTGTTTGTTTTGTTTTGTTTTAATTTTTAATTTTTAATTTTTTTAAAGATTTTATTTATTCATTTATTTGAGAGAGTGAGAGAGAGAGAGAACATGAGAGGGGGGAAGGTCAGAGGGAGAAGCAGACTCCCTGCCGAGCAGGGAGCCCAATGCGGGACTCAATCCCGGGACTCCAGGATCATGACCTGAGCCGAAGGCAGTCGCTTAACCAACTGAGCCACCCAGGCGCCCTTTATTATTTATTTTTAAGATTTTATTTATTCATTTGAGACACAGAGATATACAGAGAGAGCATGAGCAGGGGGAGAGGCAGAGGGAGAGGGAGAGGCAGCTCCCCGCTGAGCCAGGAGCCCAGTGTGGGGCTCCATCCCAGGACCCTGGGATCATGACCTGAACCGAAGGCAGATGCTTAACCATCTGAGCCACCTAGGCGCCCCCCAAAAATCCTCATTTTTTTAATAAGAAAATCCAAAAAAAGTTTTTAACAAAGTGAGTACATAAACTTTTAGGACTATAGATAAAATAGTTAAATATAAAGAAAAAGTTAAATATTTTTGTAGAGCATTCAGTTCTTAATTATTCCTTTCAAATCATGTTTAAATACAGGAGTTTAGAAAAGCATATTTTTCCTGTTTTCTCATTTCATTAAACATTAGTTTTCTAGAACACAATTTTATGTACTTCCATCTAAAAGATTTGTGATAAAGTCCTTTTGAATCTGTTAATGGCACTCTCATTAGAATTTTATACCAAATTATAAGTTTCCATTGGCTTAACATTTGTACAGTTTTCATTTATCCTATAGGAGTCAGTTGTGAACTCTACAGTGTATCTGCTTACTATTGACTTTTTTCTTTTTTAAGATTTTATTTATTTGAGAGAGCAAGAGAGAGCGTGAGAGCATGAGCACGGTGGGGGGGGGGGCAGAGGGAGAAGCAGACTCCCTGCTGAGTAGGGAGCCCGACGCAGGGCTTGATCCCAGGACCCTGGGTTCATGACCTGAGCTGAAGACAGGTGCTCAACCGACTGAGCCACCCACTATTCACTTTTTAAAATGATCTCACTGGCTGGCTGAGTCCGTAGAGCATGCATCTCTTGATCTCAGGGTTTTGAGTTCGAGGCCCACGTTGGGCATGGAGATTACCCAACAAATATAGTAATGTGATCTCAAAAACTGTTTACAGTGATATCTGGGATCTACAATGGTAGATTCTACATCTACAACGTTCATATTCCTAGGAGTCAGGGATTAATGTTGAATTTCCTTGCCTCCTTTGTCTGTTGGTTCTATCCATTTACTTTTATAAGCATCCAAAAAAAAAAAAAAAGCCCATAAAAAAGCTAGCTTTAAATGAGATCATTGAAAGCAAACATATCCTACCTAAGCAAATAAAGTATATTTAAAATAAAAGTAAATGAGAGAATATCTTATAATAAGAGACTTTATGGGGACTTTAGGTGACTTCTCTGGAGAATGACTTTTGAGGAGTAAAATCTTGCCTTGTATTTGGGGTATATATAGTATTTCTTTACATATCTGTCCTACACTCCTGTCCCATCCATAGACTATAAGGCACTTAAAGTAAGGACTAGGTCTCACATAAATATATAGTCCTCGTAAGTACATTTATTAATTATTCTTGTTAGGGCATTTGTTTACTTTGTAGAATGTATAGGTGCATATTACAGAATTGCCTTTTGAGTAATTGAGTTTATCTAAATAGTTCACTAATACTTTGTAATTTATGTTAATTTGTTCAAGGTTTCTAGCAGAGTGGAAAAGGATTACAATGATCTTTTTGATGGAGATGATACAAATAATGCTGGTGATTTTCTAAATGACAATGCAGTTGAGACCCCCTCTTTTTCAAAGAGGATTATAAATGATGAGGAAGAGGATGACGACCTCATGCTGGCCTCAGGTCGTCCTAGACAGCGAAGTCACATCCTAGAAGATGATGAAAACTCAGTTGGTATGTATTGACTTTGTGGATCTGATTATCTGTCCTGTTGATTGATCTTTTCAATTTTTTATTAAAAGTATTATTTGAAGTCATTATTAAATTTGTAGAATGTAGCTAACGCAGTGTGCATAGAGGGAAATGTATTAAATATATGTTAGAAAGGTTTCAAATCAATGATCTAAGCTTCTGCTTTAGCAAGATTTAGAAAAAGAAGAGGAGGGGGGCCTGGGTGGCTCAGTCATTAAGCGCCTGCCTTCGGCTCAGGTCATGATCCCAGGGTCCTGGGATCGAGCCCCGCATTGGGCTCCCTGCTTGGCGGGAGGCCTGCTTCTCCCTCTCCCACTCCCCCTGCTGTGTTCCCTCTCTCACTGTGTCTTTCTCTGTCAAATAAATAAATAAAATCTTCAAAAAAAAAAAAAAAAGAGGAGGAAATTAACTCCAAACTAGCAGAAGGAAGAAAATAAAAAACAATTCAATGATACTGACAACCAAAAAACTGTAAAGAAAGTCAATGAAACCAAAAGCTAATTCTTTGAAAAGATGAGTAAAGTTGTTAAATCTCTATCCTGACTGACCAGAAAGAAAAAGAAGGCACAAATGACTAATATAAGTAATGAGAGGAGAGTCATCACCATAGATCCTATAGACCTATAGTATCCAGTATGGTAGCCACTAGCCACCTGTGGCTATTGAGCACTTGAAATGTGGCTAGTTCAAAATGAGATGTGTTGTAAGTGTAAAATGCAACCAGATTTTGAAGACAGTATGAAAAGAATGCAAAAATATTTTAGTCCTTTTTTACGTTGAGTACATGTTGAAATTATAGTATTTTAATATAAAATAATATTAAAATTAATTAGACCTGGGGTTTTTTTTTTTTACTATTTAAAATAAGGCTACTAGAAAATTTAAAATTATATATGTAACTCATTTCTGTAAGATAGCACTGCTATTAATAACAAAAGAATAAAGGAGAATGTTATGAACAACTTTGTGCCCATAAATGTAACAACTTTGATAAAATGGACAAATTCTTTGAAAGATAACAAGCTACCAAGCTAACTCAAGAAATATGTAACCCAAATAGTATAGTATCTGTTAAGGAAATAGAGATTACAATTAAAAAACCTTTAGGGGTGCCTGGGTGGCTCAGTTGTTAAGCGTCTGCCTTCGGCTCAGGTCATGATCCCAGGGTCTTGGGATCGGGCTCCCTGCTCGGCGGGAAGCCTGCTTCTCCCTCTCCCACTCCTCCTGCTCGTGTTCCTTCTCTCGCTGTGTCTCTCTCTGTCAAATAAATAAATAAAATCTTTAAAAAAATAAATAAAATAAAAAACCTTTAAATAAAGTGTCTATTGCAACAACTTGCATGCTAAAATAGCACATTTGAACATTATCAAGTAAAATGCCAAATACCATTTTATGGTGGTGAATTGTGCTACATTTAAATCATATAGGGTTTTATAGGACAGAAGTCCTAAAATGTTTGGTCTCAGGAGCTCATTACATTCTTAAAAACTTTTGAGGATCCCAAAGAAAATCATTTATGGAGTTATATCTATTGTTATTTACCATATTAGAAACTAAAACTGAGAAATTTAAAAAATATTTAACATACTCATTTATGTAAACATAAAAAACGTTTCAAATGGAAAATTTCGTAAGATAAGTGGCATTATTTTATCCTTTTGCAAGTTTCTTTAGGGTCTGGCATAGAAGATGACTTGAATTCTCTCATGCCTCAGAATTCAGTCTACTGCCATATATGTTGTTTTTGCTTGACGTATGTGTAGAATATTCAGGTTCACATGAACATGTGGTTTGAAAGGGGAATATTTTAACAGCCTGTTGAAATACTTGTAGATATTCTTCTTTGCTACTGTAGCAAAAATTCAACTTACTTGCAATGTGGAATCCAGAAACTCCAGTGAACATTCCAGCTGTATTACATTAAAATCCATTGGTCTGACTTGAACGGATCTTTTAATTTACCATGTTTGATTTTGCAATATATGCATTGGTAATTTGGAAAATACTGATTCTCTGCAGGTCTATGGGTCTTTTAATATTGACACATTATCCAGGGTTATATTTGTTAGTATCATCACCAATCTCATCAGAAGTTTTTAAATATTAGGAAGCAGTCAAGCTCATGGTGGCAGGTACAAGTTTTCTAATATTCTGATTTTTGCTTGAAAACTCAAATTTTATCATTGACAACAAATTTGTCAGTTATTTTTCTTAAATGATCAACTTCATTTATTTAAAGAAAATGTTTACCACATACCAAGGTCGGCATAGCCATAGTTTATCTGGCATTCTTTCAAGTAAAAATGATGTTCCATGAAAAAATCAACTAGTTCAGCTTACAACTCAATTGCACAAATGCTTTTTTTGGGGGGGGGGGCAGACATCACACTTTATGCACACTTCCCATTTTAGCACAGAGAACATTTTTTTAAAAATTTATGCTAGATCAAGATTCAACAGAATTAGTATTTTTACTGCAATTGAGTGGTGGTTAACTAACTGTATTAGTCGACTACTAATACAGATTGGTGCCACTACCCTAATTCATGTTACCACACCAACAGTTTTACCCTCCATTGTTTTTGCACCATCACTGTAAATGTTAACATAGTGGAAGAGGCAGATAGCATGTTAATATTATTAAGTATGAGTGGAAACGGTTATTTAGATTGCATAATGCTTTCTTTTTTCAAGATCATTGGTATTTATGATTCTCTAATTATAATTCTTTGTTTTTTAGATGTTACAATGTTAAAAACTGGTTCTAGTCTTCTCAGAGAGGAGGAGGAAGATGATCAGGCAGACAGCATTCATAATCTACCACTTGTAACATCCCAAAGGCCGTTTTATGATGGGCCAATGCCAACTCCCCGGCAAAAGCCATTCCAGTCAGGTTCTACGCCCATGCATCTCACACATAGGTTCATGGTAAGCCTTGGATCTACACTTAACTTTAAAATAGTTTTATCTAACTCTTTAACTTGTAAGTATTTTATCTCATTATAATTAATTTTGTTTGGTACAAAATATTTTTAAAAACCTTGATACTGGCCTGGAGCACTTTGGTTCATTATAATTTTGTGGTTGATTTATTTTATGGTTAACTTACAGTTTTAATCTTATTTCAGCCTTATTATTGGAAATCATGTTAAATGAAATTCTGCTTTGCAAAGTGACATATAATGAACATAATGTGACTGTATATCTTGCAATATCTCTTGACTGTACTTCCAAACTTGATTTCTCATATTTTTATTTAAAAGTTTATACTGATTTCAAAACACTAGTTAGAAGGTGTTTTTTTTTTTTTTAAAGATTTTATTTATTTGACAGAGAAAGAGGGAGAGAGAGCACAAGCAGGGGGAGCAGCAGAGGGAGAGGGAGAAGCAGGCTTCCCGCCGAGCGGGGAGCCTGATGTGGGGCTTGATCCCAGGCCCCTGGGATCATGACCTGAGCTGAAGGCAGACGCTTAACGACTGAGCCACCCAGGTGCCCCAGAAGGTGTTTTTTGAAGGCACCTCCTAGTTTAATATATTAGAAGGTGATAAGTACTATGGAAAACAAAGTATTTGCCTCTTTTCCCCACCCACCCCACTGGAATGTAAATTCCGGAAGAATAAGAAATGTTTCTGTTTTGTTTACTGATAGCACTTAGAAAAAGGTATGACACAGTAGGCATTAAGATTATATTTCCTAAATGGATGAATGAATATATTAGCTTTTTGTTTTGAGAACTAAAAGTTTAATATTTTTATTTGTTGGTTATTTAAGGTTTTCCACTGAGGACTTTGCCTCTTGTCCTTTTTGAAAGGTATAGGCCTGGCATAAATTTGTATGTAAATATTAAAGGTGATGTTTTATTTTAATAAAATTTTTATTGCTGTCCGTAATCATCAAGTAATAGGTCTTAATTTTTTATTGTCAGCTATTTTATTTATAGTTATTTGTAGTAGAGAAAAGGAAACATTAGAGCCTAGTGTGTGAGCCTGTAGTATATATGGGTGGAAGGTAAGTTTTCTAAACGGTATTGATTTATGTTGCCTTAAAATGTGTGTATTTTTTCCTACAGTATAAAGCAGTTAGTTGGAATAGGAAAATATCCTGTCATTTGTATCCATATTTATAAGTAAATAAATTTTTGAGATATTTCTTTTGTAGAATTTAATGGTTTGGTTGTTCAGAATTGTATTTTTTTATGGCAGTCATGTAATTTTTAAAATATTAAATGAAATACTCCATTTGCTAGTAAATATTTATGTGCCTTCTTATGAAAAGAATAGATAGTAATTGTAGTTCTGATGTCACTACTCTTACTTGAAACTATTTAAAGGTAGATGAGCTGTGGTTGCTCCCATAACTTCAATTTTGATAGACTGAATTATATTTATTAATTTGTACTACTTTAGTCTACTGATTCTAGGACCTTTAATTTTTCTCAGACTTGTATTTAACCTTAATGTTTGTAGGTGTGGAACTCTGTTGGAATTATTCGCTGCTATAATGATGAACAAGACAATGCCATAGATGTGGAGTTCCATGATACCTCCATACACCATGCAACACACTTATCAAACAGTTTGAATTACACAGTAGCAGATCTTTCTTACGAAGCTGTTTTGTTGGCATGTGAAAGCACTGATGAACTCGCAAGGTAAATTCCAGATTATTAGGAAGAATTTGTCACTGCTGAATTGTTAGATACAGAAGAGTTTCATACATAATACCTCAGAACATGTCTGTTTTTGCCTAATTGTCCTGTCCTTTACATTCTCTAATTACAATTTCAGATGACATGGGGCGTCTGGATGACTCAGTCGGTTAGGCATCTGATTCTTGATCTCAGCTCAGGTCTTGATCTCAGGGTTGTGAGTTCAAGCCCTGCGTTGGAGGGGGGAGGAATTGACGACACAATTCACAATTTGTAATTGCAAGAGAAATTAAAGAGTTAGATTAAACATTGTTACTCTGTTTCATTACTATTGTAAGATATATACATATAATATACAGATGTATATAATATGGTATATTATATAATTATTATTATAATTATTTCCATATAATATTTAATATATATACTGTAAACAAAAAAGCAGTACAGGATTTTTAGGAAATAAAAACTCCCCCCTGAATTCTATTCTCAGATATAACCACTGTTAACAATTTGGTATGTATTCTTCTAGATTTCTTTTTGTATAAACCCCTGCCTCCTTTTTAAATTTACTTTATTAGTGTAATTCATGTACAATAAAATATACCTGTTTTAGGTATACAGTTTGATGAGTTTAACGAATGTGTGTGTATTCAGGTAAAAACTATCACAATCAAAAAATTATTTTTTATTTTTTTAAATTTTTTTCAAACATTTTTTAATTTAAATTCAATTAATTAACATAAAATATATTTTTGGTTTCAGAGGTACAGATCTGTGATTCATCAGTCTTATATAATACCCAGTGCTCATTACATCACATGCCATCCTTAATGTCCATCACCCAGTTACCCTATCCCCCCACCCCCCCTACCCCTCCAGCAACCCTCAGTTTGTTTCCTATGATTAAGAGTCTCTTATGGTTTGTCTCCCTCTCTGGTTTCATCTTGTTTTATTTTTTCCTCTCTTCCCCTATGATCCTCCGTTTTGTTTCTTAAATTCCACCTATCAGTGAAATCATATGATAATTGTCTTTCTCTGATTGACTTACTTCGCTTAGCATAATACACTTAAGTTCCATCCATGTCATTGCAAATAGTAAGATTTCATTTTTTGATGGCTGTGTAATATTCCATCGTGTGTGTGTGTGTGTGTGTGTGTGTGTGTGTGTGTGTGTGTACCACATATTTTTTTTTAAATTTATTTATTTGTCAGAGAGAGAGAGCACATGCAGGGGGAGCGGCAGGCAGAGGGAGAAGCAGGCTCTCTGCTGAGCAAGGAGCCCGATGCGGTACTCGATCCTAGGACCCTGGGATTGTGACCTGAGCCTAACGCAGACGCTTAACTGACTGAGCCACCGAGGTGTCCCTATACCACATCTCCTTTATCCATTCATCTGCTGATGGACGTTTGGGCTCTTTCCATAGTTAGGCTATTGTGGACATTGCTGCTATATTTTTAAGTAATCCCTACACCAATGTAGGGCTTGAACCCACAATCCCAAGACCAAGAGTCACACACTCTACTGACTGAGCCAGCCAGGTGCCCCTCAAAATATTTTTTATCACTCAAAAATGTACCCTTGTATCCCTTTGCAGTTAATACCAGCCTTGGACAACTACTGACCTGGGTTTTTTTCTGTTTTTTTGTTTTTTGGGGTTTTTTTGTCACTATAGGTTAGAACTGAAACTTTTAAAAAAGGGAGGGGGCAGAACAATATTGGGTAAGCAGATACATAGACAGAATTATGATGGAAAAGCAGTGAAATGCTGAATCTATCCATATTTTTTTAAGGAAGAAAAAATATTTTTATTCAGCTTTCAGTTATTTTAGCCAGATTGCCTTTTCCTGATCTCTTTTCTTCAGCTGATTTTAGTGCTTATATACTTGATTATAGATTTTACCAACTCCGAGGTGATTTGAAATTAATCCTGATTGAATACATTAGCTTCTTGCTGCTCAAAGTGTGGTCCACAAACTAGGGGCATGGGTCACCTGGAAGCTTGTTGAAAACAGAATCTCAGACCCCACCCCAGACCTAAATCAAAATCTGCATTTTAATGAGATCCACAGGTGATTGAGTATGCATTAGAGTCTGAAAAACACATTTTAACATTTTAATAGTTTCCTAATTTACACATTGTAAAATCCACTCAATACTTCATTATTGAATTAAATTAGTTCACTAAAATAAAACACTGTTGCCTCAGTGTCTTCAACTCAGAGTCTTACATAATTAGAACATTTGTTTCCATGTGCAATTTTGATTTCAGGTGTCTTTCTCTATTTTCCTGGATATGTTATTTCACAGCTATATACAATGTTACTTTTCATTTTAAAATTGAATTTAGGGGTGCCTGGGTGGCTCAGTTGGTTAAGTGTTTGCCTTTGGCTCAGGTCATGATCCCAGGGTCCTGGGTTTGAGCCCCTCATCGGGCTCCCTGCTCAGCAGATTCTGCTTCTCCCTCTCCCTTTGCTGCTCCCCCCCCCCCCCCCCCCCCCCCCCCCCCCCCCCCCCCGCTGGCTCCTGCTCTCACTCTCTCTCTCTCAAATAAATAAATAAATCTTTAAAAAAAAAAAAATTGAATTTAAAATTACTCTTCAGAAAATCAGTACTACCTCTGGTTCCAAATACTATAGTATCTGCATTCCCAAGCTTAACTTTAATAACTTACATGTATGTATCTATGCAAAGAAAAAAGACTGGAAACATATATCAAATTGTTAGCAGTGGTGGGATCTTGCTGGTGGGATTATGTGTGATTGTTTTTCCTTTTTTTCCTTTGTTTTCCTGTATTAAATTTTTTTGGCAGTGAAAGAACTCTTCTGTAACATTTTGATGCTTCTTCCCTTTTTAAAAATTTAGTTGTGATTTTTCTGCACATTTGCAACCTAGGATCATATTCTGCAGATTTTAGTCTGCCTGTTTTCACTTAACATTAAGTTATGAGCATTTTCCTGTTAGTGAAACATGAAGTTATGAGCATTTCCCTGTTAACATAACTGTTAATGGTTTTAATATAGTTCATTTTAAGGATATTTCATAATTACTTTCTCAAAGCTATTTTTGTACTATTTATGTTTAATAAAAAAATTAGCTATTTGGTTTTGTCACTGGGTATCATGATTAGTTTTATATATATAAAATATCAAATATGAAAGTTTGGTTGTTTCTGTCTTGTCTCAATTTTTAGCAAGCTTCACTGTCTGCACTTTAGTTCTTGGGATTCAAGCAAAGAGTGGATAGTAGACATGCCTCAGAATGAAGATATTGAAGCTATATGTCTTGGTCTGGGATGGGCAGCTGCTGCCACCAGTGCCATGCTCCTTCGATTGTTCACTATTGGAGGTGTTCAGAAAGAGCTCTTCAGTCTTCCTGGGCCTGTAGTATCAATGGCAGGACATGGAGAACAGCTTTTCATTGCTTATCATAGAGGTAGATTTTTTTTCTAGTCTTTTATAATTTTACCGGGACCTGAAGTAAAATGAAAATTACTTGAGTTTTTTTTCTCTTTCTGTTGTTTTGGGTTATATACCTGCTTTTGCATTCGTTTTAGTATTTGAATCAGTGTCGTCTTTGAATGTACAGAATTTTGTTGTATTCACTAAATGCAATGAAAATGAAAATATTTTATTTATAGGGAAACTGTTCTAGAAAGAATTCCAAGGTTAGTTACTTCCATGTCTAAATCTTAAAAGAATTTTCAGAGTTTAAATGCCTCAAAAAATAAACTAACTTCTAGTGTGCAGGAGCAAGTCAACTTGAATATGACTTAAAAAGTTGCTGCTTCCTTTTCTTCACCTCATATTCTGTCTTCAGTCCCCACCACTATGTTGTCAAGACTGATTTTATCAAGATTATTGATATGGGGCAGGTGACCTTCATCTCAGGGCCATGAGTTCAAATCCCATGTTGGGCCTAGAGCTTACTTTAAAAAAAAAAAAAGATTACTGATAATCTTGTTATGCTTATTTTTTTGGTCATTCCATTGGAAACACTTTCTTTTTCTATTTTTTAAAAATTTTATTTAAATTCAAGTTAACATAAATACTGTAGTATTGGTTTCAGGAGTAGAATTTAGTGACTCATCACTTAACATGTAACACCCACTGCTCATCACAATGAGTGCCCTCCTTAATAACCCATCATCCATCTAGCCCATCCCCCTGCCCACCTTCCTTCCAGCAACCCTGTTTGTTCTCTTAACTATAGAGTCTCTTATGGTTTGCCTCCCTCTCTGTTTTTATCTTATTTTATTTTTCCTTCCCTTCCCCTATGTTCATCTGTTGGGTTTCTTAAATTCCACATATGAGTGATATCATATGATATTTATCTTTCTCTGACTGACTTATTTTGCTTAGCACAGTACACTCTAGTTCCATCTTTCTCTCTTTTTTTAAATTTTAATTCCAGCATATTTAAAATACAGTGTTATATTAGTTCCAGGTATACAATATAGTGATTCAACAATTCCATACATCACCCAGTGCTCATCACAACAGGTGCACTCCTTAATCCCTATCATCTATTTTACCCATCCCCCATCCAGCACTTTCCTTTTTTTGATTCTGTGACATCACTCCGGATGTTTTTCTTCCTGATAACTCCTTTAGCTATTCTGCTGGCTGCACCTCCTATGCCAGCCTCTTAGCTGGAGTGCTCCAGGACTCTGTCTCTCTTCTCTAGTACCCTCTCTAGATGAGGAGCTTCCAGTCTTTTGACTGTTAGCCCTAATAAGAAGTACGTTCTACATTGCTATTCTGTATATATCTGTAAATGTAACTGAAATAAAAGTCTCATGGACAGTATTTACTCTTTGATTTCCGTTTTCTTTAAAGATCTTATTTATTTATTTATGTATTTATTTATTTATTTGACAGAGAGAGAGAGAGCACAAGCGGGGAGCAGCAGGCAGAGGGAGAGAGAGAAGCAGGCTGAGCAAGGAGCCCGATGCGGGGTTGGATCCCAGGACCTAGGGATCCTAACCTGAGCCGAAGGCAGATGCTTAACTGACTTAGCCAGGCAGTCGCCCCTGATTTCGGTTTCCTTTAAACACTCTTTGTAACTTTAAATTGATTTCTTGACTCATAGCTCAAAAATGCAGTTTGAGAAACTATGGGATATTTCCTTAAGGCCTGTGGCTTTATTTATTTTTTTTTTAAGGTTTTATTTATTTATTTGACAGCACAAGTAGGCAGAGTGGTAGACAGGGAGAGGGAGAAGCAGACTCCCCATTGAGCAGCGAGCCTGATGTGGGGCTCGATCCCAGGACCTGGGGATCATGACTCAAGCTGAAGGCAGACACTCAACCAAGTGAGCCACCCAGGCACCCCAGGGCCTGTGGCTTTAAATATATCTGTGTGTACATGACTTATACATTAGTATCACCAGCCCTACCCTCTCCTTGTATCTACAGACTTACATATCCAGTGGCCACTTCAAATCTCTTTGTACAATTTTGATACACATTTCAAACTTAACTTGGTCATAATAAAACCTTTGGGGTTTTGTTTTTGTTTTTTACCTTCCACCTTGCCTTTTACTTAGTTTTCCCCATCTGAGTAAATGGCATACTATTATATTAACCCAGCCACTCAAGGCAGAAACGAATCATGGATTCTTCTCTTTCCCTCATCCCCCTATATCACCCTGTCAGTGAAGTTGTATCACCGTGTCAGTTCCATCGAGTAAAAACATTCCAAACCGACTTTTCATCTCCTCCACTAAAACCCCAGTCCAACCCAGATGTCTTCTCTTGAACTAGTAGCCCTGTAACTGGCTTGTTAGCTTCAGTCCTTGCCTTCCACAGTCCATTCTCCATATAGCAGCCTGAGTGATCTTTTAAAAACATAAATCTGAACACGTCCCTCTTCTGCTCAAATTCCTCTGATGACTTCCCATTGCTTTAGAATAAAAATCAAACTTTGTATCACAGCTAGGAACGTCCTACATGATCTGACCTTTGCCTGCCTCTTCAACTTTATCTTTTGCCACTTCCATGTTATTCATTCTAGCCATACTAGCTTCTTTGTGTTCTTCAAATTTACCAAGCTTGTTCCCATCTTAGGACCTTTTCATTAGCTGTTCCTTCTGCTTACTATATTATAGCTCTTTCCCCTAACTAATTTGCAATTTATATCTCAGCTAAATTTCACTTTTTCAAAGAGGCCACCTCTGACTGTCCAGTCTAAAATAATCACTCAGCCTGACACTCTGTATCACATTATTATTTTAATTCTTTGATAACACTTCACATTTTTTTTCTTTTTCAAAGTTAGTCTTCCCCTACCTGAATATAAATTTCATGAGGACATGTCTTTACCATTGTAGCCCTAGTACCTGGCACATAGTAAACTCTTTGTAAATATTTCTTGGGTGAATGAATTACCACTTAATACCACTTTATATAACTAGTCCCTGTAACATAATATTCTGCTTCTAATACCTGAATGGTACCTCAGACCAGGTGGGTTATCCATAAAAGGTAGTGTTAGTTAATATAAGAATTCATCACAAAATCAAGTCAATTCACAGAAGGTACTCTAGACTGCTTTATAGCTAAATAGTCTTTGATACCTGATTTCTATTTATATATTCTCACTAGGTACAGGATTTGATGGTGATCAGTGCCTTGGAGTTCAACTGCTAGAGCTGGGGAAAAAGAAAAAACAAATATTACATGGTGATCCTCTTCCTCTTACGAGGAAATCCTACCTGGTGTGGGTTGGATTTTCAGCTGAAGGCAAGATAAACTCATTTATTTATATTAAAGACATTTTTTCAAGTAGAAATTGTTCCATTGTTTTATTCCTAATTGTTTTTTTAAGGCAAATTGTCTATATTGTATGTTTAAATTCCTTTACTATGTTGGCAGTGGGAAACGAATTGTTAGGCAAGGTAGCCGTTGTTTTATGTATAAGATCTGTTGTTCATGTGAATTCTGGTTAGAGAACATACAAAGAGAGAAATACATTTCTCTAAAAGTTTGTTATGGATAGCAAGGAGGAGTTGGGAAACAACAGTGAGAAGGCCAAGAAAGCAAGAGGAAGAAGAGTACTAAAGACAAAGATCTTTAGATCATCACTGTGCATCAGGTTCTGATCATTTTTCCAAGTCTCTCTTAACTAGCGAAACTTCAGATTCAGGTTTAACTTTTTTTTTTTTTTTTTTTTAACTGAAATTGTCTTTTACAAATACTGCTATATTCCAGCAGGTGGCATAGTTCTCACTGAAACTATCAGCTTTTTCTCTTGGATAAATTTTAGTCATATCACATGCAATTTTTTTTTCTTTTATTCAGTTAGATCTTACTCTGTGTGGTTAATGAAATTTTGTGGGAAATGATCTTTAATTATTCACCTTTTTGCTTTTGAATTGACAATTGAATCATTGGTATGTATTTTTTAAATAGGATTTATTTCACAAATATGTAGCTATTTCCCCCGAGTGATTTCTTTTTCATTTGCTGTGTAGGTACCCCCTGTTACATGGATTCAGAAGGCATTGTTCGAATGCTTAACAGAGGGCTTGGTAATACATGGACTCCCATATGTAACACAAGAGAACACTGCAAAGGAAAATCTGATCATTACTGGGTGGTTGGTATCCATGAAAATCCCCAGCAACTGAGGTAGGCTATTAGAAAGTGCTTAGTTGATTCTTTCTAAAAAGTACTTTGAAATTTTTTGTTTTGTACTCTTTTGTTTAGAGGTACTTAAAAATTTTTTTTGTCCTTTACCTTAGTTCATTTATTTGCTTTCCATATTCACTAACTTAGAAATTTGTTTATATTCATTTTGAAGTTTTCAACATGACTTAGAACTTACTGAACAAGATAGAAATTAAGTTTATTGGTGTAACTGTAGTATTATTTCAGCCAGACAGGGAAGGGAGTTCTGGCTAAATGTGGCATTTCATCTTTTATTACAGCCTTTTATTTTAAACTATGATTTAGAATTGAATAATTTAGTGGCTTTTTGAGATTTTTAAAAGCCTCAGTAATTATAACCAGGGAGAGGGCTAATAGAAATTTAGTAGTTGACTGCAAGTGTAAAACTCAATCTGTATAGTCTCTATTCAATATTAAATATTTTCCTCTTTTTTGACACCTGATATCTTCTTGGTCTAAGTAGTTGGCAGTGGTATTGTGTAGGTACTTGGTGAACAAAGAGGTCTCTGCTTTCATGGAGCTTATAGACTGGGGAGACAGATAACAGAAATAAGTAAATGTTAATTACTACTTGGGATAAATGCCACAAATTAATCTTGAGTAGACCCATGATGGGGAATAACAGAAGGGCACGTTCTAGGTAGCATGGTCACATAGGACTCTTAATACAGATAGTATTAAAATGAGACCCAAAGCCAAGGAGTCTGTTGGGCAAAAATGGAGTGAAAAATGATCCATGCAGAATAGACAGCATGTATAAAGGTCCTCAGGTCAGAAAGAGCTAGGTATGTTTAAAGAATTGAAAGAATGTAAATGTGGCTAGCATACGAGAAGTGAGGGTTGATGGGAGGCCTAAGTCCATGATGATATCAGGAAGTGAGACACAGGCTGCATCATAGACCATACAGAGAAGTTAGTATTTCATTTGAAGTTGTATCATGAAGCCATTCTACAGTTTTATCTGGGGAGTGATGTAATCTGATTTATACTATAAAAAGAAAAATACATGTGGTAAATGGAAAGACAAAGTAGGGAGCCCAGTTTTCAGTCAGGGGATTTATCCTGCTCTCTGAGGATGTTTGGAGATGTGGGGTAGTATTTTTAGCCATCACAATGATTAGGAGTTACCCTGGCATTTAGAGAGCTGTGGCCAGGGCTGTCAAACATCTTACAGTGTGCAGGATGACCTGCTCAACTACAGATTATCCTTCCCCAAGTGCTATCAGTGCCTCCATTGAGAAACATTGAGGAGGATTTTGCAGTCATCTAGCTGAGCTATAAGGATAGCTGGAATTAGTGTGGGGGCAGTAGAAATTAAGGGAACTAGATTTGAGATAGAAGCAGTAGGATTTTGTGATAGATGGGGTGTTGGGAGTGAGAGAGAAGACTCAATGACACCCGTGTCTCCAATTAAAGCAACTAGATGGATAGTTGTACCATTTACAGAAATAAGAGACATGAAAACGAATTCTCTCTTGGGTATGTTAAGTTTGAAATGCCTGCAGGATATCCAAATGGAGATATCAAGAAGGTATTGTAATACATGATTGTAAGATATAAATTTGGGAATCACCAGAATATAGAACGTATTTAAAGTCATAATAATAAACGAGATCACTGAGAGGGAAAGAAACAAAAAAGGTCACAGAACCCACCCCTTAGAAATTCCAACATTTAGAGGTCAGATATTGGGAGAAGGAGCTTTTGAATGAGGAAAAGGAATATTAGCTAAGCAAATAAGAGAAAAATCACTTGAAGAGGGTCATATCACAGAAGCTGTAAGTAGACTATTTCAAGAAAGGCAGTAGTTAGAAAAGAAAATAAAAATGGCTCTTGAATATATGAAAAGATACCAAAATAAGAAAAATACAATCAAAACTAAAAAGAATTCTCTTTTTACTTATCAAATGAGGAAAATCTGAAAATTTGATAACACTCTTAGTTGGTGAGGCTGGGGGGAAATAATCAAACTTAAAATTGCTGTTAGGAGTATAAATTGGTTACAATCCCTATGGAAGGCAATTTGTCAAGAACTACCAGAATTAGAAATGCATGTGCTTTTTTATCTGCCTTAGGATTTGTCCAGCATATATACTAGTACTTGCTATTTAAAGTGTGATCCATGGACCAGCAGCATCAGCATCACCAGGGAGCTTATTAGAAATGCCAAATATCAGGGTACCTGGGTGGCTCATTGGTTAATTATATCCTTTCAGCTCAGGTCATGATCCCAGGGTCCTGTGATCAAGCCCCATGTCAGCTCCCCACCCCGCCATGCTCTCTTTCGTACATGCATATGCGCACACTTTCTCTCTCTCAAGTAAATAAAATCTTAAAAAAAAAAAAAAGAAACACTGAATCTCAGGCATCACTTAGACCTACTGAATCAGAACCTGCATTTTAACAAGATCTTCAGGTGCTTTGTGTGCGCATTAAAGTTTAGGAAGTACTGCTGCTAGCACATGTGGGAATGATACATGTAAAAGATATCCTACATTGTAGGATTGTTGATATTAGCCAAGGATTGGAATCCTAAATTTCCATTAGTAGAAGAATAGGTAATAATGTTATGTACAAGTGTACACTAGAATACTATGTAGATTTTTTAAAAGATGAAACACATCATTTATGTGATAAGGGATGTGTATCAGAATATATAAAGAACTCTTGTAACTCAAAAAAAGTTAACTCAAAACATAGGCAAAGTATTTGAATAGACATTTCTCAAAAGAAAACACACGTGGCTTATAACGCATGAAAAGATATTCATTAGTTATTAAGCATCATTAGTTATTAAGGAAATGCAAATCAAAACCACAGAGATACCACTTCATACCCACTAGGATGGTTATTATCCAAAAGATGGACAATAACTAGTGCTGTTGAGCATGTGGAGAAATTGGAACCCTAACCAGCACTAGGTAGGGATATAAACTGGTACAGTTTGGCATTTCCTGAAACGGTTAAAAATAGAGTTAGCATATGACTTAACTGTTCAACTCCTAGGGATATAAATAAAAGAATTAAAAACACGTCATTTGAGTCCATACAAAACACCTGCCTTTAATCATGAATATGAGTAATTACTAATCTATAGAAGCTGTCACTTCTATCTCCATTTGAAACGCACATCAGTTTAGCAAAAACTGTCTTTATTGTTTCCTCTGAAGATTTTTTTTCATGATCACTACTGGTTAATATATAACTGAGTTTACTTTGCTCTCTACAAACATCTGCCTCCCTTCCTTTTCTCTTTAGCTTTTAAAAGCTCTTAAGAGTTATTTAACATGCTTGAAAACAAATTCTTTTTTTGAGTTTTGTTTGTTTAACTAGCGTTTGTTATAGTACTGACTATATGTGCTACACTACATAAAGGTAAATAAGGCCAGCAGTGGAAGAGTTGGCTGGTAAAATCATTATCTACTCGTGAGTAACTGCTCTAAACAAGTTGTGAACAAAGTCTCCTCCATGCAACCCAGGACACAAAGCAAAACTTGTTGCCTGAGGGAAGCTTAGTCTGGACATTGGCCCCAATTTTCTCTAGTCTGATATTTTTTCAACTCTTCCTTTAGTAAGAGAGCAAGTTTTATTATTAATTTGAAAAGGAATTTAAGTAATTTTGTCTTCTTGGTAAACCGTAGTTTATTTTTTCCATTTTCTCCTCCAGATGGTTTAGCCACACAGTTTCCAGGAAGCTCATTCATTGTAGGCAAAACCCACCAAATTAGCAGTCAAATGAGTTTGCTTTTCCTCTTCTTCCATGAAAGGGATATTTAATGGAGAACAGGTCTTTTTATTTCAAGTCTTTAAAAGATAAGAAATGTGAATTAGTACTCTGCTTTGATGTAAATGTGGCTTGAAAAAACTATAAATAAAATCCTAATTTTTCTTTGTGACAGTTGCTTACTATGACTAAGTCAATAAAATATTTGAGCTATAAAATGTTTTTAAACAAGAGAGTATGTATTTTTATAGAAAAAATAAATGTTAAGGCAATTAAGATTACTCCCAATGTTACTTCTGATTTTGTTAATATACATATATAAGTATATAATTAGACTTATTCCTTTCTGAATGCACATGTTCTTTTTCATTTTGCATAACTAATAAACCACTGGCTTTTGTGAATGACAGAATTGCTACAAGAGATTTTTTTCAAGTATTCACATTGCTACCTCACATTGTGTGGTGACAACCACTGATTTACATGAAATCATAAAAGGGAAGGAAGAAGAAGAAATGAAATTATATGTTCAAAAATATTGGAGCTCTAAAAACATGTTTGTATTTTTATTATATGGTCACAAAAAGAAGGTGTATTCAAATCTTATTAGGAAGGGGGGGCCTCTGTAGTTTGAAAAAAATTCCTGAGTATTGCCACTTATTAATTTTTAATTATTCTAGTGGGCATTTGATAATATTAGACACTTATGAAAAAAATTTATACCAGAGGATCTGATTTCTACTTAGTATTTCCCTTTAAGAAAGTCATGACTTTAAGCCATGACTAAAAGGCTGTACTATAAATGGGTGGTTATTAATAAGCATTGACTATTGTACTATATTTTTAAATGACTAGAAAAATTAGAAAATTCACCCAAGGTACTTACAGTGTGTGAGCATGGTTTTCCAGTGGTTTTCTTATAAATAATTTGGAGTACATAAGTTAAAAGGGTATTCTACGTGCGTATATCATTCTGTGATTAATGAATGCTTTTTAATTAATAAATTACATTAGTATTCATACTGATGGTCGTCTTTAAATACCTTACATATCCTAATCAGAAAAGGTTTAGACAAAGTTCTTGCCCACTGAGCTATTTATTACCACATAAGGCAACCATTGATTTAGCAGAGCAGGTATATATTATAACCAGGTATATATTGGATTTTCTGCTTCACTTTTACCAATATCTAGTAATAGACACTTATCTGTATTGGACATAACACCATCTTTTTCTCTTATTTGACACTTTTACCAAACTGATAAATAAAAGTGAAATGCTTTATCAGCATTTCATCTTGGGTGATCTGTTTTATAACATGGATCCCTTGACAAGTCTTTATGGCACAGCTGCCATATTTTAAAAGTGGGCAATTTGCTAAGGAAAAACTGATGTGAGGAGGGATTGTTGAAATTCTTGAAATGCATGGGGAGGGATAGTTTTTAAACCTAATCAGGTGTGAAGTTAAAAAGAGTAATTTGTTGTATATTATTAAGCCAGCTATTGGCATAATATTATTCCAAGTTACTGAATTTAAGAAATTTTATATTTTAACAGTTTTTATGATTTGGGTGGAAGTTTTTGTGGTGAGACTTTTTTTTTACTGACAGGTGCATTCCTTGCAAAGGTTCTCGGTTTCCTCCCACTCTTCCGCGCCCTGCTGTAGCTATATTATCCTTTAAGCTTCCTTATTGTCAGATTGCAACAGAGAAAGGACAAATGGAGGTATGTGGAAATCTTACCTTGACACTCTGAATTTGATAATATAATGCCTGTGATGTAGACATTTAAAAATTTCCCTGATGACCAGTGTTGAATACTCATTACTTTATAATTAAATAAATAGTGGTAGCAGGGAGGGACGATGACTGCTTATGATCACCAGGGTACCTGATTGCCATCACTGCTTCCAGGGATTTTGTCTGTGAGGTAAATGGGTATGAACATCAGGGTAAGGCTCTCAGTCGCAGAGTTGGGTGAGTGCCTGAGAGGGCAGGCCTCCATAAATATTGTGTTTTAGGCCAGGCTTGCCTCAGTTTAGTCCTAGCCCTGTGCCATCAAAAGTCATTTGAAATCTTGTAATTAGTTAATCTAAACAAATAGCAAACCAGCTCTTAAAAAATAGTTTACCAAATTCTCTGAGCATTAACTATGATAGCTAAGAAACTATTTAAAATGCTATATTTCCCTTTTTTTAAGGACAGAAGATGAAGTTAAGCTTTGGTATCACATTAAAATTTGAATTACAAAATAAACTATACAAAGAGTATTTCAAAAATTATTTTATTCAGAATCTGTTATCTTTTTTTTTTTTTTAAAGGATTTTATTTATTTGACAGAGACACAGCGAGAGAGGGAACACAAGCAGGGGGAGTGGGAGAGGGAGAAGCAGGCCTCCCGCTGAGCAAAGAGCCTGATGTGGGGCTCGATCCCAGGACCCTGGGATCATGACCTGAGCCGAAGGCAGACGCTTAACGACTGAGCCACCCAGGCGCCCCCAGAATCTGTTATCTTAAGATAAATATTTAACACTTGCTGGTAGTTTAAGCAGTTTTTTCCACTTTTGTAGGAACAATTTTGGCGTTCCATCATGTTTCACAATCACCTTGATTATTTAGCTAAAAATGGTTATGAATATGAAGAAAGCACTAAAAATCAAGCAATAAAAGAACAACAGGAGCTTTTAATGAAAATGCTTGCGGTGAGTAAAATAAATATGCTGGAAAAATTAAAGTTACACTTTTCTATAGATTGGATTTCTTAAAAGTATGTGAATTAGCACCAAGTTCCACAACATCAAAATCTTTTTTTTTTTTAATTTCTAAGATTTTAATTCTAGTATAATTTACAGTGTTGTATAAGTTTCAGGTATTCAATATAGTTATTCAGCAATTCTCTACCTTACTCAGTTCTGTTTCCCAGTTGATGTTGCAGTTAAAATATTTAAAAAAAAATAAAATAAAATATTTAAGAAATTACCTTGTAACTAAGATCATAGGCAGATATGTGTACTTTTTTTTTTATTATGTTAGTCACCATACAGTACTTCATTAGTTTTGATATAGTGTTCCATGATTAATTGTTTGCATATAACACCCAGTGCTCCTTGCAATACGTGCCCTCCTTAACACCCATCACCAGGCTAACACATCCCCCCACCATCCTCCCCTCTAAAACCCTCAGATTGTTTCCCAGAGTTTTTAGTCTGTCATGGTTCGTCTCACACTTTGATTCCCCCGCTTCATTTTTCCCTTCCTTTTCCTAATGTCCTCCATGCTATTCCTTATGTTCCACATATGAGTAAAGCCATATGATAATTGTCTTTCTCTGCTTGACTTATTTCACTTAGCATAATCCCCTCCAGTTCCATCCATGTCGATGCAAATGGTGGGTATTCATCCTTTCTGATGGCTGAGTGATATTCCATTGTATATATGGACCACATCTTCTTTATCCATTCGTCTGTTGACGGCATCTTGGCTCCTTCCACAGTTTGGCTATTGTGGAGGTTGCTGCTATGAACACTGGGGTTTATGTGCCCCTCTTTTCACTACATCTGTATCTTTGGGGTAAATACCCCGTAGTGCAATTGCTGGGTTGTAGGGTAGCTCTATTTTTAACTTTTCGTGTAAACTCCATACTGTTTTCCAAAGTGGCTGTACCAACTTGCATTCCCACCAGCAGTGTAAGAGGGTTCCCCTTTCTCCACATCCTCTCCAACATTTGTTGTTTCCTGCTTTGTTAATTTTTTTTTGCTGGAGGGGAGGTGGGGGAGGATGGGGTAACTGGGTGGTGGGCATAAAGAAGGGCACGTGATAAAATGAGCACTGGGTGTTGAACGCAACTGATGAATCACTGAACTCTACCTCTGAAACTAATAATACACTATATGTTAATTAATTGAACTTAAATTTAAAAAAAAGAAAACCCCCAAAAAAGAAATTTTTTTTTTGCCATTCTAACTGGTGTAAGGTGGTATCTCAATGTTATTTTGATTTGAATTTCCCTGATGGCTAATGGTGTTGAATATTTTTTCATGTGTCTGTTAGCCATTCGTATGTCTTCTTTAGAGAAGTGGTCTGTTCATGTCTTCTGCCCATTTTTTGAGTTGATTATTTGTTTTTTGGGTGTTGAGTTTGAGAAGTTCTTTATAGATCTTGGATACCAGCCCTTTATCTGTTATGTCATTTGCAAATATCTTCTCCCATTCCATAGGCTTTTAGTTTTGTTGACTGTTTCCTTTGCTGTGCAGAAGCTTTTTTATCTTGATGAAGTCCCAAAAGTTCATTTTTGCTTTTGTTTCCCTTGCCTTTGAGATATGTGTACTTTTAACCCCCTTCATCTATTTCACCCATTTCCCTGCTGACATCTTCTGTGGTAACCATCAGTTCCTCTATAGTTAAGAGTCTGGGGTTTTTTGTCTCTTTTTCCTTTGTTTGTTTTGTTTCTTAAATTATATACATATGAGTGAAATCATATGGTATTTGTCTTTCTCTGACTGATTTCACTCTCTAGATCCATCATGTTGTTGCAAAAGGTGGTATTCACTATTGTCACCATTTTGTGACACTGCCTTGAGTTTAGTATTAAAGAAATTTAATTAGCTTATTCTAGAGTAAGTTTTGTTCCTTTTATAAAATGTCATTTATGGTCTAGGAACTAGTAACCTTTTTACTTCCCACAGCACATGTAAGAAAATCTGTTTGGTTTATTTACCATGTAGCATTACAGGAGCTTTTCCTCTGGAACAGTGGTTTTCAGCAGGTTATCTTATCAGTAGCTTGAGGACTGGTCAGGTCTTCCTTAGCATTCTTGTAGCCCTGGCAAATGCCGGAAGTTCAGCCTACTTACTATGAGAACCATACTACTTTTCATTTCCAAATGCCTTCTGAGGCAGAGTGCTACCCTGATTAAGAAGCACTATTTATAGATTAGTGATCGTAGAAAACTTGAAAAGGACATGCAGGTGACTGTTTAAGCCTTGTGTGCTGATGCATCAGATGTGGGATGTCTAAGTAACAAAATAATCCTTCTACCCTGTGAATTAGGAAACCCTTAGTAGTCTTTGAAGTACTAATTTTCCTTACATTGTACTTTGAGTTGTCAAAATTCATACCAAAGGAAAAGTAGTCAAGTATTTTCTAGGATGTTAAATGAATGCCCTTTGTTTTGTATTATTACATATAAAAAATAGAGCAAGAAAAAGGAAGTTGTTAATATGGAAGTTATACAACTATTTCTGGTAGTTGGAGATCATAGACAATCACTTAAAAACGAATGGATAAATCTACTTCCCCACACCCAAACTCACTTAGTAGCATTTGTGTACCAATTCTGGGCAAAGTAATAACAAATCATTTACAATCTATTCCTTCTTTGAACTTGCTGCCCTATTTGGCGAGGGTGGGGTGAGGGTGGGTGGGCGGTGAAACAAGGTTAAGAAAACCACATTTGAATCTTAAAGGAATATCTTACTTCCCTTGCAATTAATAGCTTGAAATCATAAAACTTATTTCATTGAATCTAAGCAATTATTGATTGTAAAATGCACCATTATTTAAGCCTAAAAAAATGCTGCAAATTAAACTCTGACCCACCATCAGTTGTGAGATGCTTGCCACTTTCAGAGATGTTAAAATGTATAAAAATATGCAACTTAGAATCAGTGAGATACATTATCTAGAAAACTTTTCTCAGTTTTACTACTAGTATCATTCTCTTATTTTTAAAAAGTTTCTCTTGGGTGTTATATGCAACTAATGAATCATTGAACGCTACATCAAAAACTAATGATGTACTATATGCTGGCTAATTGAACATAATGATAAATATAAAAAATTAAAAAAAAAATAAAAAGTTTCTCTTGACATGATTTTATTTTTTTTCCATTTTTGGTTAGCTTTCTTGTAAACTGGATCGGGAATTCCGTTGTGTGGAACTAGCTGATTTAATGACTCAAAATGCTGTGAATTTAGCCATTAAATACGCTTCTCGTTCCCGGAGATTAATATTGGCCCAAAGACTTAGTGAACTGGCTGTAGAGAAGGCAGCTGAATTGGCAACAACCCAGGTAGAAGAAGAGGAAGAGGAGGATTTCAGAAAAGAGCTGAATGCTGGGTAAGAAATAATCAGCTGCTTAGATTTTTCTTTACCATTCTGAATATTAAATTGGTCTTTGCATAGTTCTTTATTGAATAATATATTGTCTTTTAGTTACAGTAATACTGCTACAGAGTGGAGCCAGCCAAGACTCAGAAACCAAGTTGAAGAAGATGCAGAGGACACCAGAGAAGCTGATGATAAAGAAGAAAAACCAGAATTACATAAGCATGGCAAGATACTTTTTTTTTTTTAAGATTTATTTATTTGAGAGAGAGCATGTGTGTGAGTGGGGGGGAGGGGCAGAGGGAGAGAAGCAGACTGCCCACTGAGTAAGGAGCCAGACGGGTCTCAGTCTCACAACCCCGAGTTTATGACCTGAGCTGAAATCAAGAGTTAGATGCTTAACTGACTGAGCCACCCAGGCATACCATAAGATACATTTTTAAGGCAATTTAAAGATGAGAAATGGGCGCCTGAGTGGCTCAGTCGTTGGGCGTCTGCCTTTGGCTCGGGTCATGGTCCCAGGGTCCTGGGATCGAGCCCCGCATCGGGCTCCTTGCTCCACAGGAAGCCTGCTTCTCCCTCTCCCACTCCTCCTGCTTGTGTTCCTTCTCTCGCTCTGTCTCTCTCTGTCAAATAAATAAAATATTTAAATAAATAATAAATAAAGATGAGAAATGTTATATTGTGTGGCTTTCCCCATTTTACTTAGCTGAGGAAAATTGAATACTTGTGCTTTGTCAAGATATCTTTGCTGATTGTTGATTATAGAGAGTAACTTTATCTCCCCATTTACTTACATTGTATTATCTTAATTATTTTATAGGACAGAATCTATTTTCCAAAAGTACAAATCCCTCTGATGTGCCAGCTGTTAAGTCAGGTAAGAAATATTTGTGATTTTGAAATATCAAAATTGTGCAAGTTAGTCTTTAAAGTGATATATCTATTCAAATACACCCCTTACCCCCACCCCCACCTCCATCCCTCTGCCCTTGGTTTGTTTTTATCAGAAATATTGTTTGTGAAACTGCTAATTTTACAAATATTTATTAAATGCCTATTGTGTGTTAGGTATTTGACTAGGTGGCAGATACAGAAGTCAAGCAGACATGCGTGGTTGATTCCTGCATAAATCTTATATAGTACCAACTGACTTTTTAAGCCATGTATATATATTCCTTTGATTTTAAAAAAAATGACCTGTAAACACACGTACAGAGTATTATAAGAGCATATAACAGTGTGCTGTAATCTAGTCAGTGGGTAAGGGATTGGTTGGGACCCCAAGGGAGGCCTCATGGAATGTTTAAAGCAGAGACCTGCAGGATGAATAAGAGTCAGCTAGGCTAAGATGGGTGAGAGCAGAAGCAAGGGAATGGTGTGTGACTTAAGGAACAGCATTTGTGAAGACTATAAGAGTGGTGCGAAGAGCACAGAGGCAGAGAAAAGGGTGCTGAGTGGTTTTGGAGGGATTGGCGGGAGCTAAATCATGCAGATCTATGTAGGCCACAGTAAGAATTTTGATCTTTATTCTGAGGTCGCTGGGAGGCTGTTGTAGGTTTCAAGCAGAGGCATAGCGTGCACACTGGCAGAGGAGGAATGCACATAAGGAGACTACTGAGGCAGTCCAAGTGACATTGAATATTGGTTGGACTCGGGTGGTGGTGACTAATGGGAGAAAGAATGAAAAAAATGACGTGTTTCTGAAGAAAATGTAGAGAATATGGAAGTTCAGAGTGTAAAGAATGATTCAGTTTCCTGGCTTGAATATTTGAATGAATGGTGGTACCATTTACTGAGTTAGAAAACACTAGGGAAACTCAGGTTTAGATAGGAGGATGATGAACTACTATTGGATATTTGGGTTAGGAACTCAGGAAAGTAGTCTGGGAGGAACATATAAAGTGAAAATTGTTGGCATAACCATAGCAATTTAAATCATGGGCATGGGTGAGGGAGCATTGGAGGAAGATATAAAGTGAGAAGAAAAGTGAGCTTAAGGGCTAGAGAATCCCCAACATTTAAACATTAGGTGGAGGAGGAATCATCAAAAGAGAATGAGATTAAGAGCGGAAGCAGATAGGAATGCGGAATCTCAGAAGTCAAGGGGAGGAGACAATATCAGGAAGAAAGGAACACTCAGCTCTGTAGAATGCTGTTGAGGGGGTCAAATAAGATGATGACTGAAAACTACCCACCAGATTTGGCCACATGGAGTTTATTGTGTCCTTAGCAAGAGCAGATTTTATAGGGTAGTAGGGCTGGAAGCCATATTATTTGGATGTTGGAATGTATGAACAGTGAGGAACTGGGAATAGCTGTGTAGACAGCTCTTGAATTTGGCTTTATAGGGGAGGGAATTAAAAATGGTGGCTGGAGGGGATGTGGGGTTGAGAGGGTTTGTTTTTGTTTGTTGAAGTTGGGAAACTTGAGTAGCCAATAAAGAGGGAAAAGATGGTATACATCCAAAGATGGTGTAGCCATTGATAGGACAAGTTTCTTGACAAAGCAGGAGGGGATGGGATCTAGAGCACAAGTAGAGAAATTATTAACCTTAGCTAAAACAAGGCACCATTCTTCCATGGTAATAGGAGAAAAGGATAGATCTATATATATTGGGTTGGTATATTTCATAGTGAAATTTGGGATAGTTCCCATTTAAAGTTTTTATTTTGGCTTGGAAATAGGTAGGGGGTCATTATGTAGTTGTTAATAATTTTAAAGTTGCAAAGTACATTTGTTTTTGTATAATACAGATTAAAATATTCCATCTGTTATTACAGAAGTCAGAAGTCTTCTGTGTTTTACCACTATTAAGTGACGGTTTCTTTCTTATGAAAGGTGCAGTTATCTCTAGCAACCAAGGACGAGTAAACCCCTTCAAGGTAAACTCTTTCCGGTGATACTTAAAATGTGTTTCAATACATTTTTATACAGAGAAATATTTCCAAACCACCAGATGACACTCCCCAGACTTGGAGGCATTAAAGACTGAAGCAGATCTTTATGAAAACGGATGAAAGCAGCACTAGTTCACACTTGGGCTAAGAGTTATATGTTCTACTTATCTTCTAAATACCAATGGTTTTGAAAGATATTCCCTCTTTTCCATGGGGATGTGGTATATTTAACATGTGTATCAGTCTAATTTGTATTGTACAAAGTGTATTCAATTCCAAATGTGAGACCACAGTATAGACCTAATAGATATTTTAAGGAAAAATGAATCTCTTGGGATTTTTTTTTTCTTCTTTAAACATAAAAATGCTAATAGTAGTTTGCTCTTTAGGTATCAGCCAATTCCAAAGAGCCAGCCACTTCAGTGAATTCAGCACGGTCAAGTAATATTTTAGACAATATGAACAAATCATCCAAGAAATCTACTGCACTTAATCGAGCTACAAATAATGAAAAGTCTCCAGTTATAAAGCCTCTAGTTCCAAAGCCAAAGTCTAAGCAGGTACTATTTCAACTACCCACATCAGCAATAAGCAGCACATGATCTGTTTGTTTTGTTCACTCTTTCAGGTATGAGACAGGAGGCTCCAGTTATTTATTATTGATTGTCTAGTGAGGGTAGTGGTTCTCATCTGATTTTGCTTCAGAATCACTTTTTGAAATATATATATATTTATACTCAGGGCCCAGGGACTCAGGCACCTATCTGGTTTTTAAAAAAATTTCCCAGATGATTCTGATGCATATCTTTGTTTAATGATGATGCTGTAGTACCTGGCCCCAATCTTGTTCTGTATTCTGATTTTGCCTTCTAGTTTCATCCCAGATTTGTCATTAGTACAGTAGATCTTCTATCTTTTCCATGTCATATAATAAAATTCAGCATTTAGAAAATACGGAATTTGTAGTTTTTGGGGGGTTTGTGTCTCTGGTCATGTTTATGTTCAGTTGAGAACCCCAGGGCTTCACGTGTTGGTATAAGAATTCTACATACATTTTTCCACATTTTTCAAAAGTTGATTGTAGTATATAAAATTGTACTACATTTTGTTGGAGTATTCATTATGTTTGTTTTTACAGGCATCTGCAGCATCCTATTTCCAGAAAAGAACTTCCCAAACTGATAAGACTGAGGATGTGAAAGAAGAACATCCTAAAAATTCATCATCTGAAACACCAGCTATGTGTCCTCAAAACACTGAAAACCAAAGGTCAGTACACAGACAAATTTATTATTCTTTTTTTTTAAGATTTTTTATTTATTTATTATTTGACAGGGAGAGAGAGATAGTGAGAGAGGGAACACAAGCAGGGGCAGAGGGAGAGGGAGAACCAGGCTTCCCGCTGAGCAGGGAGCCCAGTGCGGGGCTCAATCCCAGAACCCTGGGATCATGACCTGAGCCGAAGGCAGACGCTTAACGACTGAGCCACCCAGGTGTCCCCAAATTTATTATTCTTAAGATGTAATATCCCAATAAAAGGCATACAGAAACAGCAGTACAGAATTATTCAACTCTCTTGTTCATTATTACAAACAATACATTGACACTAGTAGTGGACATTCTGAACACATAATTTTAAGGAAAGGAAGCCATAAATATTGATTAATGTCTATTTATATTACTTACTAGGGTATGCCCTGATAAATTATATGTGTTTTATTTTATTTTATTTTTTTTAAAGATTTTTTATTTATTTATTTGAGAGAGAGAGAATGAGAGAGAGCGAGTACATGAGAAGGGGGAGGGTCAGAGGGAGAAGCAGACTCCCTGCCGAGCAGGGAGCCCGATGCGGGACTCGATCCAGGGACTCCAGGATCATGACCTGAGCCGAAGGCAGTTGCTTAACCAACTGAGCCACCCAGGTGCCCTAAATTATATGTGTTTTAAATTGTACATATTTTGGGGCGCCTGGGTGGCTCAGTCAGTTAAGTGCCTACCTTCGGCTCAGGTCATGATCTCAGGGTCCTGGGATTGAGCCCTGCCTCGGGCTCCCTGCTCAGCAGAGAGCCTGCTTCTCCCTTTCCCTCTGCTGCTCCCCCTGCTCTCTCTCTGTCAAATAAATAAATAAATAAAATCTTTAAAAAAAAATAAATTGTACATATTTTCTAATTCTTTTTTTGTTTATCTTAAAATAGATATAGTTACATGGGAGAAACAGTGAAAAGATAGAAAAAAATGTGTGATAAAGAGTAAATATCTTTCCTGTCCACCCAGTTCCCTCTTCACAATCACTACAACAAATTTCTTACATAGCCCTCCAGAATTATTTGTGCATGTTCAAACACTTATATTTATCTTTTTTTTTATTTTTACAGAAATGGTAGCTTACACATTATTCTGTACCTTGCTTTTTTTCACTTAGCAGCTTTTGTAGAACATTTCATATTACTACATGAAGAGTTTCTTTAATCTTTTCACATCCACTGAATGGATATGGCATAATTTATTCAGTTCTCTACTGGTGGACAGAAGGTGGTTGCTGGGGTTTGCTAATACAAATAGTACCACAATGAATAACTTTATATGAATGTCATTTCTCACATATACATATAGCTATAAGATGGATTCCTGTATGGTCCAAGTTAATGTGCACTTGTAATTCCAATAGATATTGCCAAAATTTTCTCCATTGATGTTGTATCATTTTCTGTACCTCCTGCAATATGAGAGTTCCTGTTTGCCTGTATCCTATTTGTCTGCCAATGCAGTATGAGAGCTATGAGAGCAAGGATGAGGGGATGGGTAAAGATCTTGAGAGAGATAAAAATTTCAAATAGCTGGTTTGGGAAATGGAAAAAGAACCCACCAAGGATACTTGGAAAACCTTTATTGGCCCAGAGGGGCTGAGTGGAATTGGAGACCTTGGGCGTGTCAGTATTCTAAAAAGAGCTGGAAGTGTAGAGTTCATGGTTGCTCCACTTGGAAAATACAAATGTAAGTAAAATCTTTGAATTGACCTTACAGGGGATTTTTCAGTTCATTTTTCCCGTGGTCTCCCGGCAGTTTTAAGTAATGTGTAGTATGAATATTAACAAGTATAATTAATTGTGTCTCTCTTACTTTATATAGGGATGCAAAGACTAATCGTTAATTACTAACCTGAAAAATCATAAAGCACTTTAAACTGCATCTTAAGTATAAAATATTTTCACATAATTGCTATTTTAGGCCAAAGACTGGGTTCCAGATGTGGCTGGAAGAAAACAGAAGTAGTATTTTGTCTGACAATCCTGACTTTTCAGATGAAGCAGACATAATAAAAGAAGGAATGATTCGATTTAGAGTATTGTCAGCTGAAGAAAGGAAGGTAAGGATGATTTTGCTGAGATTGAGATCTTAGTAAATCCCAGGTTTTAAAAGTTCTTACAGAAAATGCCTTTTTCTGTTTTTGGAAGTTGCAGATATTCTGGTATAAACTCTTGGTGGAGAGGAAATTAAATAACTGAAATGTCAGCTTTGACCGTATGGATGTGTAATAATTATTATTTAGTGCTGATGGTTGAATTTTGGGCAGATTTACTGTTTATATCTGTATATAAGTTCCTATATAATGTAAGTTAGGAGGGTACCCCAAGAAAAAGTACATTACTTCTAAATCAAAAGCAAATTAATAAGTAAAAATGAAATTAATTCACATGTTTGGACCTTAGGGTTCTTGTAAGCAGAAATTTTTAAAATGCTATGTACTTCCACATTGAATACAAAGTGAGAATACTGGGCTGCCTGGCAGGCTCAGTCAGTAGAGCATGTGACTCTTGATCTCAGGGTTGTGAGTTTAGGCCCCACTGTGGGTATAGAGCTTACTTTAAAACAAACAAACAGAAAAACCCAGAATGAGAATACTGCTTTTTGGGGGGAAAGGTGGTGTTCTGTTATAGCCTTTCATTTGGAAATTAGGACAGGTGGCTGGTACCTATTGCTCCTCATGTAATTTCTGCCATGTGAGGGAGGGCTAGGAGCACCTTTCTGGTGCAAGGAGAAGGAATGTCAATTAAATCCTCAGATTTCACTTCCCCAGGGATGACAGTATGCAGCATGGGCACCTGGTGAAATAGATACTTACCTTGATAAACTGGGTTTTAGGAGTAAAGGTATTACAAAATGAGGAAGCTAGAAACTGGTTGAACCACCTCTATCCTCATTAGAATTTCACTGCCAACTTTGTGCTTCTCATTTTTTATAAGAATGAATAAGAGGATAAAAATTCTAAAGACATAAATAAAATGGCATATGAATGGTCTTATGCAGTAGAAGAGGAAGAGACTTGGTAAAAGTTGTGATTGTGTTTTTGAATACTTAAAAATGTAATCAGTATTGTTAAGGTAAACCTTAAACATTTGCTTAAATCCAGTCTGTTAATGTGAGAAATTCTGCAGCTCCAAAGGGTTCCTTTTCTACAGCAAAGAAATGGGAAAGGAAACAAAGTGGAAGAAGGAGGAACTATTACATATTAAAATAGATTTAAGAGACAGATGGAGAGGCACTTGGGTGGCTCAGTTGGTTAAGCATCCGACTCTTGATCTCTGCTCAGATCTTGATCTCAGGGTTGTGAGTTCAAGCCCCACATTGGGCCCCATGCTGGGTGTGGAGCCTACTTAAAAAATCAGTCAATAAGAGACAGATGGAAACGACTGAGCTTTGTAAGGTTCTTTGCTTAGTGAATAGAAGCCAGTCCTGAAAGAATATCTGAAATGTCATTCCTGAAATGACAAAGTGATAGGGATGAAAAACAGTACCGATTACCAGGAGTTGGGGCCTGGGTGAGAAGTGTAGGTTTTGGGGGCAACATGAGGGATCCTTGTGATGGAACTGTTTTGTATCTTGAATGTAGAATCTACTTTGGAATTAACATATACACACACATAGGAGTAGAAATAAAAAGGAGGATTGTATTGATGTCAGTACCCTGGTTATGGTATTACATTAGTTTTGCAAGATGCTACCATTGGGGAAAACTGGGAAACTGGTACACGAGATCCTTCTGTATTATTTCCTACAACTGCATGTGAATAATCTCAAAAAGTTTCATTTTTAAGAAAGTACCTGCAGTTATAGTATTTTGCACTTAATATGGTTAAATACAAGCAGAGTTTAGGTTGAAATATTAGAGGTAGAATGTAAATTTTTTTTTTTTAAGATTTTATTTATTTATTTGACAGAGAGAGACACAGTGAGAGAGGGAACACAAGCAGGGGGAGTGGGAGAGGGAGAAGCAGGCTTCCCGCGGAGCAGGGAGCCCGATGTGGGGCTCGATCCCAGGACCCTGGGATCATGACCTGAGCCAAAGGCAGACGCTTAACGACTGAGCCACCCAGGTGCCCTAGAATGTAAATTTTTTAACATGCTCTGCAATTAAGTAATAAGAGATTTGTTAACTGAGGGTCCTTAATGATTAGCTTAAAAATTTGAGTGCTAATTATGCTGCATTTTTTTTAAATACTGCTTTTTATAGATGGGTTTGTTACCTGGAAAAGTAAGGAAATCATTTCCTTCCTATTTCTTTGTTATTGCCTAAAAATCTTTTCTCCTCCCATATTTTGACGAAGGCATGGGCTTCCAAGGCCAAAGGAGGAACTACAAGTGATGGAGCTGAAGCAAAGAAGCGAAAACATGTGGTTGATGAAAGTCATGAAACTGAAAATGAGAAAGAAAAAGCAAAGGAGAATCTGAATTTGCCTAAAAAGCAAAAACCTTTAGATCTTTCTACCAATCAGAAACTGTCAGCTTTTGCATTTAAGCAGGAATAGAGTTAAAGAAAGTAGGAAAGTAGGTAGTGGATTTTTTACTCATCATTGATGAACCTGGACTTAAAAAAAAATCTTTAGAAAACTCATTATGTATTTTTAAAAGAGTTTAGTGACAACTATTTGTCTTTATGACATAATGTAGTAATTATATTGGTGTAGGGAACAGGGCATGTGTAAAAACCATCATCTCTGCAGATTGCTCTGCCTCCAAATGGAGGTACATTCCGAAACATTGTGATTAGTCACTGACTTGAAGCTACTGGCATGTCCCAGTGGAAGCCAGTTTGATTTTGTTTCTTACCTTCAAAATCATCAAAGCCAAGGTCTTAAAACCTCTGAGCACTGAAGTACCTTCAAGGGGTTTCCTCATTTGGTTTATGTCATGTACTGAGAAGTACTATAGAAGTTGTCTTCCAGATTTGTTACCATAGACTCTTCTCTATGTCTGTACTGGACTAGGGACCATGTTTTTTAATATGGACCCTAAACATGTAAATAATTTTGTAGATGAGATTTTTTTCTTTTGTTTGTTTCAGAAATTTCTTCATATATGGCTTTCAGTTGTCTTTGTAGTGCCTGGTTTTTAAAAAATAAATGACTTTCACATTTCCACATTTAGCTTGCTGTGGTCTTAATATTGTATTTCCATGAAATGAAAATGTTTCTAGAAAATACAGTTTATATTTATTGCCATAATTTCCACCATTGCCCCCATCCTGCTACACATCATACACATGGAAAAGAAGATTGAAGATACTGTTTTGATAGTATTTCAGCCCAGGGCATAATGTGTTTCCTGGTAAGATACTCTGGTTATCATCATCAGCAGTACTTTCCTGAGCAAGTCTTTGAAGCCTTGATAAGACAGTAGTTAAAAGTTAGGGAAAGTCTTTAACTCCTCTTTAATTTTGAACAAACAAGATTTAATTATTTCATGCATTTTTGGTTATTATTCTAAGCAGAATTTAATACAAATGCAGCCACTTAATGAGAGCAGAGTACACAGGGGTGGGAATGGAGGCAGGTTGTAGTAAAATAAAATCAGATGGCTCAGACTTGAGGATGGTTTTATATGTTGGAAGGAACATAATATGTTGAAAATTCAGATGTGTAGAAGCCAAAGATATTCCTTATCATTATGACTAAGGTTAGGAAGGAATACATTTCTAATTTTTTAATTAGTAGCTGGTATAAAGAGACATTATAGCTCAGTGGTTAGGAGCACAGATTTCAAAGCCAAACAACCTGGGTCTTAAAGACTCACTGTAGTACCTACCAGCTGAGTAAACCTTGGACAAGTTTCTAACCTTTGACCACTCATTGTAAAATGGGTATAATAATAGTGCCTACTTTAGGGTTATGAGAATTAAATGAGATAAAAGCACCTAGTTCCTAGTACACAGTAATGTTTTATATAAATGTCAGCTATTATTAGTTATACTATTGGCTATTTAATGTTGCTTCATCATTTGATTTCATTCTGAATACTGTATGAATTTTTATTTCAAGAACCTAAGGTAAAAGTTTATAATACTTTGGAAAACATGTTTGTAGACATGCATTTGTTTCTATTTCCTCAACTTTATTGTACATAGGATATAATCAATCCTTCAGTGTTATATCACAGCTCCATAGGAACCGAGAATACTAAGGATTTGCAAAAAAAGTGTTTTTAATCCCTTTTATTTGGTTGAAGGAACATTTTTGTATTGACTTAGTTTAAATTATAAATCAGAACTTGGAAACCAAGATACATTATCTTTATTCCTTTGCCATGTAAGATTAAACCTTTAAAAATTTTTTTTCAGAGAATTGGGACTTAAGGATGGGAAAATGGAAATGAACGAATATATTAACCACCATCATGATATCAATAATATTGCCTATTCTGAGCTTATTATGTGCTGTAGAATATAGCCATTTGCTTAATTTCATTCTCTAGTAGTAAAAATTTCTCAAAGAGGAGGTTATTTTAATACTTGATATTCATCAAGAGATCATCATCTGATTATTCCAGAAAGCATGTGAGTGAGCACTGAGTTAGGCCTGCCTACTCTGGGGGCTGTGGTAATCTACAGCCTGTCATATCAGTGCAGCGCCTTGTGGTGAGCCACTGTCACTAACATGGAACAGATCCCCGTAGGCAAAAGGATGCAACCCATCCATGTAGAAAGTATCTTAATCAGTGAATGGTTGTCTTATGGGTCTTTTTTGTTTTCCATCTGCTTTATTATAGAAGTATGTAATTTTTCCTCAGGTTTTTATTTTGAAAATTTTCAAATTTACAGAAAATTTCAAGTAGTACAGTGAACATAATATATACCCTTTATCTACCTTGACTTACTCTTGACATTTTGCAATATATGCTTTATAAATAGGGTTTTTCCCAAGCCATTTGAAATATGCATCAAGACATTTCACCCCTCAGTGCCTCAACATGTGTCCCCTAAGAACAGACATTCTTCTACATAACCACAATATTATTATACCAAAGAAATTTAACAGAAGAATATTATTGCCTAAGATGCATTTCATATTAAAATTTCCCCCAAAGTATGCTTTAGCCTCTCTCCCCCAACCAATCTAGGATCAATCAAGAATCCTGCATTGAAAAAATTTTTTAAAAATCCTGCATTGCGTTTAATTAGAAGTACATACATTTTTTTAGTTCAAGTATAGTTGACATACAGGAGCAAGGAACCCGATGTGGGACTCGATCCCAGGACCCTGAGATCATGACCTGAGCCGAAGGCAGACGCTTAACCATCTGAGCCACGCAGGGTCCCCAGAAGTACATACTTTTTAATATGGGAAGAATGAGGAAGACTGTCACCCCCAATCCTAATATCCGGAGATAACCACTGTTAACATTTTGGTGTATGTCATTAGGCTCTCTTCTGTGCATGTGTTTTTCTTTCACATAGGTATGTTGTCCAAATTCATGTTCCCAAAAGGTGTGTAAAAAAAAAAAAAAACAACTCAAGCCTAAAATTTAAAGTGTCGCCTTTTGCTGGTAGTGGTCCTGTTGTTGATACCAATTTCTACCTTCTCTGGAACTGTATCATAAAGGGCAAAAACTGATGGAATTGAAAATAAACATAATGGAATCAGAAAGCCAAAAGTTGGTTCTTTGAAAGACAAATTAGGAAAATATCTGGCAAGATTAATCATAATAGAAAAAGGGTGATAAAGTTATATTAGGAATGAAAAGGAATGTATTAACTACAAATGGTACAGATTTTTGAAAGAGGCCAATCATGATCAGTTTTATGTGTCAATTGCCTAGGCCACATTTGCCAGTTATTCAATGAACCACTAACCTATGTATTGCTATGAAGGTATTTTATAGATTATATTATAATCAGGTGACTTCAAGTAACTGAGATAATCCTAGATATTCTGGGTGGGCCTGATTCAATCAGTTGAAAGACTTTAAAGAGCAGAACTGAGGCTTTCCTGAGGGAGAAGAAATTACACCTGTAGACAGCAGTTTCAGTTCAAGCCAGATTTCCTGCTTGCCCTCCCTGGAGGTCTACGCTCTGGATCTAGGGTTTCAGACTTGCCTTCCAGTCTCCAAAATTGTGTGAATGAATTCCTTGCAATAAATCTTCTAATATATTTCTCCTACTGGTTCTGTTTCTCTGAACACTGACAAAGTCGGGGCTATTATAAATAACTTTATGACAGTAAACTGGAAAATTTTGATGAAGTAAACAAGTACCTACAAAAGCAGAGCTTAGTAAAAGTGACTCAAGACATTGAAAGACTAAAATACTTAGGAATACATTTGACAGATAAGTGCAAAACTTATACTCTGACCTACAAAACATTGATGAAAGACATAGAAGAAGACCTAAATAAATGCAAAGACACCCTGTATTTATGGACCAGAAGACTTAACATTGCATTATTAAAATGGCAATACTCCCCAAACTGAACTACAGATTCAATGCATTCCTTCTCAAAACCCCAGCTGGCTTTTTTTTTTTTTTTTGCAAAAAATTACAAGCTCATCCTAAAATTCATATAGAAATTTAAGGAACCCAGAATAGCCAAAATAGTCTTGAAAAAGAAAATAAGTTGGAGGATTCACACTTCACAATTTCAAAACTTACTATGAGGCTATAACAATCAAGACAATGTGGTCCTTGCGAGAGAATAGACCTATAGATCAACGCAATGGAATTGAGAGTCTAGAAATAAACTCTCAACATTTACAGTCAATTGATTTTTGACAAGGTTGGTGGGGCAATTCAATGGGAAAAGGATAGTCTTTTCCACAAATGGTGCCAGGACAACTGGATACATGGAAACATACACCCATTTTTTTCTTTTTTCTTTTTTTTAAGATTTTATTTATTTATTTGAGAGAGAGAGAATGAGAGACAGCAAGAGAGGGAAAAGAGTCAGAGGGAGAAGCAGACCCCCCCGCTGAGTGGGGAGCCTGATGTGGGACTCGATCCCGGGACTCCAGGATCATAACCTGAGCCGAAGGCAGTCGCTTAACCAAGTGAGCCACCCAGGCGCCCCACATACATCCATTTTTTTAAAAGAATTTATTTGTCAGAGAGCACGCATACAAGCATGGGGAGCGGCAGGTGGAGGGGGACCCCGCTCAGCGGGGAGCCTGATGCAGGACTCGATCCCAGGACCCTGAGATGACCTGAGCTGAAGGCAGATGCTTAACCAACTGAGCCACCCAGGCATCCCCATACATTTTTACTTAAAAAAATTAACTCCAAATGGATTAAGACCTAAATGTAAGCTAAAAACAAAATTTTTGGAAGAAAACAAGTGGGGGCGCCCTGCCCAGCGGGAAGCCTGCTTCTCCCTCTCCCACTCCCCCTGCTTGTGTTCCCTCTCTCGTCTCTCTCTGTCAAATAAATAAATAAAAATCTTACAAAAAAAAAAAAAATGGAGAAAACAAGCATAAATCTTTGTGACCTTGGATTAAACAAGGGTTTCTTAGATATAACATCAGGAACACAAGTAACAAAGAGAAAAAAAATATGTGGGTGGGGGGATGGGTGAAATAGGTGATAGGGATTAAGGAGTGCACTTGTCATGATGAGCACCAGGTGATGTGTACAGAATTGTTGAATCACTATATTATATACCTGAAACTAGTATTACACTGTATGTTATTTAACTGGAATTAAAAGAAAAAATTAGATGAAGTCAACATCATCAAAATTTAAAATGTGCTTCAAAAACACCATCAAGAAAGTGAAAAAAAAAAAAGCCATAGAATGGGAAATTTTTTTTGCAGATAATATCTGCTAAGGGACTTGCATCTAGACTATATAAACAACTCTTAAAACTCAATAATTAAAGGACAACCCAATTTAAAAGTGGTCAAAGGACTTCAACAGACATTTCTCCAAAGACAATACGCAAATGGCCTATAAACACATGAAAAGGTGCTCAGTATTTAGCCATCAGGAAAATGCAAATCAAAACCACAAAGAGATATCACTTCACATCCACTAAGATGGCTATAATGAAAAAAAATGGACAATAACAAGTGCTGGTGAGGAGGATGTAGAGAAATTGGAATCCTCAGATACAGGAACGTAGGAATTGAAAATGGTGGTTTTGTAGTTCCTCAAAAGGTTAAACAGAGTTATCATATGACCCAGCATTTCCACAACTAGGTATAAATCCAAGAGTAATGAAAACATATGTACACACAAAATCTTGTACATGAATGTTCAGAGCACCATTATTTATAATAGCCAAAAAGTAAAAACAACCCAAATGTTCAACATGTGATGCATGGATAAACCAAAGGTGGTGTATCCATACAATGGAATATTTGGCAATAAAAAGAAATGGAGTACTGGTACATGTTACAACATAGATAAAATATGAAAACATGGTAAGTGAAAGAAGCCAGTCACAAAGACCATGTACTCTATGATTCCATTTGTATGAAATGTCCAGAATAGGCAAATCTATAGAGACAAAGTTTTGGTGGTTGCCTAAGGGTACAGATTAAGAGGAAAGGGTGAGTGATTGCTAATGGGTACAAGGTTTCTTTTTGGAGTGATGAAAATGTTCTGGAATTGGGTGTGACAGTGGTTGCACAACTCTGTGATTTACTAAAAACCACTGAATTGTATACTTTAAGTGGGTGGCTGTATGGGATGTCTTCTATGAAGTTATTTAAAAAACTGATTCAAAGAAAGGAATATCTGAATAGTCTAACCAATTTTAAAAATTTAGTCTATATTTAAAATTCTTCTCAAAAAGAAAATACCAGGCTAGATGAATTTATTTTTTTAAGATTTATTTATTTATTTTAGAGAGAGAGAGAGAGAGAGCACGGGGGCAGGGTAGGGGCAGAGGGAGAGGAATAATCTCTAGCAGACTCCCTGCTGAGCACAGAGCCTGCTGCGATGAGGGGCTCGACCCAGGGTTCTATTCCACGACCCTGAGATCATGACCCTGAGATCACGACCTGAGCCAAAATCAAGAGTCCGATGCTTAACTGACTGAACCACCCAGGTGCCCCAGGCTAGATGAATTTAGAAACAAAGTCTATCAACAGTCAAGTAAAAATTCCAATCTTACCAAATTATGTATAGCAGCTGTCCTAATCATTATATCGAAAACTGGCAAAGTTCTAGAAGGAAAAGTATAAACCAAATCTCACTCATGAACATGGATGAAAACTAAGTAAAAATTTTAGTAGGTCAGATCTCACAGTGTGTGAAAAAAAAATACAATTTAGTTATCTCATTGACTCAATTCTAAGGATATACCATTGATTTAACATTAGAAAGTTAATGCTTATTAGAGGACAAAAATTGCATAAAAGCATGTGTCTTGTTTAGAGGGATTTGTGCCATTCTATTTTTTTCTGTCACTTTGTGGAATTAACTTTGTATGTCAGTGAACCATGTCACCCCAGGACTCATAAGCACACCAAAGTATTTTGATGAGGAGGATAACAAAATAGGCATAGATTTAGACTACTAGAAAACTTATTTAAAAAGGAATGATGCTATTGTTCTTTTAATTATAAATTATATTTCATTTCATAGATCTCTGTCTTCTGTTTTCTCCTAGTATATTTCTGTTGGAATTCATGTGTCCCTATTGTAATTATGGATATGTGTTCATCTCACCAAGAGACCCAGGTTTTCTTTTCTTTTCTTTTTTTAAAGATTTTATTTATTAATTTGACAGAGAGAGACACAGGGAGAGAGGGAATGTAAGCAGGGGGAGTGGGAGAGGGAGAAGCAGGCTTCCCGCTGAGCAGAGAGCCCGATGCGGGGCTTGATCCCAGGACCCTGGGATCATGACCTGAGCTGAAGGCAGACGCTTAACGACTGAGCCACCCAGGCACCCCGAGACCCAGGATTTTGAGGGCAGGAATCATGGTGGTAGACGGTTGGCATAGTAGACACAGTGCAAGCTTTGGAGCCTGATGGGCTTAGGGTTTATGTCCTGCCTCTACCTCCTCTCCTACTGGAGCTCGATGGCTCTGGGAACCACTTAACCTCTCTGACTTTCTTTGCCTCTGGTTCTTCTAACAAAGATGACAATAATTTTCTGCTTAGACCTCCTTCTGAGTCTCAGAGAACCCGCACAGGCCACATCCCCAGAAGGATAGCCACATATCACTTGCCACTTGACTTCACTTCCCCAGGCCAGCTGCACTGGAAGTGCACACCTGACCCCAATATTCAGAGGTCCAGTCTCTCTCCCAGAAACCTGGGATTCGGATACAGAAGCAGAATCAGTTAAGCTGAGGAACTGAGCTGCATAGGCATGTGGAAGTGAGTGCCATAGCCATAGCAGGGGAAAGCTAAACTTATGCGGAAGCAGAGAAATGAATGGGCAGAAGAAATCCATCTAGTGAAAGTGGAAAAGTAGGGGAAAAAATTAAAAACAAACAAAAATTGCCATGTCAGTATTATCTCAGCTGCTTTGGGGCTCTGATAACAAAACCCCTCGAGAAAGAAGGATGAAGAGCCGGCACTCGAATTTTTAGAGTGTGGAGCAGATTAATGGCAAATGAAATGTTTTGCCTAGGGTTGGAACCTACCCCCCACCCCCAAGAGTGTTCCTCGATGAAGACAGCTGGATTGGAATTGATATAGATGGTTTTTCTAAAGAGGGAGGAGTATTCGTGTGGTTCAATGAGATAGAGACTCTTCATGACATCATTTCTCCCTCAAATTAAATGCTATAGCAGCTGATTAAAAATAGTAGCTGGGTATATCTAGAATACATAAAGAACTCTTAAACTCAGCATTAAAAACAAAATAAAACATACAGTCCAATTACAAAATGAGCAAAAGACATAAACAGACATTTCACCGAGAGGATATACAGATGGCAAATAAACACATGATAAGATGTTCGGTCTCATTAGCCATTAGAGAAATGCAAATTAAAACTACAATGAGACAACATTACACACATAATCAGAGCAGCTAAAATGAAAAATAGCGACAACACCAAATGCAAGTGAGGATGTAGAGAAACTGGATCACTCATATAGTGCTGGTGGGAATGTAAAATGGTACCACCACTCTAGAAAGTAATTTGGCAATTTCTTTCAAAACTAAAATGGGCTTACTATATGACCAGCAAGAGTCCTAAGAGGACTCTTAGGTACTTATCCCAGAGAAATGAAAACCTACTTCACACAGGAATATCTCTGTTCATAGCAGCTTTGTTCTGATTAGCCTCACACTGGAAACTATCCAAATGTCCCTCCATGGCTAAATGGTGAAACAAACGATGGTATATTCATATCATGGTACACTATTCAGCGACAAAAAGGAACAAGATATTGATCCATACAATAGTTTGGATTAATCTCAAGGAAATTATGTTGACTGAAAAAAGCCAGTCTCAAAGGCTATTTTGTTTCTCTTCCACTGTATGATTCCATTTATATAATATTCATCAAATAATATAATTATAAAGTTGGGGCACAGATTAGTGGTTGCCAGAGTTAAAGATGGGGAGGGGAGGGATATGGCTATAAAGCAAGTCTTGTGGTGATGGTATAGTTGAGTATCTTCATCATGGTGATGGTTTCACGAGGCTTTATACGTGTTAAAATTGCATAGAGCTACACACACACACCACAAAATCTGCACTGGTAAAATCTGAATAAGTTGAATGGATTGTTCCAATGTCAATTTCTTGGTTTTGATATTCTACTATAATTAAGGTGTTAACTTTGGGGGAAGATGGGGAAAAATAGCTGAGGATATCCTACAATTGACGATGAAAAACCCTACATGGCATTTGTAGCTAATGGGAGAGAATTTATATTCCTGACTCCCAACAGGGTTATAAGCTCTTTAAGAGCAGACCTAGTTTTGTGTATCTTCAAAGCCTGGCACAGTGCCTCTCCTAAACCATGTTTTCCTCATTGACACTAACAAAGGATTCTGAGCCCACAACTGGGTAATCTGAGTGATCTTTGTCAATACACCAAGAATAACATTCATTATACCATTTTAAAGTCATGATTAATTTGTAGAAAAATAGATAGTAAGTAAAAAAAACTTGATTAAGAAAGTTAACAAGAATTTATATATAACAAACCACTTCAAATGAATATTGGCACACAAACAATAAGAAAAATATAAAGGATGCCATCATACATCCTTTTAGCAAAGCAAGAGAGTCCAGGTTTTTGTCACAAAATATTGTGTAGTAATAACATGCTTCCTGTCGAATGAATGACTAACTGGATGAAAATGCCACATTTCCTTTTTGTCCTAAGAAATATATAGGTCACTTATTGATTTTTGAGTTTGAGAAAATTCATCGGTAACACCATCATCTGAAAACTCATAATCTGAGATTTCATTTATATGATCAATTCCACCATCATTAAAGTCTAGAGTGCTGCTATCTGTGTCTTTGCATTTATCTTCTGATTCATCTAATAATTTTGAAACATCTCCTCTTGTCAATTCTTTTTCCTTTGCTACTATGGTTGGAGAATGAGAAATTCTGAAATTTCAACTTGTTCTGTGAAATCTTAAAGCAAACTATAAAATAGTTCCTCCAGTCTTCTTTTATTCCTTCTTGAAAACTGATGCAATACTTTGGGCAATGCAATAAGAAAACTGAAGGATGGGGCGCCTGGGTGGCTCAGTCGTTAAGCGCCTGCCTTCAGCTCGGGTCATGATCCCAGGGTCCTGGGATTGAGCCCCACGTCAGGCTCCCTGCTCGGCAGGGGGCCTGCTTCTCCCTCTCCCACTCCCCCTGCTTGTGTTCCTTCTCTCACTGTGTCTCTCTCTGTCAAATAAATAAAATCTTAAAAAAACAAAAAAAGAAAACTGAAGGATAACTTTTTTTAAAAACCATTGATTTGTATCATCCTTTTAGATGATTCCATCATTTTTCCATTTTCTTATAATTTAATTGCTTTTTAAAATATAGCTAGGAAATGGGGCGCCTGGGTGGCTCAGTCGTTAAGCGTCTGCCTTTGGCTCAGGTCATGTGGGATCGAGCCCCGCATCAGGCTCCCTGCTCCGCGGGAAGCCTGCTTCTCCCTCTCCCACTCCCCCTGCTTGTGTTCCTGCTCTCGCTGTCTCTCCCTCTGTCAAATAAATAAATAAAATATTAAAAATAAATAAATAAAATAAAATATAGCTAGGAAAAATTGAAGAGTATGAAAAAAAGAATTCCCTAAATGATGAAATGGCAAAACATGAAGTAAGAAAAATAAGATCAATGAGATCCCATAATGTATCTTAAATTTATAAAAAGTGTCAATGAGCCCATATGGTAATCACTGAGATGGAATGAGTTTTATTCTATTTGTTTTAAAATTAAATTTCTCTTTGTTCTTTGGAAGACCTCTAAGAAAGAATTAAAGTCATGGAATATTACTTCTTATAAATAGTTAGAACTGCTCCAAAAAGAAAATAAAAATTAATATAGGGCCCAACAGAGCCTGATGGCATCCTCAGGTTAATGATGAGTTATTGCTAATTTGTTTGGGATGACAAGGTTACAGGGACAGACACTGTCAGTTGCCCACCCAACAGTCATCCCCCTCTTTTTACTTAGCTTAATGGAACCCTCATTTTGTTTTGTAACAGCAACAGGGTAATTGATAGAAGCCATTCTTCTTTACTGGCAGTTGGTCTAAGAGTGTTCTAGCCAATGAAATGAGAAATCTCCTGAGGTGCAGGGGTCAGGGTGGCATTTCCCTGGGAAGTTTCCCTAGAGGGACAAGTGGGAGGCGGTGGTTTTGACCTCCCTTTTCCTGCTGTGTCTGACCACTTTATGTTTGGAGCTACAGCAGCTCTCTGTAACAGGGTGGAGACCCTGAGAATGACTAAGGAGAAAGCTGGGAGGAGCCTGGGTCCTTGACGACGTTACTGAATCCCGGGGCCATGCCTACAGTGCCATCTCTAGACTTCTGGTTAAATGAAACAGTAAGTGTCTGCATCGTTTCAGCCTGTGGTTCTCAACCTTGGCTGCACATGAGAATCATTCTCAATGCCTAGGTCACATCCCAGACCAGTGAGATCAGACCTCGCGATGTGGGAGCCAGGTTTCCCAGGTAATTCCAATGTGCAGCCAATTTTGAGAGACACTAGTTCAAGCCACTTTTAGTAGGATATTCAGTTTCTGGCAGGAAAAAAAAAATCTCTGCATGGTACAGTTTCTTTTTTTCTCTCTCTCTTTTTTTAAGATTTATTTGAGAGAGAGAGAGAGAGAGTGCACAGGGTGGGGAGGGGCAGAGGAAGAGGGAGAGAAAGCCAAGCAGACTCTGCACTGAGCACTGAGCCCGATGTAGGGCTCAACATGGGGCTCGACCCCACTACCCCGAGATCAGACTTGAGCCGACGAGAGTCCGAGGCTCAACTGACTGTGCCTCTCAGGCGCCCCCGTCCAGTTTCTGATTGAAAACATTTATTTTCAGCCAGATAAAACTCAGATCCCCAAAATGGTGAAAAGATCAGAACCAGTTTGTTTTCTCATCAGCTTTGGTTCATCCATCTGTGAAACATTCATAACATTGCAGTTAATTTCCACAAATACTTGGATGACTGGCTGGGACAAATGTACAGTAGCAGTTGTGAGGCTAAAAATAAAAATACACCCAGAACAACAAAGAAACATGGTTTTGCACGTCTCTGCTAAGCTGTTCCTTTCCCTTTGTCTTTCTTGTAATTTCCAGTTTGCTTTTTTTTTTTAATGCCAGTACTTCTGGCAGGATGGTGGCCACCAGCCTTGCAGGCGCAGCATCTCTGAGTTTTCCAGGTGTAAAGTAATTAACCAGAGGGCGTCAGGAGATTCCTGCACGAGAAATTGTTTCATCAAGATCATAAACATTGTCATCCCCTCTCACATCTGTGCTCTTATTGAGGGGATAGGTGAAAAACATAAGCAAGCAAACAAAACAAAAACAGGGCATGGCAAAATTTTCTGTTGCTCTACTGTTTCAAGAGCTATCAAATTGCTGAATTACTGACCACACGATTTTTTTTCCTTTGTCTCTAGAGATCCTATTAAATAATGGAAAATAAATGAAAATAAAAAGCAAATCTACAAACTTGATGATGAAGTGGGAGGGTGGGGAACATCCATGTATGAGATAATTGAATAAATTTAGGAAGACCAAAAAAAAAGGGGGGGGGATGCCCAAGGAAGCAAGGGCAGGGAAACTATAGTCTAGACCAATTCTTTTCTTAATCTGCCTAGGAGTCACCAAGGGAATGTCGTTTAGCTGCAGATTATGATTCAGTAGGTCTAGGATGGGGCATGGAGTTCTGCATCTCGAACAAGCTCCCAGGTGATGTCACTGAAACTGTTCTGGTTTGTGACCACACAGTAAGTAAGGGAGAATACATAAGGAGGGGCTTCGGTCCCAGAGGGGCACAGCCTGCCCTCTGGAACCTGAGAGAGGCAGGAGTGAGATGTGGGGCTGAAGCCAAAGAGATTAAGTGCAAGTCTGTATTTTAAAGGTTGAAAACCCATGACCTCAGAGGCCAGACAAGGAAAGGGAAGGAAACTGTTCTGTTGCACATTACTGTAGAATTTGAGTCCACTTACCCAATTTTATAATTTTTCAATAGAAGACAGGAATCTAGAATTTATGTGAAATCTCCTGAATTGGTTTCATTCTTGGCAACCAATTAAAATGGAAGGCTGATCTAAAGAAAGAAAACAAATTTTCTATGGAGAACCAGAGCAGCACATTCTGGCATTTTGGGGGTTCCTGTGTGCTCACAAAACCTGAGAAAGAAGGGGTAAGCCAAAGATGCCCAGGCAATGACTGATCAGGGAGTAGTGAGAAGTTGGCAAACATGAAGATTCCATTAAAGATTTGGTGGAGGTGAAAGCTAGAATCCCCATTTCAATTTGACATGGGGAACATTCTCCACTCAGTGACAGGTGGTCATGATCTTGGCCTTGTGGAAAAGGACTCCTAGCAGGCTACTTGCTCTGCAATGACTCATGTTTACATCATCATGGAAATGTAAATTCGTATTAGTTTTCCATTTGTAAGATGAACTTGGACAAATAATGGACATTTGAATGAACAGGATGAAAATGTTATAAATTGACAATGTAAAAGTAAAGAGGGGGTGCGCCTGGGTGGTCAGTCGGTTAAGCACCTCACTTCGACTCAGGTCATGATGCCGGGGTCCTGGGATCGAGCCCTGAGTCAGGCTCCCTGCTCAGCGGGGAGTAGGCTTCTCCCTCTCCCTCTGCCCCTTCCCCTGCTCCTGCTCGCTCGCGCTCTCTCTCTCAAATAAATAAAATCGTTAAAAAAAAAAAAAAAAAAGTAAAGGGGTAGCCTTTAGATGAAGGGGAGACGGTAAAGAATTAGAATGCTAATATCCTTTGCTTACAAAGTGGGAGAGCAGTTGTCTTTCTATGGAACAAAAGTGGAGACTTAGTATGTTTGTTGAGGATACAGAGGTGACCAGCAGAAGAATAAGAATAGTGATATCTCTATGGGAGAGAGGGAGTAAATGGGCTAAATTCTTGTTTTTCAGAGTAGGAAGTTAAAACGAAATGTCCAGAGTTGATTAGTAAGAAATAGCAGTAGAAGTGTATTATTTAGAGATGTGTAGGTTTGGGAAGAACCCAAAGTAAAAAGGACTGGTTAAAATATTTATTGCCTCTGAGGAGCAGAGTTGAGTGCAGAACTATAGCATTCCATCATAAAGTCATCTTTTCTATTTGATTGTTTGACCGTATGTGTTGATCACTTTGATAAAATATAAAAGTATGTATCTGTGTATGTATACTTTAAAGTATATATTAAAAACATACGCTGAGTTATACATTATAGGAAACAAGTACCAGTTCACATGAAGGAAGTGATTGTAAAGAAGACACATTGATGGGCATCTGGCTGGCTCAGTTAGTAGAGTGTGACTCTTGATCTCAGGGTCATGAGTTTGAGCCCCACATTGAGCATAGAGCTTACTTTAAAAAAAAGGAAGAAAACACATTGAACTCATACGCAGTATTCAGTGACTTAAAATGAGAGAGATATGATGAAGCAAGCACAATAAAATGTTAACATTTAGGGGATCTCATAGAAGGGTATATGGGAATTCTTTGTGCTATTTTTGCAAATTTTCTTTAAAATTATTTCAAAATGAAATGTTTTAAAATTTTTTCATTTTATTTTTTTTAGTTTTTCTCATCTTTTAAAAAAATTTTTTATTTAAATCCAATTTTGTTAAAAACCTGAAAAATCTAGTAGTTTTTCTTCCTCAGCCCCATACAAGACATTTTAGAATCTTTGGAAAATACCTTATAGTAAATTGTAAATGTGGGCTCCATTATAAAATTTTGTTTGGAATAACATCTAGACATTTGAAGGCTAAAGAAAAACAACATGTCCTGCTCTTTGCAGGAAAGCGTCTTGTTTGTCTGGTAGAGCTTCAAGATTTGCTTGACAATTGAGAGGAGCTGGCCTTAGCTTGCCTGAAGGCACTGAGCTGACCAGTGCAGAGAGTCACTGTGTCGCTGTGTTATGGTCTCTGACTACCAAGGAGATGGTCTGGGAGTGCCTGACAAAGGCAAGCTGGACACTGCTGGATCAGGAGTTAACATTTTCCATTTATTGTATGACTTACATTTCTTTAGGCTGCCCCCTACACTTGGGGCAAGATCATAACCTAATTTAAAATCTGTTACTAAAAGTCCAACAGTTCCTTTTCCATTTGTTTTGACTGGAAATGAATCTTGTTTAAAACATACCCTTCATTTATTAGTAGCATTTATTGATTGCTTAACGTATGAGAGGAACTGATCTCACATCTTGAACGGGGTTCTATTATCATCCCCGTTTTACAGAAAAAAAGGGCTGAGTTTAGAGGATAAATAACTCATGCAAGGTCACATCACTTGTAATATAGCTGTACTTTAGATTTTTTCCAAGTACAGAATAAGGAAAAGTACCTTGAAAGTAAAGACTAATTTACTTATCTATACCTGGTACAAATTTAAGACCCTGGCAAAGGTCATCTGAGAGTGATTATCCTTGAGTGATAGTCGATAATGATGTACTCTATGAGATTTATCAAATTAACTGGATAGTAAGCTACTTTTTTTTAAAGTGGCTTCAAAAATTTTGTTGTAACATGGAAAAATTCATATAATACAGAGGTAAAAGAACAAAGCGGTTGCCAATGGGAATATAACAATGTGAAATAAAAATAACCACCTGTATATAGGAAATTAAAAAGATTAAAAGATATACAGCAAATTGATGACAACTGTGGTGAGGTTATAGGAGATTTTAACCCTATCAAAAATAACTGTCATTATTTTTCAAATAAAAAACTGTACACCGTGATTTAAAAATATGATTAATTTGCTTAGCAATCACAAAAGAAAACCACTTTAGTAAATACCAAAGTAAACATCTTGCCTACAAGAATTCAGACAATGTAAAGTTTAAAAAATTCGATTTGGAAGGATAAAGGGAATTTAAAGTGAAGGATATTTACACTTAAAACATGGAAAATTTATATACTATTTGCTAAATGGTTTGGCAATAACTTGACTGTTGTTTTGCCTTAAAGGTACTTGCCAGCCTGTTCCCAGTGGAAAGAATGAGAAAATGTCAGGGTAGACTCTTGTGCAGGAAGATCAGATTATTTCTCGGGTGTCTCTTGATCATCAATAGTTGTTGAAAGTCCTGCCTTTCCTTCCGGTCAGAAAACCCTGGGAGTAAATCTGTTTTGCTCTGTTTGCGTGGCACAAAAATACCTGGCCAGCTGCCTTCAAAGAGACTATGGTGGCCTTGGCTATGACTCTTTGCTCAGTATCATAAAATCTCAAGAGAAAGACAGTGTATAAACATAACATGTACTCATTTCCCTTGAGTAGGCATAATCCTAATGTTTGCGGAAGGTTACAGTCACTTGATGCAGAAGCCAGGTGACAATAAATGACAAAGGAAATTCACCTGAATTGGCTCAAGATGTGTGTTGCTGGGAAACTATGTCTAGGGGCAAATAATTGTATTGATTCCTGGAAAATGGTGACACTATGTAAGTGAACAGACAGGTGCAGCCACACAAACACCAGTTAGGCTTTTTGTTCTTAGAAAGATGAAAGACTTGCCCTTATTTTGTTTAAAGCTGATGGAAGATTTTAAGGAAAAAAAGAATAAAGATTTATTTGCTATTGGGCGCCTGGGTGGCACAGTTGTTTAAGCGTCTGCCTTCAGCTCAGGTCATGATCCCAGGGTCCTGGGATCGAGTCCCCCAACCGGCTCCTTGCTTTTCGGGAAGCTTGCTTCTCCCTCTGCCTGCCGCTCCCCCTGCTTGTGTTCTCTCTCTGTCAAATAAATAAATAAAATCTTAAAAAAAAAAATAAATGCCTTCTTCTGTTAGTGTTGCAAGAAGGCTTACCAATCAAGTCTTGATTAGATCAACTGCTTTGATTAGATCAAAGCTTGCCACAGTTTTTCAATGGAAAAATTTGTTTAACTAGCAGGAACTGAATTTTCATTTAAAATGGACATAAGCAGGCCTAAATGGTGGATGGATCAGACTAGAGGGAAAGATTTCAGGGTGCCTCTAGTAGGACATGGGAACTAGGTGAAGTGCTGTGTAACAGTAAAATTGATCCTCTTCAATTACATGAAATACAGTTTTTCACACCTTCTAGTTACTTCCACCTCTGATGCTAATGACAGTATTTCTCAAATTCCCATGTGGGCTGTTAATGACATGTTGTGCTTCTGCACAAATTATTGGAATCTTTAAAATCTGGCTTCATTCTTACTGATTTCTCAATTGCATGTCTTTCAACAGGCTTTTAACCTCTAAAATGGCCAACAAATAACAACTGTCATTCACGGGGTGCCTAGAATCTCTCAGGCACAGTACTAGGTTCTTATATATGTCATTTCTTTCAACTTTAACAAAAGTCGAATACACTTACATACAGAAAAGTGCCCAAAACCTAAGTGGAAACCTCAGTCAATTATCATTGCACCCGTCTCTCAACTAAGACTCTCCCCTCTCTCAAAGATAGCCAATACCTTAACTTCTAACATCTCAGATGAGTTCTCCTTGTTTGTAGAAGTTATATCAATGGGATCATATCATGTATGTTATATTTAAAAAATTTATTTCAGTAACTTTGCAAGGAGGATATTGTTAGTCCCATTTTCCAGAAGATGAAAATGAAGTAGAGTGGTTAAGGAATATGCCCAAGGTACAGAGCTTCTAATCAGTGGCTAAATTGGAATTCCACAGACCTGTCTGAATGCCAAACTGTGTTCTTTCTCTACATCATTGCCAAAATCAGAACGGATGGCTTTCAGAGCCTCTTCTTCTCAATCTCTGCCACTGCTCACAGATTTCCATGTAAAGACTGTATTAGCCTAGAGCTTAGCTGTGACTTTCTCTTTTGGCTTGAGGGAGTGTGGTGAGGGGATATGGGGCGAGAGTTGAGTTTCTCTGCCTTCTGCTCATTTCTTGATTTCTGTTTGATCCTTATTTAGTTGGATGCCGTTCTTGGCCTAGCCACAAAGGGCCTGTTCTCTTTCATGGTTTGAATCATATTTAAGGTAGGTGATTACAACATACAAGGTTGGGAATATTTTTGTACACCCCTCTAAGGTTTTGGTTGTATGGGGTGGCTCCTGGAGCTTTTAAAATACCCTCAGAAATAAGGACAATCATGAGAGCCAGATGGTACTTGAATGACTGAAGCTTGGAATATACTGTTGAAACACATGCTCCTATCATGTTAGCATTCTGAAAAGTTTCACTGTTCTTCTAAGTAAGCTATATTTCCCAAACTTATTCACAAATGTTACAACTGCCTACTCCTATATAATTCTGTGTAGATTTCAATAAGAAGATATATATATATATATATATATATATATATATATATATATATATATATAAAATATACACACACACTCAGTTTGGAAATATGTTTCATTCTTTAAATAATCATTAATATCATTAATATTAGGTATATAACAAAAGTGAGAAGGGCAGATATTGGCAGGTATGGAAGAAGCCAAAAGAAGAGGAAAGAAACAGGTCAAGTAAAACCAGGGAGTCAAGAGAAGGAAATTGACTTAGCCTTGGAGAAGAAAGTTTATACAACTCTCCTTTTAGATTCTTCACAACTTTGCAGATACACAGACCCACGTGATGCCATTTCCCAAGACCCAGGACTTACTGTTGTTGCTGGGATATCCCCTTTTCCAATTCCATTGAAGCCTCTCTCATCTCCCCCACACCTCATAGTACATGGAAGCCAAAGACAGCTTTATTTAGAGTCTGAAGGTTGGGAGTAGGGGCTTCTTATCCATTGGAAACTGGGGGGCACTGAGGCTTTCCTGCTCAAGAATACCTCCCTACCAGCCTAAAATTCTAACATTTTTTGTCTCTAGGCTTTCTCATGAAAATGTAAGTCTGATACCTGAACAGTAATGCACATTAACTCAGAGTTTTTTTCTGGGACCTCATGGGTATAAACATATATAACATTAGTATTAATGATCTCATTCCTTAGATTTAGAAAAGCAATTTGTACTATACAGATGGAGTATGAAGAAATTGTTAGGGCTTTAGATTGTTAAATTAATTAAACAAGGAGGCCATGAGACTGGGTAGCTTTAATGCCTTTATGGCCTGAGTAAGCAAACCAAAACCTAAGCCTGTAAACGACTCAAGGTAAAGAAATCAAAACCCAAGGACAACCAATCACAAACAGCCAACTAGGCTTTCCCAAATAAGGCAGCTGCTTAAGCTATAGCCAATCAAATAATTTCCTTGCTTTGCTTCCACATCTTCTCTATAAAAAGTCTTTTCCCTGGCTCCTTTTGGTGGAGCGTTCCTAACCACTTCCAGTTTAGTGCTGCCTGACTGGAATCAATTTTTGCTCAAATAAACTCTTGAAAATTTAATATGCTTCAGTTTATCATTTAACAGTATAAACTCAATCCACATGTCTTTGGTTAGGAGTTTCCTTTGTGGACCAAGCTTTTCCATGGATATTAAATGATATAGAACTGCAACAAATAGCTACAGGTTGGTTGAGGAAGCTTTGGGATTGTGAGATAATATAGGTGTAGAGGGAAAACGTTAGTTTGAGTTAATACAGAATTCTTTTTAGGGGAGAAAGTTGTCTATAATAAGCAAAATATATTTTAGGAGTATAAAGTACATGATCATCAGGGCTTAGCTAGGCTGAGCCCTAGAGTATAGATGACCTAATTAACAAAATAAATGGACAGGAATGTAATGGTTGACATGGTGGGCAAATAGAGCTAATCCTGAAAAGAAGGGAAGTGGTAGGAGAGGGACCCAGCATCTGAAGAGAGATGGGAGCTTAAGCAGGGCTGAGGCGGGATATGGCCAAAGGTTGTCTGATATTTTTCCGTTATCTAAAATGATGTCTGTATTTTTTGTACTATGTCAGAGAATTCTTATTCAAACTGTCATAGTAGTGGTGGGTGTTTGACTGCTAATATAGTAATCACTAAAAATTTGACTTGTTACTTATATTAGTTGTGATTAGATTTAACTTCATATAATCCAAACCCCTAAATAGCAATGGTATGAATACACAAAAGATTAATTTTCTTTCTTGTAAAAGCCCCGAGGTAGATAGTCCAGGACTCCTATGGTTGCTCCACAGTTATCACGAGCCAGATACCTCCTATTTTTCCAATCTGCCATCATTAGTGCCCTCATTCTGAAAGTTACCTCATGGTCCAAGATGGCTGTTGGAGTGCCAGTCATCACCTCTGAATCCCAGGAAGGGTAAGGGGAAATGGCAAAAGGGCTTACATCAACTGTATGTCCCTCTTGATTAGTCTTCCCATCCTTCCAACAACTTCTGTTTGCATTTCTTTAACCAGAACTACTACAACATGTTTCTGGGTGGGGGAAAGATTCAGATAAAAATTTCACAAAAAGAAATCATGAATAATGAGCATCCATTTCCAGGTTTTGTGTTTTGTTTTGTATTGAACTTCTGTTCAATTCCAGATTAAAGTTCCATTATAAAGGAAGCGCTAAGTGCTAAGAAGCAACTTTCCTGCTTGATGAATACCTAACCATCTTTAAGATGCATATCAAATACCTCCTTCTCTATGAAGCCCTTTCCTAACTCAATCATTATTTCAAATTACTGCTTCCTCTATACTCCCCAAATATTTCACACTTACCTCTTTAATTGTATTTATTACACTATATTGTAATTAGATTTACCCATCTGTTTCCTTTAGTAGATGAAAAGGTCCTTTTCCCATTATCCTTTGTACTTCTCCAAAACCTAATATTATACTTGGCATATAATGGAAAATCAACAAATGTTAGTTCAGAATGAAAGGAAGAAAAAAGTAGAAAGGTAGTTGTAGATAAAAACTCAGAAGCTCTTGGAAAAGTAACAGGGTAACATATTTTAAGTATAACTAGTGTAACCAACCATCCTGGTTTGCTCAGGAATGAGGGGTTTTCTATCCTTTCGGTGCATAGAAAACATACACTTAATCAAACAAGAAAAAACTAGAAAGTGAAAGGGAATGGCAAGATCATTTCTCTAATAGTGGTAAACAGTCCTTGACAGCTATAGAAAGGAATCTAGAGGCTTTGAGACTAGAGATCATCAGAGAAAGGTATAATTCCAGGAAAGATTAAGAGTTCTTTTTATTAAAATGTGGGATTTTCTTTATTCAATACAGAGTTCTACAACAATGATGTCAGTTAAAGATTGATGAATCAGATAAATCACGCAGGATGCCAACATCATATGATTGACATTTGCATCTCTTTAAGTCTGGCTCTGAAGTCTAAATTATATATCCCAGTTGTATTAATTAGGACATAAGTTCTGCTTCCCATAATGGAGGTCCAAAATACCAGGGGCTTAAACAACAGAAGAATGTATTTTTCTCTCAAGTATATGACTGGACTGACATAGTGGCTCTGCTCCATAAAGTCACTAAGGCTCCAGGCTCCATCTATCTGGTTGTTCCATTATCTATAGGGGATTGCTTTGTCTACATAATCCTTTAAGCCCCTATGTTCCCATTCCAGGCTACAAGAAGGGAGATGCAACCTCAAAGTTGAATACATTCTTTTTCTTAACATCCCATTGTCCAGAAATCAATGTCTTCATCTAAGTGTGAGGTTGTCAGGAAGGTATCTTCATTGAGGGTGGCCATGTACCCAGATTAATATTAGGATTCTATTACTTTAGAAGAAGGGGAGAATGGAGACAGAGACATCTAGAATTCTCTGCTACCTAGTAACCAGCAAATGTTTATGCCTTACTGTTATAAGAAAACAAATTCACAATTTTGTTTTTTTTAAAGCATTAAGTATAAACATTAATCATTCCTACAGAGAGCCTGCCTCCATGGGCCATGATGCCCAACCCAACCACCTCCTCACAGGTGGGTAGAAGGAGAAATACACAGCATGGTCAACCAAAGACTTTAAAAACCCAAACTCATAAGGTAATAGCAACTATCTCAGAGGCCAAGATCAGAATGAGGATGATGACGAAGAATGAAGAAAATTAATACTAAAGTAACATTAAAGTGTGGTAGTCAAGAGCTAGAACACTTGGATTAATCCTGGCTCTGTTACTCACTCATTCTAGTTGTGTGATCTCGGACAAGATGCCTAACTTACATGTGCCCTCTATACCTACAAAACTATTATAATAATAGTTTCCCACTGACAGAACTAACATAATAATAATAATCTTATGTTATGGTGTTGTAGTGAAGAATAAGTCAGTTAATAAATTTCTTAGAAAAGTGCCTGGCACATGACTGCATTAAAAAAGTGTTAGGTAGCATTATCGTCTATTGGTTTTGGCTAGGACTGGCTATCAGAAAGTCCAACTTATGTATGTATGTATGTATTTTTTAAGTAAACTCTATACCTATACCCTCTAAACCATGGGGCTCAAACTCATGACCCTGAGATTAAGAGTCACATGCTCTACCAACTGAACCAGGCATTATTTAATCAATTTGTAAATTGTTCACTTTCTTGAAGGAAGGATGATAAACTAGCAGAAAATGGTAAAACCAACAAAAGCAAGGTTCTTATCTATGCATGTTCTGAAGTGAGACAAGAATAAGATGATAAGAGTGTCTCATTTAGTTATTCAACAAATTCCTTTTAGTTTTCATATGCCAGGCACCATGCAAAGTACTTGGAGTCATTCCTCTCATTTATGTGCCTTAACTAGAATGGATTCTATAATGTAAAATGCAAAGAAAATATGAAGGACCATTCTTCTTATCCAATAAGAAGTCTGGGGGTGGCAGAGCTGGTCTAGAATGACTTGGCAAATTCTCGATGGACCAGATTCCATCTATCTTCCTAATCTGCCACCATAGTGCTGACTGAAGCACAGCAAGCAAGGTATAGTAGAGACAGTTTGATCAAATGCCTTGCCAAAACAGGGACCACTAGCTTTTCAGCCTCCAACAGGTGGATCTTTAGAGCCCTCTGTCCAAACACTTAGTTTCCCAATTTTACCTGCAGCATTCCATTTACAGGTACCAAATTTTGTATCAGATAGGATTTGTGTTTGGCTTTTAATGATAGGGACTCAAATACTAGTGGCACAAATTGTTTCACCTTTCTCAAGTAATGGGAAGCCTGGAGGGGGAGGTGGTCCCAGGCTGGAATGGAGGCTATGCTGTGCTATCAGGGACTTAGGATCTTCACATCTTTCTGCTCAGCCATCCCGAGCATGTACTTGTGGCTTCCTGGGAACAAGATGACTGATCCACCTCTAGCATGGCTTCTGCACTCCTGGTAAGAGAAAGAATGTGAAGGCATAAAGTGCCTATCAGCTGAGCACCTATCCACACCCTTTGAAAGGTCTTTCCCAGAAGTGCCACCCAGTGACTGATAACTCTTTGGATAGAATGATGTCATAAGACCATTGAAGCTGCAGAGAGCTTGGAAAATATATGTTTTTAGCCAAGTCCAGGCACATTGGCTCTCTGAACTAAGCTGGAGAGCTGTCAGTAAAAAAAGAAGGTGAGAGAGAATATTGGGTAGGCATCTAGCAGTGACTGCCAGAAACCAATGGTCAACCCAGTGCAGGGCTTCATCTTGCCATAAGGCACCTCTCTTATGAGAGATCATGGCTGCCCTCTACATGTGATTCGGTAAAGGACCAACCACAGTCTTGAAAGCATCAGATCATTACAAATTTGAATGTATCTCTCCAGACACCTCTTTGGGTAATAAAGATATTTTCAATTTATATAGGATTCTTTCTCTGGTTATTTAACAAGTTAGTGGAATTTAAAAATGTATTAAAATTGCTTCAGATCCATCACTGTCATGAATGATGTTAGGAAATATTTGCCAGAAGCCAAACATTTGAACAGCTTTAACCATGGCGTCAGAAAAACTACAATTACATTCAGGAAAGAACTGCTTGATGTGTGACATTAAAATGCAGTTCCCCAGGCAACTGAGAGGAAGATACATTCAATAACAACAGAGCTTCCATAAATGGCTAAGATCTTACAGAATTTGCAACACCTTTTATTTATTTTTCATTGACCGTTAAATTACCACTTGAAAGCATCTGCTGACTAGAAAACAAATCCTCTACTCTGGGTAAACTAAGCATCCTCCAGAAGTAAGTACCAGGCTAATTGATAGAGGAGGTCAGGAAAAGTGGAAATTCTAGGGTGGGATGTACAGCCTTACCCTCAGACATGGCTGTGTTGGAGATGGCACTCTTTGTGGATATAAATGGGTCCGTGTCCAGATCATCTTTATCTCAGATGACAGAGCACTGCCTCATTCTTTCCATCATACATGAGTTTGCCAGCCTTTCTTGTTGAATCATGCCATTTTGCAATGCCTGGTTGGGAGCTCAAAGTATGGGCCTTTAACAGGAAATGTTATTCAGTGAATAGGTACGAGTCTGCACCTCCACGATCAGAGGTTGTACAAAGTGCATTTGAAAAGATACCAAACTCACAGTATTTACACAGTTTTACCTCACAACCCATTACTGAAAGACTTGAAACAAATATTCTTATTGATTTATGTTATTTTAACTTCTGATTAATTTTCAGTTAATCATAAGAGATAACACTAAGCTTTTCTGGTCTGAACTTAGGTTCCCTTGAGTAAATCAGCATTTAAATACTCCTTTTCCAAGGGATCTTTCGATAATTAAAATATTCTTTTTGCATTTTAAACACCTTTACTGTTAACAATGGCTAACATTTATCACTCAATTGTTATGTATCTAGTGCTGTTGCCAAACTCTACATGGATTGTCTCACACGCTCACAACAAGCCTATGAAGGTCTATTATTGTACCACCCATTTTCCAGATGAGGAAATTGAGACTTTAAGAAGCTAGGAGACTTGGGACACCTGCATGGCTCAGTCAGTTAAGCGGCTGCCTTAGGCATGATCTCAGGGTCCTGGGATCGAGTCCCGCATCAGTCTCCTTGCTCAGCGGGGAGCCTGCTTCTCCCTCTGCCTGCTGTACCCCCTGCTTGTGCTCTCTCTCTCTCTCTCTCTCTGACAAATAAATAAATAAAATCTTTAAAAAAAGAAGTTAGGAAACTTGCCCATGGTTACCAAATTGATAACTGATGGAGCCAGGGCATGAACCCAGAGAGTGTGACCCCACAGGTTTTTTTCTTAACCACGATATGACATGACCCTTATTTTTTCTAACTTGTGAACTTACATAGTTTTACCTTTTTTTTAAAAAAAAGATTTATTTATTTATTTTTGAGAGAGAGAGAGAAATCGCGCGTGTGAGCAGGGGATGGGGCAGAAGGAGAAAGAGAGAGAATCCCAAGCAGACTACCCGCTGAGTGCAGAGCCCAAGGTGCGGCTAGAGCCCAAGGTGGGGCTCGATCCCAGAACCCCGAGCTCTAGGATCATGACCTGAGCTGAAATCAGGAGTCGGCCACTTTAACCAACTGAGCCACCCAGTTGCCCCATACATAGTTTTACTTTTTAACTGGCAATGGTCTCTAGAATTCTTCTGAAACCAATAATTTAAAAAAGCAGATATGTTGTAGAGGTAGCAACATCAAAGAACTTGTTGAATGAATGAATGTAAGCTCCTTGTTTTGTTTTCTTTTTTGTTCACTGCTGCATTCCCTGTGCCTTGAACAGAGCCTGACATAGAGTAGATGTTCACTAAATATTGGTTGAATGAATGAATGACACCTGATCTTGATGGCATGATGGGACCAATGGGGCCACGGCAATGGAACCCTTCTCTGAAGTTTATTGACTCAGCTGGAGCAGATTACAAGCTTAATTTTTGTTAATCTCTGAAACCACAAATATTTTGCACATTGTAGGCTATAGACCAAAAAGGGCCCCCTAAACATACCCAGAAATTGACTAAAATCCTGAGAGAATCAGCTCAAAGTGAAAGCATTTGGACAATTTCATGAAACTTTAAATTTCTCCTTCCTGGCTTGGGATTCTCAACCTTAAAATCCACATCTGGTTTTGGATTCAATATAGAGTAGGGGAAATTGTCTGTAGGGGTCTTCTATTGGTGCCTACTGACATAGACTAAGTTACATGGAACATGGATGGAAAGAGGTTTGTTGCATTTTACAGTGGGTGTGCAGATGGTCCTGAGCCAGGGCAGTAACTGAAGGAAGGGATGCCAGGATGAAGCCCCACTCTCACCCCCATCGTCAAGCAGACTGAAGAATGCTTCATATCTAGCTCTCCCCGTGAATTCCACAATCTTAGCACAAGTTAAGGTGGTGACATCATGTGTTGTCTGGCTTTTTTCATAGCTACTCAGGAAGCAGGAACTTGGATTTTGCTTTCTTTAACCATAGTTCCTGTGCTACAATTAACATGTAGCACACCCAGAGAAGAAACATGGCTATAACAGCCTTTCCAGAGTGGCATTTACCTGATTGCCCACTCTGGGCATCGGGATCCAATCTTCAGTTGAGGTACTATGTGGCTTATTCCATACTTGGGACTTTAATGGAATTTATAACTGAGCCTACCCTATAGAATGAGAACCACATACAGTTTATTGGAGTGGTAACTATGAATACCATGCAGTGGCATTCTAATATGAATTTTCAGCTCTTTGCAAAAAGCTGGTTGAAACCCTTTGCCAAATGGCATCCTATCAGAAATTCTATTTTTAATAGAAACACATTCATTTTATTTGAACTTAATAGGAAGAAAAGGGATCTGAAGCAAATCTGAAGGAAGATATTTGAAAAAATCTGTATTAGGTTTCTCCAGAGAAACAGAACCAATAAAATATATATAGAGAGATATATAAGAGGAGATTTATTATAAGAATTGGCTCACGTGGTTATGTGGCCCAAAAGTCCCAAAATCTGCCTGCAGCAAGCTGGAGGGCCAGGAAAACCAGGGCTGTACTTTCAGTCTGAGTCCATAAGGCCTGAGAACAGGGGTGGGATGAGGGGGGCTGATGATATAAGTCCTCATCTGAGTCAGAAAGCCCGAGAACCAGGAGCATTGATGTCCAGTGTTTGAGGGTAGGGGAAGATGGATGTCTCATTCCAAGCAGAGAGAGTGAATTTGCCCTGCCTCCACCTTGTTGTTGTATTCAGGCCCTCCACAGGTTGGATGATGCCCACCCACTTTGGGGAGGGCAATCTTCTTGACTCAGTTCACCAATTCATATGCTACTCTCTGCTGGAAACACCCTCACAGATGCACCCAGAAATGTTTTACCAGGTATCTGAGCAACCCTTACCTCAGTCAAGTTGACACATAAAATTTCTTTGTGGTATTTCTTTAACAATCCCTCTAAAGTTAAAAAAAGAAATTACAAAAACCATGAAGATTTTTTTTATTTTTTACCAATATGTTTCAGTTTATTTTTATTTTTTTAAAGATTTTATTTATTTGAGAGAGAGTGAGCGAGTGAGCGAGAGAGACCATGCCAGCTGGGAGGGGCGGGGCGCGCGGGCAAAGGAAGAAGCAGACTCCTCACTGAGTAGGGAGCCAGAAACAGGACTCTTCCATTCTGGGACCCCAGGATCATGACCTGAGCCAAAGGCAGATGCTTAACTGACTGAGCCATCCAGATACCCCTAATATGTTTCAGTTTACATAATATTATTGACTCCTTTTTATGAAGGCTGAAGACTGCCCATCACCCTTCTCCAATTCTTGGTTTTGGTTAGTTGTATTATTCTTATATTGTCCAGGTTCATACTGTTCATGTTCTGTTCTGTAACAATGATTTCAAAGTGATTTAGTATTGGCTTTGTATTTAGAATTGTTTTTATATTTAAAAAATTTAAATTGGTTTTATATTTATTTATTTTTTAAAGGTCTTTTCCTTTTTTTTTTTTTAAGATTTTATTTATTTGACAGAGAGAGACACAGCGAGAGAGGGAACACAAGCAGGGGGAGTGGGAGAGGGAGAAGCAGGCTTCCCGCCGAGCAGGGAGCCCAATGCGGGGCTCGATCCCGGGACCCCGGGACCATGACCCGAGCCGAAGGCAGACGCCTAACGACTGAGCCACCCAGGCGCCCCTTGATTTTATATTTAAATATTTATGATAACTTCTTCATTCTTGAGTTCTTTATTTTGATTATCTCTTAATTAGCAGGATCTCATGGTTTTCTCAATAAGAAACTTCTATGAGTTGTGTTTTCTGAGTTCATACATGTTTAAGACAGTGTACCCTGGACTTAAATACTCTCTTGAGTAGGTATAACTTACTTTCTTTAAAGTGATAAAGCTGTCTCCTCCAAAAAAAAATTAATTTTTTTTTTTTTATCAATGACTGTTGCTGTGGAAAAACCAGAGGATAGCTTGTATCCTTACTCGCAAACCTTTTTAGGCAATTTGTTGTTTTGTTTTGTTTTTCCGTGGCTGCTTGAAAAACTCTATCCTTGAAACTGTCTTTAACCTTGAAGTTTATCCAGCTTGGCGTTGAGCATTCTGTCTCAAATTTTTCTAGAACATCTGGTTCTAGGAAAGTTATAGATATATTTTGCAAATTTTATTTTTAGTTTTTAAGAGAAATATCCTTTTTATTGAGATATAATTCAGATACCATAAAATTCATCCTCTTAAACTGTACAGTTCAATAGTTTTTAATATATTCACAAAGTTGTACAAATATCACCACAAATTCCAGGAAACTTTCACCACCCAAAAAGAAACCATACCCTATTAGTGGTCTCTCCATGGCAACCACTAATCTACTTTCTGTCTTGATGCATTTGCTTATTCTAGGCATTTCACACAACAGAATTACACAGTATGTGGCCTTTTGCATGTGGCTTTCTTCATTTAGTATAATGTTTTCTTTTTTTTTTCTTTTTTCTTTTTTTCTTTTTTTATTTTTTTTTGATTTTATTTATTTATTCATGAGAGACAGAGAGAGAGACAGAGGCAGAGGGAGAAGCAGGCTCCCCGCGGAGCAGGGAGCCCCATGCGGGACTCGATCCCAGGACCCTGGGATCATGACCTGAGCCGAAGGCAGACGCTTAACCAACTGAGCCACCCAGGCGTCCCTTCTTTTTTTTTAAAAGATTTTATTTACTTATTTGACAGAGTGAGAGAGCACAAGCGGGGGGAACAGGAGAAGGAGAGGGAGAAGCAGGATCCCCTCTGAGCAGGAACACCCCCCCCACCCCCGACGTGGGGCTGGATCCCAGAACCCTGGGATCACGACCTGAGCAGAAGGCAGATGCTTAACCATCTGAGCCACCCAGGCGCCCTAGTATAATGTTTTCAAGGTTCATCCATGCTATTGGATACATCAGTACTTCATTTTTATGGTTGAATAATATTCCAGTGTACATGTATATCACACTTAGTATCACACTTAGTTTATCTATTCATCAGTTGATGGACGTTTGGGTTGTTTCCACTTTTTGGCTATTGTGAATAATGGTGCTATGAACATTCATGTACAAGTTTTGTGTAGGCATGTTTTTGTTACTCCTAGGTTTCTACTTGCTGTGGAATTGCTGGGTCATATAGGAATTCTATGTTTAACTTTTTGAGGAATTGACAGACCATTTTCTAATGCAGCTGCACTATTTCATATTCCCACTAGCAGTGTATGAGAATTCCTATTTCTTCATGTTCTCAGAAACACTTGTTATCATCTTTTTGAATAGAGCTATCCTAGGGGTTGTGAGGTAGTATTCACTCATACCCTAATTTGCATTTCCGTGAAGGCTAATAGTGTTGAGCATCTTTTCATGTGTTTCTTGACTAGGTGTATACTTTGGAAAAATGTCCATTCAAATCCTTTGTCCATTGAATTATTGCCCATCGGTTCCTGGTCTTTTTATTGAGTTGTTAGAGTTCTTTATATATTCTAGATACTAGTTCCTTATTAGATGCATGATTTGTAAATATTTTCTTCCATTCTGTGGGTTATATTTTCCCTTTTTTTGGATAGTGTCCTTTGAAGCACAAAAGTTTTAAATTTTGGTGAAGTCTAATTTACCTTTTCCTTTTCCCTTTGTTACTTCCACTTTGGGTGTCTTTTTAAGAAATCTAATTGGCTGATCCAAGGACATGAAGATGCCTATATTTTCTTCTAAGAGTTTTATAAATTTTGCTTTTACGTTTAGGTCTTTGATTTATTTTGAGTTAATTTTTGTATATGATGTGAGATAGCGATCCACAATGTTATATTAGTTGCAGGTGTATAACATAGTGAATTGACAATTCTATTCCTCATACAGAGCTCACCATAATAAGTGTAGTCACATTTGTCACCATATGCTATTATAATATTACTGACCACGTTCCCTAGGCTATACTTTTTGTCCTCATGGTTTATTCATTTTATAACTGGAATTTTATACCTCTTAATCCCCTTCGCCCATTTCACCGACCCCCCCACCCCAAGTTCTTTTTTTGCTACATGCAAGAGGATGTCCACTTGCCCTAGTACCATTTGTTGAAAAGACTTCTTACCCCATTTAATTGTCTTGGCACTCCTGTTGAAAATCAATTGCATATAAATATAAGGGTTTCTTTCTGGTACAGAAATATGCTTGTATTATATCTTTGACTACATTCTCTCCCATTTGTTGAGTTCTCTATCTTTGCAACCCTAATTATTCTTATGCTGGATCATCTTTGTCTTCTCTAAAAGCTTTCATCTTTCTCTCTTTTCTGCATTCATTCACCTGCCTTTCTTCATGTCAGTAATTACATTTTCTGCAGTGTCTATTTTTTTTAAGAAGTGAAAAGGACCACAAACTTTATTAAAAGTAAAGGTAACATATAATATGTACAGATGGCACATGGTGCCAATTTTATTTGCAGTTATAGTACTCCAACTCATGTTTACAAGTTACACCTTTGCCACAGCCTTGGCTAAATCTTGAACTAGTGCAGAATTTAGCTGTGCCAGAGTGCTGATCTTAGCATGCTTAGATGTGGCATACTTGTTCTTGTTAGTCATGTGCTTTGTAAGCCCACGATTCACCATGACTATATTCTTAGCCAGGTGTTGCATAACATTTAGAAGGGATTCTTCAGTGTATGAGAGATAATGCTGTAGAGTTGGTGTCCATTCACCGTTATCAAGAATTTTCAGTGCTAAGCAAAAAGCTCCTGCTGCAATCTGAGAAGGAGGAAAGTGCACCATATCGTAGTCCAACATAGTTAGTTCCATCAGGTATTTGGCCAAAGTATGTTGCTCAACATCAACCTCTCCAATCTTAGATGCTCTCCGAAGGAAATGCAGGGGTAGAGGGCGGCCCAAACCAAAATTTAAAGATCTTAGAATCTTCATTTCCATCTGTCTGATTTGGTGTTTAGTGTAAGTGTTGTCAGTCACAAAGGCAAAGTCACCAATTTCTGGAGGGTACATTTCTTCATATTTGCTTGCAATAAACATGGCAGTGACACCAACCAGCTGCAGCATCTTCTTGGGCACACAATTATTCTGCATGAACCGATCAATAATGGAAACAGTCATGTACATGGTCTCCTGCAGTAACCTGAATTTCATTTGAACCTGTACTAGCCAGTCAATAAGGATGGCTCTCATGTTTCCAGTGACTTCACGACCCAGTAGGTATTTTGGTCTGACTGCTTGCTCTTCCTCAAGTTGTCTCAAATAAGCATAAATATCTTTCACATGTTCACTGCAACGGTTTGGATCAGCTCCATCTTCTGCATCCACATCATTCACTGCAAGAATTACATCAGAGAATGCCTGACACAGATACTCTTCTGCAGGGGCACCTCCAGATGTTTCCATTGGGCTTGGAGAGGGAGTATCAACCAAAATAGGCTCAGGCCAAAGTTCTTCTTCTTTAATGGGCTCAGGATCTGGCTCAGGATCTGGCTCTGGTTCTGCACAGGCTCAGGATCTGGCTCAGGATCTGGCTCTGGTTCTGCACAGGCTCAGGATCTGGCTCAGGATCTGGCTCAGGATCTGGCTCAGGATCTGGCTCAGGATCTGGCTCTGGTTCTGCACAGGCTCAGGCACAGGCTCGGGTGCCTTTTCCAGAGGTTTAGGTATTTTTTTAGCAATAACTTTTCCAGGAACCAAAGTTTTTGCTTCCTTTTTCAGAGGCAGTTTGGCCTGTGGTTGTTCGCTGACTTTGTTACCAATGTCTCCAAGAGCCGTTCTTGGCCTCAGCCCGGGTTTGGAGGCCGCAGTCGTGGCCAGAGGCACGCGCTTTGCGCCTGCCATACTGACCTTCACCTTATTTTCAACATTAACTTTTGTGTTCCTGGTGACCCGGAGCGCCATGGCTTTGTCTTCACCAGGCAGCTGCTGGAGAGAAGTGGGGAGAAGCAGAGCGCGGGAGCCACCACCGAGCCGGGGACCTGAAGCCACCGCAGACCAACAGCCGTTCCTCCGCAGCACGCCGGGCCCTGCAGTGTCTATTTTATACATGATTCTTTTTAACAAATTCCGTAATAATGATGGTCCTCAATTCATTTCCTTAGATCTGTAACTCCTTTTTCAATTTTATTATTCTATTCTCTTGGTTTTTTTTTTTTTTTATCGTATTGAACTCATGTTTTTATTGTTTTGTAGCATAAAAAATTTTTGAGGAATTTTCTTCTGTTCCATGAGCTTTATTTCCTACTCAGCTGCATTCTTTGTCTTTGTGTCTTCAATATGGTATATTATTTCCACCTTTGTTTAGTCTGTTTTGTTTGGCTATTGTATGTTTGCAATGGTTGCCGTGCCGTTTTGCTGTTCCACCCATGCCTGATATTATTGAGGATGACTTCTTTGTGTTCCCATTACTGTGGAACCTCATTTGTTTTCCTGACTCTGCTACAGTTTGGGACTTGAGGTGACTGTGATATATCCTTTCTTCTGTAAGGGACTGTGAAGGTTGGGACAGTGTTCATCTGTGGTAGAAGGCACTCTTCATTAGTATCCCTCTTTTTAGCACATGCTAGTTCTTTTGAGGTGTTATTTAAGATCCTCTGCCAGGGACATGTGATATTTGGGGTATATCTACCCTTCCCTTGTGAGGTAACTTTGGGCTGTGGACACCTTCCTCAACTCAGTATAGAGCTGAGTGATCTCATTCCTTTCCATCTCAGAGAGTCAGCTCAATGTTCCATTTTTCTCTCCAAAAGTTGTTCCATTCCTCCTCAGTCAGAGGAGAAGAAAGTTAAGGGCTCAATTTAGTTTGCTTCCCCTGACATTTGGGGGATTTAGTGAGACATCTCAGGATTGCATTGACTTCACAGTTTTTCTTCTGGAAGTTAGGAGTGGAATAAGGACACTTTTCTTGTGTATCTTTCCACCTTAGTCAAGAATATCCTCTAAAGTTTGAATCTCAAATATAAAATCTTCATCAAGTGCATTTAAAGAAATTTACTTTTTTCTTTTCCAGTTACCATTGCCAAATGCCTAAGGTTAGTTTACCTGTTACCCTTGGTAAGTGACTATACATTTCTATAGCACTGCAGTATTCAATCTCTGATACTGTATCTCACTCATCTGCTTCTCTGTTCTGCTACTGTCCTAAAAATGGGAGAATTAAAAAAAAAAAAATCCTTGGTTTTTTGATAGAAAGCCACTCCCAGGTTGGGTCCAAGGTGAAAATGGGTCCCTTACTGGGTTAGAAACATAGATGTCATTACAATTTCTAGCTGTGAATGCTCATAGTTTTACTGTTGAAATATTTTGTGCTAATAAATTCTGTGGAGTATGTCCCTCCTATTTTAGTTTATTCCTCCTTCTTCTCTCATTTCTACTTATAACCACCCCTGCCAACAGCCTACATTTCACTGTTAAACTGTTTATATAATGGTGATTATAAAGCTTCCTTGTATTACCTTTGGGCATTTGGCTGAAAGGTACTGCCTCCATTTAACAAGTAAATATTTTATAGAACAAATCCAGAGACTTTGTACTATTTGGTAACAAAAATGCTGATGCCTCAGTGGCAGTGTTTATAAGAAAATTTAATTTTTAGGGTAAAAATGTCATTAGAAATTGTCTTTGGAGAATACGATATTAGTTAATGTTTACAAATGCTTTTAAAGGAAGGCACAAGATTGCCACTAAGAAAACATCTTATTTGAAAGTGTCTCCATTGAATCCTTCCACTTTTAAAAGTACCTCACTTGGTATCTTTGTTTTCATTTGCTAAATACAAGGCCATTCTTTACTGTTGTCTCCATCTATGCTGACACATTTTGAGACCCAGTGGATAACTCTGACCAGAAAATATCAGTGGACAGTGGGCAGTGCAGTTACAGGGAAAAAAATGTTACAGGACCTTGCTGATGGGGGAAAAACCTTACAAAAATATTAGCAGACTGACAAAGAGCCCAAGGGATGGTCATATTTCTTGATTTATGTAGTTTGGTATTTCATGCATATAGAAATTCAATAATTATCTTTAAAAACCACATTGGCATGAATACTTCTTCTATTTTAGACTAAAGGTGCTGAGGAGGCCAAGGAATTTCCATATTTCTTTCCTTGATATTTAGAACAGGGCTATGCCTGGAGCAGATATCCAATAAATACTAATTAATAATTATAATGACTGAGCTACTGTATTAGTATAGAATAATTTCAGGGGCTTCTCTCCTGGTTTGTCTGATTTGAAGCTTTTTAAAAGCTGTATATATGTCAGAAAGCCAGTATTAGAAACTCTCTGAAGCAAATCATATATTAATTTGATACGTGTTTTAAAACTTACCGTTGGCATTATGAAATAATTCCTCAAGTGAGGAAAAAAGCCCATTTTTTTAAAAAGCCCATTTTTTAATCTTAAAGAAAACAGTCAAAGCAGATGTCACTGGTTCCGAGTCCAGCTGATCAATAACGTTTCACAATTTGTACCAACACCAGGGGAAAGGAGCTTACTTAGCACGTCACTCTAAAACGATCAGTACCAAATTTCCACAGAGCGCAAATGGGTTTTTAATGAAAGTCCTAACTTTTCTTCTCTTGTAAATCAATTTTTCTCCAGGGTCAAAGTTCTGACCCTCACAAATACCATCCACCTAGATACAGAGACTCACGCGAGTGACAGGGTTCTCGTTGGTGGCAGGAGCGTCGGACAATTTTTAACTAACCAACCCGAGTTTTGTGTCATATTATTCTCTTGCCCTACAAACATTAAGAGCTGGTCTCCTTACCCACAGTCTTTTCCCCTCGAGGCCACCTGTTTGGTCATCTTTCACAGAGCGAGGGGACCAGAGCCCTTCTGAGGCAGTGTTTTCTTCGCCTAAGAGGAGAGGGCTGACCGTGCGCCCCCGGCAGGCATCCCCACGCCAAGGTTCCAGCACCCGACGCCTGCCTCCTTTTGGATTCGGTTCACACTGCAACAACCCAAGTGGTCCAACCCCCTCTTCCCGGCTGGCGCCGGAGGAGTCCCCAGCGGGTCAGCTTCACCGCCCCCGGGGGCGGCCTTTCCGGAGTTCGCGGTGTCGATCCCCCGCCTCGCGCCCCTCCCTCGGGGCCGCCCCCTCTCAGGAGCCCCGCGGAGGACAGTCGAGGGGGCGGGGCGAGCGCCATGACGCGCGGAGGCTCCGGCCAATGGGAACGCCCCGCGGCGCCGGCCGAGCCGCCAGCAGATAAAAAGGAGGCACTGCCGAGCTCTCCAGGCTTCCACTGTCTCTGGCTGGGAGGGTGTCACTGGCCGGTCGCCTACTTTCCTCAGGTGATCCTGGCCACAGCCTATTGCCTGCGGCCGCCGGCGCACTTTAGTTGCAGTCCTCGAAGCGTCCCAGAGTCCCTCCGGAGCGGCAGAGGCGGGTCCATGGAGAAAGGTCCGGTGCGGGCGCCGGCGAAGCCGCGGGGCGCCAGGTGCAGTAATGGGTTCCCCGAGGGGGAGCCGCCGCGACCCGGACCGAGCGGGCTGGCCGAGAAGCCGCCGCGGCCGGAGACCAAGACCGTCCAGCCGGCGGACGGCTGGAAGGGCGAAAGGCCCCGCAGCGAGGAGGATAATGAGCTGAACCTCCCCAACCTGGCGGCCGCCTACTCGTCTATCCTGCGCTCGCTAGGCGAGGACCCCCAGCGGCAGGGACTGCTCAAGACGCCGTGGAGGGCGGCCACAGCCATGCAGTTCTTCACCAAGGGCTACCAGGAGACCATCTCAGGTCAGTGCGCCCGCCGGGTGGGCGCCGGCGGCTCCGGCTTGCGGGACACGGAGTAGGTGGCCGCGGGAGGCGCGCCCCGGCTCCGGGAAGTTTCCGGAGTTGCCTCACTCTTGGCAGAGGACAGAGTGCTGTCACCTTCCGAACCCCGCCTTCGGCCCTGGCCGCGCTGTCCCGCCAGGCGAGGGCCTTGCGCCCGAGGTCTGGCTCAGCGGTCCCTGTGGGGTCCTCCGGGTCCTGCGCGCAGCCCTCTCCTTGAGCCTCGGGTTGCGGGGACCGCGGTCACTGAGCTACCTGATGGGTGGGAGGCCGGAGCTCCTGCCGCCAGAGCTCCCAGGGCCGGATGCTTGAAGCACGTGCCGAACCCAGACTTGCCAGGATTAGGATCACCTGGCGCTTGTGGAAAGGAGGGCTTCCTAGGTCGTCCTTCTTGAGGTCTAATTTTTTGGTAGGTCTGGGGTGAAGCTTTGGCTTCGTCTGCTTGGAGCGCCGGGGTGATTCTTTGTGGCAAACTCGGGGACCCGCACGCTCACTGACTTGCCAGGGCACCCGGGTCTTTGGAAAGTTGTAATTCTCTTTTGTCCACTTCAAGTTAACTCCATCTCAGGACTTTCCCAGGATTTGGCACAGCTCAGGGCATGGACTTGCCGAGAGTTTGAGGCGTGAGGTTTCTCTGGCTGGTTTGCTGTTTGAAGCCCCCGTCCCCATTCTAAAAGCTCGAAAGCAATAAGGTGACTCGCTGGGAGTTGGGGAAGTTCGCTGGGCTCTGGGACCCCGAATCGGAGTACCTCCAGGCCGGGTTTGCCTAGTACTATCCGTGCCTGAGGCGGGTCAGGCTTTCACCCAGAAGGCTGGAAAGCTGTAGGGGATGGGGGAGGGAGAATGGAAAATGAGGACTTCGCTGCCTATTTGCTGGGTGAATGGTGCCGTTCTTTACAAAAAAGAGAAAGAAAGCTTTTGACTTCTGCAACTGGAACCAAGGACGTTGTTTTCCAGCTTAAATCTTTTGTGCCTCTTGGTGACATTTAGTTATTTGGCCTAAGAAACCTCTGCCTTCACCGTTTCTTAAGGAAGAACAGTGTTGCTTTGCAAGGTAACTTCTCTGTCCCTGTTACTTTCTTAATGGAGTATCTGGCGACTCCCCTTATAGATCCTGGGAAGAAAAAAGTTATTTTTGCCCAGCCTTCCACACCACAAAGGAAGGGTGGGAAATCAGTGTGAGAGGGGTGGGGCCCCAAAAGGAAATGATACTACATAGAAAGTTCTAGTTCTTTGTCCAAGTTCACTTTTTTACCTCTTGATGGTAAAAGTTCAGAGACTGAAAAGCCGAATTTCAAAATGCAAAGACTGAAGAATAAGCAGTCTTCATTTGGTGAATATTCTATCCTTTGGTGACATTCCACGATGTAATGAAGAAACATCTTTTAGGGCCTTACTCATTCTGCCTCTTGTGGACACTGAAAGCAGTCTTCTTCATAACATTGGTCAGACTTTGGGAATCTTGCCAAATTCACAGGAGAGGGGGATTTCTGACTCCCAGACAGGTCACAAAATTACCTTAAGTGACTCACAAGGTTTATTTAAACAAATGGTGAGCAGAAGTATGTCTTGTGAGCCATAGGGCTAATGAATCCAAAGAACACTTCAGTCTACACTAGAAAATGGTTTTACAAATGTTAATTTATTACTTCAAAAGTCCGTGGACCTACGGGTAGAAAGCAGATTAGAGGTTGTCAGAGCCTGGGGGAGAGGATAGAATGGGGAGTGGCTGCTTAATGGGTTTCCTTTTGGGGTAATGAAAATGTTCTGGAACTAGAGAGTGGTGGTGGTGGTGGCTGCACAACATTGCGAATGTACTAAATGCCACAGAATTGTACACCTCAAAATAGTTAAAATGAATTTTTTTAAATGATGAATTTTATGTATATTTTACCACAATAAAATCCACAGGCCATTAAAGAATTATTACTAGCCATTAACTGAATACTTTTTATGCTTTAATTGCTTTATGTGAATGGTCTTGGTTAATCCTTCGTTTTGAGATAGACACTGTTCTTTTATTCCCATGACAAGGAAACTGAGGCAGAGAGGTTGACAGCTTCAAGTGGTAGGGCTGGTGTTTGAATTCAGACAGCCTGAATGCAGAACTCTTACCTACTTTCTTATGTTGTTCTTTTGATGTGTCAGTGTATCTTATCTCTAAGTATTTGAAACTGTGAGCTATGACCTAACAGCTGGGTTAGTAGCATTAAAAAAAAAAAAAAAAAAAAAAAGGTGGAGTAGAATGGAGAAGGTCAGTTTATCATATGTAGTAAGGGTACAAGTTGTGAGGAGCTTCTGTGTAGGTTTTATAGGTATGTTTTTTTGGTGTGTACTGGCTCTAGAAGTAAATATATTTCTTCACTGTGGCTTGTGGTCAAAAGTTTGAAAGCCTCTAGCTAGGGGCTCATGCTTAAGGACTTAATACCTATTTCTTAGAGGCACACAGTTAGAAGACAGAGAGGAGAGGACAACAAGGATGGTGCTGAATTTAAAGGAATAAACCTCAAATGGTGGTGTTCTAGACCTTGGCCCAGCCTGGGTGGGAGAGAGAAGGAGGGATATTTAAAATCTGTAGAAAAGGGTGCCTGGGTGGCTCAGTTGGTTAAGCGACTGCCTTCGGCTCAGGTCATGATCCTGGAGTCCCGGGATCGAGTCCCGCATCGGGCTCCCTGCTCAGCAGGGAGTCTGCTTCTCCCTCTCCCGCTCCCCCCTCTTGTGCTCTCTCTCTCTCTCACTCTCTCTCTCAAATAAATAAATAAAATCTTTAAAAAAAAAAAAAAAAAAATCTGTAGAAAATATGGCAGAGAATAATAAAGAAAACAATCCTGCACAATCCCTAATTTTTATTTCTTTAGAGAGCATAAGTCAGTGACCACTATAAATTGTTTTGGAAAGAAACAAACTTCTTTGAAACTCTCACTTTTCTATACATGTAAACAAGATACTCTGTATCTTTCATATCTCTGTGTAGTAATTCCTGGTTAATGGTATTGACTTCAGTGCTGTAAAATAGAAAATAACTTGGTGTTTTACGTTCTTCAAATAATTTCTTGTTACTTCCTCCTGAGTGGATTGATGCTAACTTCTGGCATTCTGGGGAATTTGTCATTTCTCCCTGTACTGCCCCTTCTCTCCATGACCCTTGCTTAGTGTATCTTTCGTCTGTTTTCCAGTGTGTACCTTACCATGGGTACATCTATGATCACCAGTGATGGGGCTATGTCAGGGTTGTGCAGTCTCCTGGTCACTGTTCACCACTGGGTTGGGAGGGGATGCTGAAAGAGACACTGTGCCCTCTCCCAGGAACTGGCTCTCCTTTGAATCTGGCATCACATCATGATTCTTGGACCAACTCATCTTTCTGTTGCTGTCCCATTTCCATTTAACTACATCGTAGTTTTCTTATATATTCTAAGTTTTACCTTGATGAGGTCTCCTTTTTTTTTTTTAAGATTGATTGATTGATTGATTTTAGAGAGGTGGGTGGAGAGGGGCGGAGGGAGAAGGAGAGAAGCAGACTCCACGCTGAGTGCGGAGCCCAACGTAGGACTTGATCTCAGGACCCTGAACTCATGACCTGAGCCAAAATCAAGAGTTGGATGCTTAACTGACCGAGCCACCCAGGCACTCCAATGAGGTCTCCTTTCTAAATAGGGAATCTTTCCTGTATTTCCAATATTTTATTCAGAACTTTAATTAAATTGGAGGGTCTACTATTCTTTGAGGTTCTTGGTCTCCTTGTCCCTGTGTCTGACCCTTCCCATTCCCTGTCCCTTCCTGGGTGTAAATGGGAATAACCTCTTAATTAGCATTATCTACCAAAGGTTATGTGCATATACCTTGTTTTGTCAATTGTCCTTTTTATGAGTTTATGGGAACACACAAGAGTCTTGACTCTTCTGTCATATTTCTAATTAGAGTAGGTTTTAGCTTGTCTTATCCAGGATGCCAAAACAGTTTTCATAAATCAGTTGACAATGTCCCAAATTTTAGGAAACACATGAGCATGTATATAATGCAGCATGAGGAGATGGTACCACAGGTGATAGACTTCTTGACTATCTTCCCACCAGGGTTGAGGAGTCTTGTCCCTGCCTCAATAGTTTTCACTGCCAGATGATATCTATCCTGGGCGCCTGGGTGGCTCAGTCGGTTGTCTACCTTTGGCTCGGGTCATGATCTCAGGGTCCTGGGATCGAGCCTGGTGTGGGGCTCTCCACTCAACAGGGAATCTGCTTCTCCCTCTCAGTTTCCCTCTCTCTATATCAAATAAATAAATAAAATCTTTAAAAAAAATGATATCTATCCTTTAGAGATAACACAAGGCAGGGCACCTGGGTGGCTCTGTTGGTTAAGCGTCGACTCTTGATTTCGGCTCAGGTCATGATCTCAGGGTTAGGAGATCACCTGTGTGGAGCTCTGCACTTGGTGTGGAGCCTGCTTAAGATGCTCTCTCCCTCTGGGCCCCCCAGCCTCCACCATGCAGGCACTTTCTCTCAAAAAAAAGAAAGAAAGAAAGATAACACAAGGCAATCAGAGACTTTGTTTAATCAAAAATGAGTCTTAGCTACTTCATGCTGAAATGTTCTAGTACTCACAAAGGTTTTTTTTTTTCTTTTTGAATCACAAATCTTTGTGATTTACCAAATCAGACCAATGATGAACTAAAAATTATAACAATTTATAAGGTATGAATGGGGACAAGAATCAAATTGTTTACTCTCCCTCCCATATTGTGTGTGAAATGTGAGTTTATGTCCCAAGTTTTAAAGTATATTAAAAAAAGTTAATCTCATCATTGAGAGGTGCTATTTTTGGATGTGTGTAGTTCATTTAAATATTGATTCTCTAATTTTGTTTTAATTTATTTTGCTAATAAATACTTTTGTAGGACTTAGTTCTGTTTATTGCTAGAAAGAGTACTATGAATAAAGAAGAAAAATAATGAGGCTGTTGAAATATATGACTGGAATTTGGGAGTAGTCAAAGTTGATTAAAGCTGTTAAGAAGTCATTGAGAATGGAGGAGAAAAACTTGTCTTAATGGTTTCTTTTATTTTTTAAATTATTTTTTTAAAGATTTATTTATTTGGGAGGGAGAGAGAGTGAGTGAGTGGGAGTGGGGCAGAGGGAGAGAATCTGAAGCAGACTCCTCGCTGAGTGCAGAGCCCATCTTGGGGCTTGATCTCATGCCCTTGAGATCTTGACCTGAGCAGAAACCAAGAGTCAGACACTTAACTGACTGAACCACCCAGGGGCCCCCTAAGGTTTTCTTTTAAAAATATATTATCTATAAACAATTTTTCTGGCCTGGGAGAAAAAAATTCACTACACATAACTTTGAAATACCAGACAAAGCCATCAGGTTGGTATTTGTTTTAGTTTCATTGAGCTGATATAAAGTACCACAAACTAGGCTGTTTAAACAACAGATACCTATTGTCTCACAGTTCTAGAGACTAGAAGTCGAAAATCAAGGTGTGGGTGGAACCATACTCCCTCTGAAAATTGTAGTGGGGAGACCTTTTTTGCCTCTTCCCAGCATCTGGTGGTAGCTATCAATCCTCAGTGTTCATTTGCCTGCATTATTTCCAATCTGACTCTTGTTGGTGTTCAGATTTTCCTCTTTTAAAGACACCAGTCACATAGGACTGAGTCTATTGTACTCCACTATGTCCCATCTTCCTTTAGTTAATTACATCTGCCATTACTCAGTTTCACATTCTGAGTCACATTCTGAGGTACTGGGGTTTTGGGCTTCGACGTATCTTTCTGGGGAAGGAATACGATTCAACCTATACCTATGCCAGTGCTAAATACTATTCTTCATAAGACTGACTGGCAAATTTACAGTTTCATGTAACACATTTATTGAATGCCAGGCCTTACACCAAATGCTGGGAACACAGGATGAGTAAAACCAGATATGTTTTCTGCCCTTATGGAGTTTACAGTCTTTTGGACAAAGACATATATTCATCAGAATCACATGAGTGAGTGTGTGATTACAGATTGAGACATGTTAAGGATAAAATGGACACAGCTCAATGAGAGCACTTAGCAAAGGAATTTATCTGTGCTGGGAGATAGGAGCGTGGATGCCTGAGCTGACATGTGAGTAGCAACAGACACCACCGATGACTTACTAGGTGCTGAACAGTATTCTGAGTTCTTTACATATAGCGCCTCGGTTGCCCTCGCAATAGCCCTAGAGGGGAGGTGATGTTATTCCCATTTTACAGATAAGAAAACTGAGGCACAGAGAGGACCTGCCCAAGATCATATCTTGAAAATAGCAGTGTTGGGAGGATGATAGAGAATGAGAGTCATATTCTCCGACATTCTGTTTCATTTTAATCATAATACGGTACTGATTTATTTAAATTCCCTCCTCCTTCTCTCCCTTTTTTTGTATTTTCTCTGCTGTTTTCTTTGTTCGGCTCTTGAAACTCTTCCATGGCTGGGTTTCCCCCACTGACTCATTTGCAGTATACTCCTGTAATTTGAGTCCAGTATTAGGTTGAGTCAGACTGCAGTATTAAAATTTGCCAGGAGAGGGCAACTATCTAATCTTTGATGAATCCTAGATTATGAATCCTGGATTATATGAACCATTCTTAATTCCAGTTTATATAAATGAATATATTCCCCATGGTTCTATATTCTCTACTGAATCTATGGCAATTAGATCTGGGGATGATTTGGATTCAGTTAATCAAAGATTGTCTGAACTGAGGTAAATTTGTTATACTGAAGGCTGAGAGGACATTTACTCACTGGAATTTTGTCCGATTATAAGCCTCAATAGCAGTTTTTTAGACCCTTTTAGAGAAGATGGACTGTTTGTACTCCTCGTTGCATCCCTAGCAAACTTCCCAGCACATGTTTGAATTAATTTCATAAAGACAAAAACTTCCTAACTTATCTTTCTTCTACCACAATCCTCTGTGTATAGGTGCTCAATAAACGCTAGTTGTTTTACACACTAAAGAAAAATTCAGAAGACTTGTCTTTAGGGAAAAAAAGCCACAAGTTATTCCAGCTGGATCTCCTGAATAGTTTTAGGCCAGAGGTCATCCTTTAGACATGTTTGTAAAGTCAGAGTCCTGCATCTGCCGAAATTCACCTGTTTGAGATAGCTTCTATAGTCAGTCAACATATTATTTCAAGGTATCAATTAAAGTGACTGGCCTGTTTCCCTGGCACAAAAAATTATCATGGGGAAAAATCTCTAGAAAATCTGTCAGGATTGCAATCAGTTTTTAAACTATCATAGAAATGTTCAAATGTACACAGCATAGTATAATGAGCTGCTATGTGCCTATTAGCTAACCTCAACTATTAACATAAACATAGGTCTAGCTTGTTTCATCCCTTCTGTCTCACCTTCCCTCACTGAATTGTTTTAAAGCAAATCCCAAATATGTCATTTCATTGATAAATACTTCACTATATCTAAAAGAAAAAGACCTAAAAAATATTATGCTTGAAATTAACAGTAATTCCTTACTTCCAAATATCTATCCAGTGTTTACATTTCTCTGATTTTTCCACAGGTGTCTCTTTACAAATTGGTTTCTTTGAATAAGGATTCAAATAATATTCACACATTATATTTGATTAATGTCCTTAAGTTTCTTTTAATTTGTTACAGTTTGCTATTCCTTTTTATCCCCTAAGAATTTGTTGAAGAAACAGGGTCATTTGTCCTATAGAATTTCCCACATTCTGGGTTTTGCTCATTGTTTTCTCAGTTTAACATGTTCCTTTAGCTCCTGTATTGCTTATATACTAGTAGATTTAGAGGTGTGCCTCCCTGTCCCACCCCAAAAATAACTCTTAAACTTAGTCAAGAATAATTTATAAATGGTGGCATGTGCTTCTATGAGGAGGCAGCTAAATATCAAGTTGTCTTTTTGTGATGTTAAAATTGATCAGCGTTAGGTGTTATCAGCCTGATTTATCCATTATAAAGTTCCCCACCAGTCTTTCACCTACTACTTTTAATAGCCATTGATGATTGTCTAGATCCAGTAATTATAAGTTGCAAAATAATGATGTTTGGTTCTTTAATTCCTTTTGAATTTATTGACTGGATTTCTATAAAGAAGGTATAAAAGAATACCTTAGGCTATCTTTGCAACTATTTAGTAAGTTTAAAAGTATTTAAAATAAAGCTTAAAAATATGAGTTAGTTTCTTTAATTCTGCAGTGGAGATCTACCTCATTGTGACTTAATCTAGAAGCCATAAAAGAAAATAATTTAACTACATAAAAACTATGAATTTTCACATGTGAAATACCAACACGAATGAAGTCAAATGATAAAATGGGAAGAAATATTTACAACTCCTCTTGAGATGATAGGATAATCACACTAATATAAAAAGAGATGCTAGAAATTAATGTGAAAGGCCAAAAACAGAATTGAAAAATTGGGAAGGCCTGTAAGCAGACAGTTCACGGGACAGGGAATACAAATGACTTTTAGACACTTGGAAAGGTGCTTGACTTCACTCCCAGTAAGAGAAATGCACACAGTCCTCCCCCCCGCCCCGCCAAGATACATTTCTTCCTTGTTAGATTGACAAAAGTCCAGAAATTTGATACTGCATTCTGTTATTGAAGTGATAGGGAAACAGATATTACTGTTGAAAAGATAACTGTCATTATGGAGGATAATTTGGCAACATCTATCCTATACAAAGTTGTATATGCTACTTGAAAATCCTGCCTCTGGGAACTTATCTTAGATAGATACTTGGAGACATGAAATATGTATGCTCAAAGTTTGTCACTATAGCCTTGAATGTGAAAGTAACCTCAATGTCTAGGCCCTTAGAATGGCTAAATTACTCAGAGGAGTTATTTTTGTAGGAAAAATGGGGTGGGGGGGACAATAAACTGTTGTTTATATTGGCATTAAGAGTTAGAGGATACACAGTGCTTACATGTTAATCAGGAATATGAAATGGGCAGCTAGCAGATAAGTGTAGAAGCAAGACTTTTCACTATTTTCAGTTTTTGATTTTTGAGATATGTGCATGTATTTTCAAATAGATAAATCAAAAATATTTTGGCAAAGTTGTTTCAAATCTAGGAGTAAAAGAAATACCTTGTTACCTAAGGGCTAGCTAACAAGAAAGATCTGGTAACTGAAAAACATTTACCCTAAAATTAGAGAAAAATAGTTAGGTGTATGTATTTGTGAGCTTGATCTTCATTGTGATCTTTATTGCATGTAGAAAGAGCCTGAGTTTGAATGTGACCTTTTCTTTTAACTGTCTGTATAATTACTGGCATGTCTCTTAACTTTGTCATTTTTCCCTTTTTGTAAAGGGTAGGTATGGTAATACCTGCTTTGCCTGGGCTCTTCTAAGAATTAAGGTAGGTAAAAAGCACCTGATACTTAATCTATTCCTTCTTTATGGTGAGGAAGAACTGTGGGACACTTTGGAGCCCTAAGCCACCATGTAAAAAGTCCACTTACTCTGAGACTGCCATGCTGTGAGGAAGCTCTGCCACATGGAGAGACCACATGGGGGTGTTCTGGCTGATGACTCCACCTAAGGTCCCACCCAACAGCTAGCACTGAACAATAGACATGTGAGTTGATTCCCCCAGGTTGTTCCGGCCCCCAGCTGACTAGCTATCTCCACTGAGGCCCCAGGTATTGAGGCATGGGGGCCAGTTATCTTCTCTGTGCCCTGTCTGGATTCCTGACCCACAGAATCCAGGGACATAATAAAATTGTTATAGACCACTAAATTCTGGGGTGTCTTCTTATGCACTAAAAGCAACTGGAACGAATTTTAGATGAGGGTGGTTAGATTTGTATTTGTACAAAGGAGAAGGAAGTGACTTAAATAGGCCAAGAGATGGCATGATGGTTTAAGGCCAGGGATTTAAATTTGTGAATTATCAGCATAAGGCTGACATTTGAAGCTGGGAGAGTGCCTGAGAGTCACAGGAGGCAAGGAAAACAAAAGCAAAAATGAACTATTGGGACTTCATCAAGATAAAAATCTTCTGCACAGCAAAAGAAACAATCAACAAAACTAAAAGGCAGGCTACAGAATGGGAGAAGAGGGGATGCCTAGGAGGCTTGGTTGGTTAAGCATCTGCCTTTGGCTCAGGTCATGATCCCAGAGTCCTGGGATCGGGTCCCACGTCGGGCTTCTTGCTCAGCAGGGAGTCTGCTTCTCCCTCTGCCTGCCGCTCCCCCTGCTTGTGCGCTCACTCTCTCTCTCTCTCTCTGACAAATAAGTAATAAATAAAATCTTAAAAAAAAGAATGGGAGAAGATATTTGCAAATGACATATCTGTTAAAGGGTTAGTATCCAAAATCTATAAAGAACTTATCAGACTCAACACCCAAAAAATAACCCAGTTAAGAAATGGGCAGAAGACATAAATAGACATTTTTCCAAAGAAGACATCCAGATGGCTAACAGACACATGAAAAAATGCTCAACATCACTCATCATCAGGGAAATACAAATCAAAACCACAATGAGATACCACCTCATACCTGTCAGAATGGCTAAAATTAACAACACAAGAAACAACAGGTGTTGGCGAGGATGCAACAGGTTCCCCTCTTGCACTTTTCATGGGAATGCAAGCTGGTGCAGCCACTCTGGAAAACAGTATGGAGTTTCCTCAAAAAGTTAAAAATAGAACTACCCTACGATCCATCAATTGTATTTACTAGGTATTTACCCAAGGGATACAAAAATACAGATTCAAAGGGGTGCAATGCACCCTGATGTTTATAGCAACATTATCAACAATAGCCAAACTATGGAGAGAGCCCAAATGTCCATTGACTGATGAACGGATGGATAAAGAAGATGTGGTACACACACACACACACACACACACACACTGGAATATTACTCAGCCATCAGAAAAAGAAACCTTGCCATTTGTAATGACATGGATGGAACTAGAGTGTATTATGGTAAATGAAATAAGTCAGAGAAAGATACCACATGATCTCACTCATATGTGGAATTTAAGAAAGAAAACAAATGAACATATGGGAAGGGAGAAAAGAAAAGAAGGAAATAAGTCACAAGAGACTCTTAACAACAGAGAACAAGCTGAGGGTTGTTGGAGAGAGGTGGGGGAATGGGCTAGATGGGTGTTCAGAATTAAAGAGGGTACTTGTGATGAACACTGCGTGTTGTATGTAAGTGATGAATCATTGCATTCTACTCCAGAAACCAATATTACACTGTACGTTAACTAAAATTTAAATTAAAAAAATAATAAAGATGCTTTCTAAAAAAAGAGAGAGAGAATGAGAGACAAGGAACAAAAGGAAGAGGTCATGAGGCATAGTAGACTTGAGCCAGATTGCCTGGCTTCATATCCTGTTATCAACAGTGCCTCAGTAGCTTCATCTATAATATGGGGCTATTAATAGTACTTATCCATCTTATAGGGCTAATGTGAGGATGGAATGAGTTGGTACACAAAAAGTGCTAAGAGAAATGCCTGCGCTATGGGACGTTCTGTAGACATTTTGTACATGTTAGCCGTGAGTGCTGAGATTTGATTTGGAGGGGTATTAGTTTTAATACCTTAATGTAGTCAGAAGCCAGATTCTAGGATTTTAGGGAGTAAATTGGCAAATTATAGAAAGCAAGAAAATTTTTGAGCTTTCTTTTTCTGACTGGCAGGATCAAGTGAGTTTCACCTTGGTGTATATCAAGGCATCAACGTGCTGGGTGCTGGATATTGGTGAACAAAAGCCTTAGGTGTCAGAGAAAAGCATGGGACTCAAAACTTTGGGATGGGTCAGGTTGTGTACGTGTGATCTTACATGATGATACTCCTGTCAAGTTGGAGATCATACCCATTCTAAAGAGGTGGAAACTGAGGAGGCTCAGGTTAAGTCACTTGCCAGAGGTCACAGAGCAGAACCCAGGTGTTTGTGACTACAACATTCATGTTCTAATCGACATCATGCCCCCTCAGTTTTTAAGTGCCTATGTTACAGTTTCATATGGAGATCCATTTAATATGTGAGGATCATAATATGTAGGAAATCTGCTCTTCTTCTTGAATCTTAGCAAAGAGAAAGCCAAGTAGATTTAGTTTTGAGGCATTTCTTACTATCCTGACTGAAAGATATTTCATGATGTTTTTGATCTGGGGAGTTCATGAATAATTGCAAAAATTTTAGCTAAATTGCATTCAATTCTAAGGTGGATTCATAAGAAACTTTTTCCCATTTAATCCTTTGAGAGAGATATCTGAAGACCAAAATTTTATATATTTTGTTTAAAGCACATTTAATTGTGTTGTGGTCATTTTATATTTTATAAATGTCTTTTAATGGTTTTATTGTTTGGAAACTTTCCTTTTTTTTTTTTTTTTTAAAGATTTTATTTATTTTTATTTGAGAGAGAGAGAATGAGAGAGAGCGAGTACATGAGAGGGGGGAGGGTCAGAGGGAGAAGCAGACTCCCCGCCGAGCAGGGAGCCCGATGCGGGACTCGATCCAGGGACTCCAGGATCATGACCTGAGCCGAAGGCAGTCGCCCAACCAACTGAGCCACCCAGGTGCCCGGAAACTTTCCTGTTTTAAATATTAGTTTTTATGGCTGTACTTTTTATTAAATGCAGTTATAAATGCTTAATATTTTAGAGTAATTTTATCTATAACTACAATAGTATATAAATTTCAGAGATACAAACTTACTTTAACTCCTTTTTGAACAATTAGGCAAATATAATACAACATAATTATGTTCCATCTGTACTAACATATCTAAATTGTGTTCCCTGCTGTATAATTGCAACTCTCTCAAAATGGATACACTTGCTTGTTGTATATTGTTTTTTTTAGTTGCTTGATTCTTATTGTAAAATATACATAACATAAAATTTACCATTTTAGCCATTTTTAAGTGTATATTTCAGTGGCATTGAGTTTATTCACATTGTTGTGCAACCATCACCACTATCCATCTCCGGAACTTTCTCATCCTCCCAAACTGAAACTCTACTTATTAACCAATTAACCACCTATTGCCCTTTCCTCCCAGCCCTTGGTAACCATTACTTTTTGGGTGCATTTGGCTATTCTAGGTACCTTATTTGAGTGAAATCAGCATATTTGTCCTTTGTGTTTGGCTTATTTCACTTAGCATACTGTCTTTAAGGTTCATCCATTTTAAAGTTAGAAAAGACCCATTTGGTCCTTGTTTAAACCAGTAACTCATTCTGTAGAATGTTGTATATTCTTAAATTTATACATGTCAGAGCACCTGCGTGGCACAGTTGATTAAGTGTCTGACTCTTGGTTTCGGCTCAGGTTTGGATCTCAGGGTCGTGAGATCGAGCCCCGTGTCAGGCTTCAGTGTCTGCTTAAGACTCGCTCTCTCTCTCTCTTTCTCCCCACCACTCACTCTCCTTCTTTCTCTCTCTCTCTTTCAAATAAATAAATAAATCTTAAAAAATTGTGTCATATTTTTATTTTCTTACTTTAGGAAATCCTTAGAATTGAAGATATATTAAATGTATGTGTTTTTATGTATCCAGTATCAGCTCTATGGATGACCCTACACTAACTGTTAAAGGGGAAGCAAAAATAGCTCATCTGGTATTGGCCCTGAAGGAACCTGTGGTCCATGCTAGCAGGGACCAGACACGAAGTTCCTGAGAAGAGGAGCATATGGAGTTTTGTGTGGTCAGAAGGGAGGCAGATGTTTCTGGTGGAGAGACTTGAAAACACAGATAACTATGGAGGAGGTAACTTTTGAGCTGAACCTAGAAGGAAATTCATTTTGAGGATTTTTTTTTTTAAAAATTTAAATTTTTATTTTTTACGTGCTCTCTACACCCAACTCAGGGCTCAAACTCTCAACCCTGAGGTCAAGAGATGTATTCTTCACTAACTGAGCCAGCCAGGCACCCCAAGTGTTTTGTTGTTGTTGTTTATTTATTTATTTTTAAAGATTTTTATTTATCTATTTCAGAGAGAGAGTAAGCAAGAGAGAGAGAGAGCACGAGGAGGGGAGGAGCAGAGGGAGAGGGAGAGGGAGAAGTAGACTCCCTGCTAGCAGGGAGCCCAATGCAGGGCTCGATTCCAGGACTCCAGGACTATGACCTGAGCTGAAGGCAGACGCTTAACTGATTGAGCCTCCCAGGCACCCCTGTTGTTGTTTAAACAGAAATTGTCCATGCTGGTTTAGAGAAGACTACAGTCTAAGTGTTCTGGATTAAAAAGAATATGCTAATATTCATAGTTGTTGGTACCATAGAGTTAAAATTAAATGAAACTTCTAAAGCAATTTATTGTCAGTTTTTTAAAGGTCAGCATAGAAGGCATTAGAGTTGGCTCCTCTCTCTGATGTTTTAAAAGTCCATTCTGGGCAGTCAGCCCTTCTATGAACTTTACCTGAATGCATGTTGCTAGTTGGTCTATTTGGTCTCATTGGTCTAGTCTTTATAATCTGGTTGTCCGTTTTATCTGTGATTCTTCCTTCTGATTAATCTCTGATTTTGCTTACTTGTGCTCCAAGTCCTGACTCTTGTACTTCTCGAGTATCTCTAGACTGTCTTATCTTTTCTTGCTGACTCTTTGTCATCTCTAACCAGAAGTACAGTGACTTCCATTTCTTGCTACCTAGCTTGTGCTGCTCCAGTCTGTTAGTGCCACTGTGATTTTTACTAAAATTGAATAGTTTTTATCCTTCTGAAAATACTTGCCTGATTTTTTTCTTGTTTTTCATCACCATGGTGGTGAGGTTTTGTTGTGTTCCATTCTCTTGACTGCATTTTTTTTCCCCTTTCTGTTCCATCACTGTTTCCCTCATGAGGGGCAGTGTAGTATCTTAGTTTAGTGCATAGTCTATCTTGAAAAATCACGCTGCCTCATTCCCATACTGGAGCTGGAGATCAAGGCAGACATTCTGCCTGAGACTCGTTTTTCCAAAATATTTGGCCCTTGTTATCTGTTCTCTTCCTCTAATTTTTTTTCACTATCTTTTTTTTTTTATTATTTTGGTTGCTAACCATGAGGATCCCCACCCACTACCCATTTATCAATAGCTATTGCTTCTCTAGAGTTCTGTGAACAAGAAACCAGATTTAGATGAGGACATTGGCTGTTGCTGAGTTCTGCATTGAATTTTTTTTGAGGTCCAGTTGGTCCAAATGCTGTTTCAAGTGAAGAGCTTTGCCAAGAACATATGGCTTTTGCTGTGAGGTATGATATGTTTTATGTACATAGATGAGTATTTATTTTTCTAAGTAGGAATCAGAACCCATTTCAACAGGGCCATTGACAAATGTCCCAAACAAGGAAACTCTCCCTAAAATAGCTGAAAACACAATTATATCTATTGTATGGTAAGCTGTTCATGAGCAGCGATGAAGGTGGTAGGTGTTAGAGTTCAACTGAGAGTGGGGACTTTGCCAAAGAGCTAACTGACTGCCCCTTCAAAATATAAGTGCTTCTGTTAACGCACAGGCAATCATGGAGGTGCCCCTGATTGCCATCAGAAACAATTTGGCTTTCAGCAGCAGAGTGATTAGCTTACAGCCTCCAGCCTTTAGAGCCTTTGCTCTGCCTCGGTGGAGGTCATGCTTATCCCACACGTTTTTTTCTTTCATTTTAATATCCATTTCTTCCTATTCCTCCACCACCACTATAAACTGAGCTTTTTGAGGGTAGGGCTCTTTACAAGTGAAGTACTTTATAAGAGAGGTAAGTGTTTCAGCTTTATAGTTAGTGTGTTAGAAACTTTGTTCACTGATATAATCCTTAGGTCCATTTGGTGTTTCTTAAACGATTTTAGTGTGTCAGCAAACTCATCCTGGAATAATGGGAAGAACAACTAAGCTGGACTAGTTACAGCATCCCCACTAACTAATTTATGACCCTAGACAAGTTCCGTTCAAGGCTTTCTCGATCTGGTCTAGAAGGAGTGGCAGTTGGACTAGGAGAGGAATTGTCCCACCTGCATCTCTGTACTATGGGTGTGTTTGTCAGAATTGTTTCATTGCTCGCTCTGTTGAATTCCTGCAGCTGACAGGTAAGGTTCTACCAAGGACCTCAGGCTTCTTTCATTGCTAGAGGTGCTGTTTTCCTTTGAAACATTCAACCACACTGATAGTTTCTATGGTAACACGTCCCTCTCTTTTTTTCTTGTGATGCAGATTTTTGAAAAGGTTCTTCATCTATATGCTCTTTAGGGCCTGTGGTCTTCTAACCTATAGCCCCTTTGATTAGACAAAGCCTTTATTTAAGGACTTTTTCCTCAGGAGTACCGTAGACACTTCTAGAAGAATAAGCAGTTGCTAGTCATACTAGCGCTTGAGGTTTAGTCCGTTAATAAGGTTTCCTATCAATTGGAAGTGGAATTGTTGGATTGCTTGGTAGCACAGTAATAACAAGAAAACCAATGTTCTCTGTTAGGATTGTGACATTTTATTTTATTTAAAAAAATTTTTTTAAAGGATTTTATTTATTTATTTTAGAGAGAGAGAGCACATTTGCATGAGCAAGGGGAGGGGCAGAGGAGGAGGGAGAGGGAGAGAATCTCACGCAGACTCCTTGTTGAGCTTGGAGCTCAAAACCGGGCTTGATCTCACTAGCCTGAGATCATGACCTGAGCTGAAACCAAGTGTCGATGCTTAACCAACTAAGCCACCCAGGTGCCCTGTGACATTTTATTTTACTTTTAAATTTTTTATATAAAATTTTCAAACATAAAAATGGACAAAATTGTATATGGACAGCTAACATACTTACTACCTAGATTCAAAATTAATGTTTTGCCATATTGGCATGCCCTATTTTACTGAGAACAAATCAGACATTTATTTAGAGGTGAAATGTCACCCTAGAAAGTGTATTTCTTCTTAACCACTTATACTATCTTTAGTAAAACTAACTATTAATTTCTTTGTATCATTTAATACCTAATCTACATTCATAATAGTAGAATTAACACCTAATTCTACACCCCCAGTTGTCCCAAATGTCTTTGACTCATGATTTGTTTAAACTAGGACCCCCTCAAGATCCATACATTTGCATTTGATTGTTAGGTTTTAATCTAGAAGATTTCTTGCTACCCCCACCCCCCACCCTGTGACACTGATTTATCAGAGATTGTAAATTGTCCTATAAGATATTCCACCTTTGGGATTTGTGATTGTTTTCTTCTTGTTTTCATTTAACTTGTTTCTCTACCTCTCATATTCCTGGAACTGGGAGGTTAGGTCTAAAGACTTGATTAAATTCAGGGAAAACATTTTTAGCAAGAATGCTGTTTTCTTCATACCGTATCACACCAGGAGACATAAAATATTTGGATCTTGAAGATTTAAAGACTGTGGTTGGTTTGAAAAGTGATTCTTTACTGGTTTCCTAGGATAAACTTCTATAGAGATGTTCCTTTTTTTTTTTTTTTTTTTTTAAGCCTTTTTATTAGTTTGAAGATTTAATGGGATTCTCCTTTCCCCTGAAACCGGTCCAGTTTCATTTCAAAAAGTAAAGGTCAAAGTGGCATTAAATTACTGAATTTTCCCTCATATAAACCAAATAAATACTTGGTAAAATAGTCTTTTGCAAACAGTGTGCACCAGCTCTGGGCTCTGGCAGCCTCTGGGTATCAGCCCGCTCTTTCAGTCTGTTCTCTTGGGCTGGCGGATAGCTTCTTTCCTTCAACCCCTATGTTTATCACTAATACTACTTTTATTTTAAAACATCAGATTTGTTCTCTTTGTTTCCTTTGCTGTCATTGGCTTTAGGCTTGTCACCTCATGGCTGACTGTGAACTATAGCAACTCCTGATTCTGGTTTCTTGCCTCTGGGCTTTCCGCCTTGAGCTCATTGTTCTTGTAGGCCAGGTTCAGACTTCCAGTGGCTGGTAATCAGGCTCTCCAGTGGAAATCAGAAGATAGGGGTCAAAATCCAGCTCTCATACTAACGGGTATGATCTTTAGCAGGCACTTAATGTTTCCAAATAGAGCATCAGTTTGCTCATTTGTAAAATGGAGATAACTGTTTTTGACGAATGCAGAGTAAAGCAGGGCTTGAAAGAAGTCATGAGCAAAATGTAAAATTTAATTTGAAAAATGCTCTAAAATAGGAGGGTATTTGATTTCTGTCCAATGCATAAATCACTCAGGCAGTCCACTTTATTTTTGTTGTTCCCTGTGTTTCTGTATTTTATTTCCTATAGTATCTCTCTTCCTTAACCCCTCTGGAAAAGCTTACTTTCCTTTCCTTCCATCTATCCTTAAGGCCTGGATCAAATCTTTATGCTCAATATAGTCACATATTTTTTCCCAGCCCATAATTTTTCCTTTATGTAAACTATTGCTTCTGTAGTTTAGCTTCTAGGCATTCTCTCCATTTTGGGGGGCTGAATTAAAAAAAAATCTAATATAATTAACAGACAGTGTTCCATTAGTTTCAGGAGTACAATATAGTGATTCAACAATTCTATACATTACTCAGTGCTCATCACAATAAGTGTACTTTTAATCCCCTTCACTTATTTTTTATTTCCCCAGGTCCTAAGTTTCTTGAGGTCATGGTTTGATGTATTTGTGTCTAGCTCAGAAACTAGTCAGAACTTCCTATGAAAACTTGATCATGTTACTCTTGAAACTGATTTCTAGTGAGTTGGCTGTCGGATTCAACTGGTTTCTTAAATCGCTGATATTTTTCTAAGAGATATGGGTACCACTTTCTTATGTGCAGTCTTCCTTCCTTTACTTTTCCCTGGACCTCTTGGGTCTTGTCTGCCCCTGCTCTGGAAGGTTGGCTCCAGCTTCTTTGCCTTACCTCTCCCTCCAGTTACCTACCCCACCTGTCAATCTCTGTCTCTGTTCCAAGCCTCCTTTCCCAGCTGGTGTGCAGATCTCACAGTGTTCCGCAGGAATTGTCACCCTCTGACTTGGAGGGCTTATGGTGGAGAATTACATTGCCCACTGTTCATGCTTGCTAAATAGCAAATTAGAGCCAGTACTGGGTCCATTTTTAACCCTCATCTTCTCTCACCCCTCAAAAGCCTATGCTTGTCTGGTGGTTGGAATTGTTGGGTTTTTAAAAGATATAATCCTGGGTTCACCCCCAAGCTAGTGAATCAAACTTTCTCAGGGTGACTTGAGAAGCTATATTTTCCAAAGCTCCCTATGATTGGCCATTTGTGGGAGCTACTGTTCTAAAACATCCCTTCTCCCTTAATCATTTGTCACTAATGATGGTGGCTTGCACACCCTGCTGGTACTAATTTGTCGGGTAGGATTACAGATGGTTCCATAACATCAGTCTGTTTGATAGTTCATGGCATAAGTGAATGTAGGATGATAAGAGATGAGCCTATTAAAGGCTTCTGAAGCAAATGGATAGTTTATCAGATTGGTGTGTTCTTTCTTTAGAACTGCTGTGAACCAGACCTTGTTACCAACATCTGTTTTGTAAATTCCATTTACAGTTTAACAGCTGGATTGTGAAAGAGATACAAAATTATCCAATTAAAAAACTAAATTTGGCAAGTGTGCATCTTTTTTTTTTTTTTTTTTAATGACTCCTTGAATACACTCTTATTTCTTTCCTTAGATAGCCTTTTAAGGCTCTAATTTTTGTCTACCACAAATTTTCAGGGTAGTAAACTGAGACTAGATTGGGAGTCCTTAGGCTTGGACGCTTGGATAACTTTGAGAGTTAATAATGTCTAGGATTGGCAGCCTTCAGTTTTATCTATGAAAAAAAAAACTGAGTATTTTAAAACAGGTGTTTTTCCCTACCTCAGTACAGTAAGCTGCTAGCCACTGCCTTTGCACTTCTCAAAAGGTGACCGATCAGTGGGGGTGGGAGGATAATTGTGTTGTAATTTGGCATTGATTTCCAACACCCCTAGAGTTGTGCAAGCCAGGAACCTAGGAGTCCTGTTAACTTCCTTCTCTAAAACCATCCTCTTACCTGTGAGGACCCTGTAGCTCAGGTCACAATTTATACAAAGTTCAAATGAGAACCTGGGTCTTTGGACTTTTAAAATTCATTTCTTCTAATTTGCCATTCTACTTTTTGAACCACTATGTGATTTTCTAAGAGCCAGTTAAGTAATGCTGTCTGGGTAGAGAAATTTTATGCACTTCCATTTTCTCATTTCAGTATTTCAGTATCTTATAAATAAACCACAACAAACGTTACTGTTGTAATGAGGAAAAACTTTTGGTTAATAAAGATAACTTCATATGTGAAAACATGTCCCTCAACAGCAGACATTGTGTTCATGACCAGCCCAGCTAAGAGGATGGGAATAGCTCTCCAGTATTTTATTTGCTGAATAAAACATGCATATCAGTAATATTTTGAGGGCAGCCAGTACATTTATTTCAGTAGCCTTGGCTACATTTTTTTTTACAGTTTTATTGAGATATAATTGACATGCAGCATTATGTAAGTTTAAGGTATACAATGAGTTGATTTGATATACTTACATATTGCAATGTGATTACCACTGTAGGTTAGCTAACACCTCCCCATCACCCAATTACTGTTTCTTTTTTGTGATGAAACATTTAAGATTTACTTTCTTAGCAACTTTCAAGTATGTAATACAGTATTATTAACTATATTATAAAAGGTGTTCATTAAAAGAAGACGGCTGTGCATTAAATCCCCAGAATTTATTCATCTTTACCTAGAAGTATGTATTCTTTGACCAACGTCTCCCCATCTCTCCCACCCTCCCAGCCCCTTGTAACCACCATTCTACCCTCTGTAAGAGTTTACAAGTGAACTAAGACTTATTTCACTTAGCATAATGCCATCAAGATCCATCCATGTTGTCTTCCCTATATTTTATTTTTTTTAAAGATTTTATTTTTAAGTAATCTCTACACCCAGTGTGGGGCTCAACCTTACAACCCTGAGATCAGAAGTTATATGCTCTACTGACTGAGCCAGCCAGGGGCCCCTTGGCTATATTTTAAGTGCTTACAAGCAACATGGGAATTTATCTCTGCCAGGGATGACAGGAATGAAAATTTCCAAAATAACCAAACTTTTACTTTTCTCTGCAACGCATTGGATCTTTCCTGCTGACAAACTTGCAGTTTATGAAATAAGTTCATGGAGCGTATCCTCTGTCTACTCCAGCAGATGGTGTGAATGGTATCTTAGTTTCCACCGTTATGTCAGTCTGTGGAATGTTTGAGTTCATGCTTATTTCGGCCAAGTTTTACAAATGTTAGCTCTGTCTTGTTAAGTGCAAGAAGCTGTGAGTGTTGGAAGTGCTAGTAAGAGGTGTACCATCATGATGGAAATGAAAGCAGAGATAGTGATTTTCTTCCTTTTAATTTGTTTTAACATTGCCCTTATTTGTAGGACAAATTTTTCAAATGGGGGTAGAATGCAAAATATTTTAATGCCACAGTGAGGGCAGAAGAAGCCTTTGTTTTAATTGCAGAGTGTGATCTAGGGAAGTTTCTGAAGGAGTTTGCAGCATTGTATGAAGCGGGCTCTGTCTTTCCTGTGTAATTGGCCTCTAGCACCAGACCTTCTATGCAAAGGTAACCTCAGTTTCTTGCTTTTTTTCAGGAAAAAAACCACAACACCAGCATGTGCATGAAAAACTCAATAACATTTTTTTAAATTAATGAAATGTCTCAAATATACAAGGAGAAGCACAAAGAATTAGTTTAACCAACATTCATCTAGTTTTAACAACTCTTAATATTTTGCTATAATTGCTTTTGAAAATATAGATGAAGTTTCATAGATACCTCTTTCTGATCCTCTTACCCTTCCTCCACAGAGTTAACCACTATCCTGAATTTGACCTCTACCCTCATGTCTATTTTTATACTTTTATTTCATATGTATGCCCATAAAGAACATGTAATTTTTCTTCTAGCTCATTTAAAGCATCATACTGTATGTATCTTCTATTACTTCTAATACTTGCTTTTTTCATTGGACATTGTTTCAGGAAATAATAAATTCAGCTTTGATTCACTCACTTTCACTGCTGGGCCATATTTTATTGTATGACTCTACCCAAATTGTGTAATCATTCTTCTGATGCACATTTAAATTCCTAATTTTGTTATTACCAATAATGCTGCAATGATAATTCTTCTGTTCCTTTGGCCACATGAGTTTCTTTGGAGTCCTTTCTTTGAAATCTATCTTAAGAAAGTAAACTCACAGGGTAAAGACTGACGTATTAATTAGATAAAATGGAAGATCTATGTTTAATTCTGTCTCTGTGCATGGCATATAGGGCACCGCGTGGAAACTTTAAAATCTTAACCTATAATGCCTGCCTCCAAGGTTGGGAGAAACCATACACATGACAGTGGTACCAGGAGGTGTGATGAAGTAAGTGCTCTATGCTGGTAGAGGGCAGCTCTATGCTGGAGGGTTTGGGCCAGTGATTCAGACCTCTCTCCACTAAGTCAGGGTAGGCTTGTCTTTGTTAGTCCATTGAGTTGATTTTTTTTTTTTTTTTTTTTTTCATATCACCTCACTGATATGAGGAATTCTTTTTTTTTTTTTTTAATTTTTTTATTGTTATGTTAATCCCCATACATTACATCATTAGTTTTAGATATAGTGTTCCATGATTCATTGTTTGTGCATAACACCCAGTGCTCCATGCAGAACGTGCCCTCCTCAATACCCATCACCAGGCTAACCCATTCCATTGAGTTGATTTAATTCCAGCCAAGAGCAAAGAGGCTTTTCATGACTTTTTAGCTCTCGCTCTCTGTGTTTTGCTGTCTTAGTTCTAAAATTGGTTGGCATACCCCATTCTCTTTCCTATCCCTTAGGATGGATGCACATTCAGTGTTCCAAGCCTCCTTTCATTGTCTATTAACACTGTTCTCCAGGAAGGTCCATGGGGTGTGAAATTCTGGCTTCTTCAGAGATCTCTGATTTTTGGTGCTGATCACCAAACATCCTAGGTGATGCTAATTCCTATTACCATTCATTCAAAAGAAATTCCATTAGGTAGAATTTTTCTTTTGTGGGGAATCTCTCACAGGAGAGAGATTTTGCCCCCTTTTACCTTTGCAGAAGCAGGCCCATGTTTCTTCTATTACTATGTTTGAATAGGAGCATTTTGAAGATGTGAAGATTTTGGTAGCAGCACAAAACATTGAATACAACTTTAATACAGGGGTTCTCAAAGTCTGGTTCCCAGACCAGGGGCGTTAGCATCTTCTGGGAACTTGTTAGAAATGCCAATTCTCAGCCCCACCCAGACCTACTAAATCAGAAACTTTGAAACTGGGGTCCAGTGATTTGTGTTTTAACAAGCCCACTGGGGGAGTCTGAGAAGCACCCTGCTTCAGAGGGTGCTTAAATAGGAACTTGGGTTCCTGTTATGGACCTGACTTACTGTACTTTAAGGAAGGGACTAAATACTTAAGGGGTGGCTGTCCAGCAGTGTTCTTTGTTGTCATTGCTTAATCATTAATGACGCGAGAAAGGTATACTTTTACATTTTTCTTTGTGTGACATTGTAATAGACAAACCTTTAACTTTTGGAGGCCCTTTCAGTTTCCTTTGTTGGTTATGACCAACAGTAGGAAATAGAAAGCCATAAATCCTTGTTTCCAGGGTTACCTTCTTGCTGCTGATAACAGGCAGGAAATTAAAACAATCTGTGATAGTGTTTTGTTCTTATTAGCCACAGATGGTAGCTTTCAGATATGTTGGAGCAAAACATAAATAAATATAGCGGGGAAACTTCATTATTGAAGAAAAATGATTTGGCTGGTCAAGGTTATAGCCTGGGTTCACTTTTATGAAATGGGATATAGGCAACATAATATTGCTCCATTACCACAAAGCATTAAGACTTATGAGGGTCACTAGTTTTTTTCTTTTTGGTTTAATTTCCAGTATGTAAAACATTTACATGATTTCAAAGTCAACTGTGTAACAAATTATGTTTAAAGATGTCTCACTTCTATCCATATCTCTTCTCTCCTGCTTTCTTAGTCCTTTATGGGTTAATCATTTTTATTCGCTTTTTTATTTATTCTTCAAGTGTTTCTTTTTGAAGATAAGCATGTAAATGTATATATGTTCATATCTCCCCCTTTCCACTTTCTTTACACAAAAGGTTGCAGGTTATTCTATAGCCTTTTAAATTATTTTAAAAGGTTTGCTCCATTAAGGGATAACTTAAATTCAATAAAATTCACCAAATTTATGTGTACAATGTGAATTTTGACAAATACATGCGGTTGCACAGGCACCAGGATAATGAAGGTATAGACTCTTTCCATAACCCAAAAAAGTTTCATTCCACCCTTTTGCAGTCCATCCTGTCTCCCATCCCTCGGTCCCTGGTAAGCCATCTGTCTGCTCTCTCTCTTTATACTTCTATTTCCTAGAATTTCATACATAGTTTTTTGTATGTATGTATATGACTTCTTTCACTTTGTATAATTCTTTGGAGATTCAGCCATATTAGTACATGTATTAGTAGTACATGTATTCCACCTTATTGCTGAGTGGTACTCTATTGTTTATACATTCCAGTTGATGGGCATTGTCCTGTTGCCTTTTTTTTTTTTACTTTTTTATTTTGAAATAATATTCGACATACAGAATACTTACAAAGATAGTACAGAGAGTATCTATATACCCTTGCCCCAGTTTCCTCGCGTATTAACATCTCATATGGCCTATGGTACAGTTATCATCCCTTAAAAAATTAATATTGGTACAATACTATTGACTAAACTACAGACTTCCTGTGGATTTTAGTTTTTCCATTGCATTTAGTTTTCACGTTTCTTTAATTTCCTCTAGTCCGTGACAATTCTTCAGTCTTCCCATGTCTTTTTAAAAAAGTACTTGTTGCGGTATTTTGCAGAATGTCCCTCAATTTGTCTGGTGATTAGACCTCAGTTATACACGTGGGGAAGGACACTACAGAGGTGATGTGCCCTTCTCATCGAATTATACCAGGAGCTACGTGGTATCAATATGTCTTATTACTGGTAAAGTTAACCTGGATCACTTGGATAAAGTAGTGTTTGCCAGGTTTCCTCACTGCAGTTACTATTTTTCCTTTTCTGTGGTCTCTTAGAAGGAAATTATTGCTTTTTAAATTCTGATGTGTATTCGTGTGCATGGGACACATAGTTTAATGACTCTCTCAACCTTACTTATAATAATAGTAATAACAATAGCTACAACTCACTCCAGCTGCACACTTTTAAACACATGTGGGTTATCTCGTTTAATCCTCAGGATGCCCCTGAAAAGTGTAGGCACTTTTTTCATGCCCATTTTACAGCTTAGAAGATTGAGGCACAGAGTACTTTGCTGAAGGTTCAATAGCTAGTTAGTGATGGACCCAGATGCTAACTTAGCCTAACTTGAGGACCAGATTTTAACATGGGCCATATGGTTGTTGTCAGAGCTTAGAAATGGGGATGCTCTCATTCTTTGCCAGAGAAAACAAATGGATGCTGCTTTTCGATGATTGTCTTTTGTTCTTTAAGAAATAATTTTGTTGTTTTACTTTCAGGAATTTTTCTTATGTGACTAAAGATTTTAATGTTATGTATGACTTTAAAATCTTGGGGAAATCCAAGATATTTTGGGTAGCACTAAGGGTCTATTTTTTAGACTTCTTTCAGAAATATGACTGAAGGTTAGGGCAGAGTATTCAGAATAGAAAACTGTTTTCGGAGAAGTATTTACTTCAAGAATGACACTGAGCCTTTTCTTTCCTGGATTTTATCAGCCTCTCCAACCAGGAGTGTTGTGTTTGTCTGTGTGTATCTAAACCCTGCATATTCACTTTTGTTGACCACACTAATGACTTTTCCACTACACAATCAAATGTATCTCTGAACAGCCTGACTCAGGGGATGATAACTGTGGTTAAATGATGATTCAATATCTGTGAGCCTCTATTCTAGTAGCAGCGGGGCCACTGAAGGTCAGGCTGTGTGGGTGGACGTTTGCACTTCTTCCCTGTGACTCACTCCGCAGCCTGCCTTTGAGGGGAGATAACCGTAGGTGGCTGCAAACCTCAACGCACCTCCTCCCCTCTGTCTCATCATACTATGTAGATGGGTATCCCCAAATCCTTGAAATCACACAGCTTGGAGTCTTGAACGTGTGTAGGCTGCCAAGACGTCCAGATATCAGTGCACTTTTTAAAAATAAAGCTTTTTTGAAAATAAAAATGAATCAAAAGCTATAAAAAAATAAAAATAAAGCTTTTTTGTTTCTAAATGTCTGTCATATGTCTGGCCATATGTACCAGAATCCAGAGGTCAAAATCCAATCTGGACAGGCATATACATAAAAATTGTAGCATTTATTTCCTTAAGGAAGAAGGCAACTGTTTAACTCTGATGCTTGCATACAGTAACTAGAAAATTTTATAAGAGTAGATTACTTAGGGGATAGATAATATATCAAGTTTACAGGTGTCTAGATCTGACCTCAAAGTCAGATGGCTAAGGACTTCTGGCCTCAGAAGTGAGATATGGTTTTCTACACATCCATTCTAGAGAAACTGTTAGGTACAAGAAAATATAAGGAAGAAAGTGAAAGCAGCTCATTTCCATCACCAGAAATAGCCACTCTTTTGTTTTGCATAATTTCTCCTTCTGTCACGCAGCAAACACATTTGTTTGTAATCCTGCATTTGTTATGTAATACTATATCCTAAGGATTTTTTCATCATTTAAAGAGAAAGACTTTGCTAATTTGGTGGGAGAAAAATAACTAATTTTAATTTGCATTCCCTTAATATTTTAGTTAGGATTAATGTTTTGTCTTTGTTGACTGTCAGTCTATATTTATCCATGGAGATTGTTAGTTTTTCTACCCTGTATCTTTCTATAAAATTGGAAATGTTACTAAAGCAAACCTCTGATTTCAGATGTCCTAAATGATGCTATATTTGATGAAGATCATGATGAGATGGTGATTGTGAAGGACATAGATATGTTTTCCATGTGTGAGCATCATCTAGTTCCATTTGTTGGAAAGGTAAGTTTTTCTCTGTTCCCTAGGAATTTTAAAAAGCACATTAAAGTTTTAAAATTAGGATTATTATATTTAAGATCATCACCTGCTAATTCCTAATATCCCAGATATGTAGAGGTACACATAAACATTTACTCTTTATCAACCTAACTAATCTAATAGCTTGAAACTAACAAAACAAGGGGTGCCAGGGTGGCTCAGTCCATTAAGCATCTTCCTTTGGCTCAGGTCATGATTCCGGGATCCTGGGATCAAGCCCCACATCAGGGAGCCTGCTTCTCCCTCTCCTTCTCCCTCTCCCTCTACACCTCCCTCTCCCTCTGCCTGCTGCTCCGCCTGCTTGTGCTCTTTCTGTCAAATAAATAAATAAAATCTAAAAAAAAAAAAAGGAAAGGAAAGAAACCAACAAAACAAAAACAAAGTAGCAGAAAGTCCTCAGGGCAAACATTTCATAGTAAATACCATGTTAATAGGTTAAAATAATAAGATTAAAGTTTCATTTTTTTTTTTTTTAGGTAGCTGCTGCAGTCTCTGAAAACCTTTGCTCTTTATTTTGACTAAATAATGTTTGATCCAAGTTATACTATTGTATAATATGGCATGAGCAGCAATGATTGCAGAATTTCTTGTGGCAGAGGTCATAGTATTAGTGGATTTAATTTGTTTCCAACCTTTTCTGTATTAGGAGAAATGAACCTAATGCAAACTAGATAATGTTATCTAGCTTGTTTTACTTAAACATCCCTTTGAAAACATGTGGATTTATGACCAAGAGTAGTCTGTCCTTCCCCCCATTATAATTTTATTTTATTTTGACTTTTTAGTAATAGTTTTTAAACAGAAGACTTATAGGAAATAGTGTTACGAGTACCTATATATCTATCACCTAAATTTAATGTGTTAACATTTGCTTCACTTTTTTTTTTGTTAAAGTATTTTTTCACTTTTTTATAAAGTAAAACATAGAAAATGCACAAATTATAAAGGTATTCCTTACTACCTCACAGATGAAGAACTAGAACATTATTACTATCCTGCAAGCTCATCTTGTGCCCTTTTTAATCCCTAACCCATCCCTTGTCCCCACAAGTAACCAGTATATCAATTTCAAACACTATAGATCATTTTTCTTGTTTTTCACCTTATAAATGGAAAGAATCTACAGCATGAAGTCTTTTGTGTCTGGCTTTTTTGTTGTTGTTGTTCCACATTGTAAAAGTCATTGATGTTATTGCCTGTCATTGTAGCTTATTTTCGTTGCTGTATATTGTTTTGTTGTACAAACATATCACAGTTTATTCTGTTCTTGGTAGCTATTTACATTGTCCTCTCTCTCCCTCTCTCCTCTTACAAACAGTACTGCTACCAGCATTCTTTTGGTGCATATATGCATGCATTTCTATTAGGAATATACCTAGGAGTGGACTTGCAGGGTCATGGAGTATATGCATATTCAATTTAATAAATACTGATCTTTAGTTTTCCGAAGTGGTTGTACCACTTTACACTTCATATACTCTTAGGTGAGTCTCAGTCACTTCACATCCTTGCCAACACTTGGCACTTTCAGTCTTTTTAAGTTTAGTATTCTGATGTATGTAGTGGTATCTCTCTTTTTTAAACCTTTTGTTATAGAAAAGTTCGAATATATAAGAATAGAAAGACTAGTATGATAAAGTTCCATGTTTCCTAAAACCAACTTCAGTAGTTACCGGTAAAGGACCAATCTTGTTATATATAAGTTCCCACTGGACTATTTTGGAGCAAATCCTAGATATCATATTATTTTTTTCCATAATTTCTTCTAGTATGTGTCTGTAAAAGACAAGGATTTTTAAGGAAATGTAACTCTGATTTGATTATTATCCTGAAAAGTTAGCAGTAAATTCTTCAACATATTAAACAATATAAAGTATGTTGTAGACAGCATGACTCTTCATCACTAATTATTAATACACATTTCTAAAATATTTTCTTATCCACACTAGCACTACTATAAACAAAATTAACAGTAATTCATAAATAGCATCTAATAACTAACCCATATTTACCTTTCTGCAATTGTCTCAACTGTCTTAATGTTGGTTTGTTTAAATCAGAATCCAGGGGCACTTGGCTGGCTCAGTTGGTAGAGCATGTGACTCTTGATCTCAGGGTTGTAAATTTGAGCCCCATGTTGGATGTAGAGAGTACTTAAAATGTTTAAAAATAAATAAACCGGAATCCAAATAAGAGTCACACATTTGCATTGCTTTGGGTTGTTAATGCTTCTTAAGTCTCTTATTATAAAAGTAGTTCCTCCCTCCCACCCCTACATTCTCTTACTGAAGAGACTGGGCCAGTTGTCCTGTGGAGTGTCCCACCTTCTGGATTTGTTCCGTTCAACCTTTGGATTTCCTATAAACTAGACTAGATCTAAAACTTCCTAATATGAAGGCTAAACATTTTTACTAAGAGTAGTTCATGGAGTTGCTGACGGCTCTGTATTCCATCTTACCAAGAGGCATGCACTGACTGGCAATCCCACAATTAATGATGCTGGCCACGTGACATCAGAGCTCAGGTTTTTCAAGAAGGGGGGGAACTTTGAGCTTATCTTATTACTTTTTATTGTAAGTGAGGGATTTAGGCCCAGAAAGCCTATGATTGGTCCAAGAGGACAGAGGGAGTTAGTGATTTGGCTGGTGTTAGACCTAGGAGCTTGATCTGTGCTCAGCCTCTCACCACTATATCCTGTTACTTTCTGCTATGATTATCTCTGTGTTTGTGTTCTTGCTAACTTTTTAAAAAATATATTATTCCGTGAGGATTTTCTCTAATCGACATTTAAATGACTTAGGATCTTCAGAAGGATAAAAAAATAATACAAACAATAAAGTATGGCTTTGCACATAAGTATAAAAATTTCAAGTGGTACAGAAGATCTAAGTTGTGTGGGAAAGTTTTAACTCTATTTTTCTTTGAAATACCCAGTGTTCAGGTGCTACTTTACTTTCTCTTTATGCTGACCAGGAAGGTGATGAATTGGTATTCTCAAACTCTCAAAGCAAAGTGCTAATAGATGAAAAATCATTAATTACTACTAGATCAATTATTTACATGTATAGTAAATATTAGCTGAACAATGCAACAAATGCAGGCAAACCATGATGCAAATGAATCTATGATTTTATATTAGGCTAACTGATTGCTTACAAATGACCATTTATTAGCCTTTTTGTAGAACTAATGTTTTCTCATAATTGATACATGGCTCAAAGAGAGGTAACATGGACATAGGAGATATTAGTGACTTTTAAGATTACAGAATTGGCTTGGCCTTAGGTAGGTCCTATAAGAACTTAGTTCTTAAGGTCCAGGTCTTGACAAGTCACATTTGTAGCTGTGTCCTTTATCTCCCATCAGGAAGATAGTGTTCTCCAGCAGCTTGGAAATGAGGCCACCAAGCATGACAGAGAATATGGAGACCCTTTTTCTGGGCAACAGGGTGGGACTTTTAAGGTAGAATAGCAATATTTATAGTTACAGTTTCAGCCATTTAAAGGAAGCTTTCCTGGGGCTCCTGGGTGGCTCGGTCAGTTGAGAGACCAACTCTTGATTTTGGCTCAGTCGTGATCTCAGGGTTATGGAATCGAGCTCTGTGTCAGGCTCCCCGCTCACCACGGAGTCTGCTGGAGATTCTCTCTCTCCCTCTTCCTCTGCCCCTCCCCCCACTCATACTCTCTCTTTCTTTCTCTCTCAAAACAAACAAATAAAATCTTAAAAAAAAAATTAAGGATGCTTTCCTGGCTATATTTTAATGTTGTTACAAGATAATTTGCACTTTCTAGAGAGTGTGTCCCCTCAATAGAAGAAGGACTTTAAGAGTTATATCAAGAGTTTAACTTCACCAGGAAATACCATGACTGTATTTCAAATTTGTCATTTCATTAATAGTCATTCATGTATATTTTCCTTTTACTGCATATATGTAATTTTCTAAATGTTTTTGTAAGTGCTTCATTTTCTAAGTCTTAATCTATGTATCTTAAAGATACATTTTTCATTGTGTTGAATTACATAATGCATATACTGTATTGTTTCCTTATTTCCTTATTTTGTTTCAAAGAAGCATTGGATTTTCACTTAAGTCGTGATTTCTGTCTCTTCTTTGAAGGTTCACATTGGTTACCTTCCTAACAAGCAAGTCCTTGGCCTCAGCAAACTTGCGAGGTAAGTATGACTGTGTGGTGAATAGGAAAACAGATTTGTAGGACCTGCCCTTATTTTTTTTTTTTTTTTTTTTGAAACAAATGTGTTTATTGTATAATAGGTTGTGGACCTGTCATATAACAATCACAGTTGTAACTACTCATGGTTCCTTAAGAAAATATTTGTACAAATTTATAAAATTTGTGGTTAAAACGTTGAAAATAGTGCATGCTAAGACATGCTTACGTCTAAGTCCATTAGTCAGAAGTAGACCTACCTACTGCCCAGCATCTGCATTTCAACTTACTATTTTATTTTTTATTACTTATTGCTAATTTCACAAGGATCCAGATAAGTCAATACAAACTTTGGGTCATTCATTCATCAAAAAAAAAACAAAAACAAAAACAGCTTCTTAGTGACTCTGTGACAAGTGCTGTACTGGATATGGGAGAGACAGTGGTAAGCCATGCTGACTCAGTCTCTGAATTCAAAGAGCCTGCAGCTATGGAAAAGCCATTAGGCAAGAAATCAGGAACAAGGCATGATGAGAATTATAAAAGATGATTTTCAGGGAGCTATGAGATCTAACCTAGGGACTGGACAAGAAATCTCTCCCTGGGAAAGCTGAGACATGAAGAATACTTGTACTTTTTTTTTTTTTTTTTTTTTTTTAAATTTTTTTTATTGTTATGTTAATCCCCATACATTACATCATTAGTTTTAGATATAGTGTTCCATGATTCATTGTTTGTGCATAACACCCAGTGCTCCATGCAGAACGTGCCCTCCTCAATACCCATCACCAGGCTAACCCATCCTCCCAACCCCCTCCCCTCTAGAACCCTCAGTTTGTTTTTCAGAGTCCATCGTCTCTCATGGTTCTTCTCCCCCTCCGATTTTCCCCCCTTTATTCTTCCCCTCCTGCTACATTCTTCTTCTTCTTTTTTTCTTTCTTAACATATATTGCATTATTTGTTTCAGAGGTACAGATCTGAGATTCAACAGTCCTGCACAATTCACAGCGCTTACCAGAACACATACCCTCCCCAGTGTCCATCACCCAGTCACCCCATCCCTCCCACCCCACCCCCCACTCCAGCAACCCTCAGTTTGTTTCCTGAGATTAAGAATTCCTCATATCAGTGAAGGACCTGCCCTTATATGGCAAGAATCTCATAAGGCTTTCTTGACTGGTGTGGATCTAACTTGGAAGTCACGTTACTGCTTAAAATTTATGGTTGCAGAGACAAACATATTTGGAGGACCTGAAACACAAATCCCTTTTCTTTTCACCCCTCACTGCCTTCCTCCCATACCTTCCAACCCTCTTCCACCAGCACATCCTTAAAGTCTTAGTTCATACCTTTTTCTGTAGAGCTTTCCTTGACTGGAAAGGATCCGAGGGTGCGTTCAGTCCAGCCCCCATACTTAAGGGTGGTTTAGTTAACTGGTGGGAAGAGGAAACTTGCGCAGGGGTCTCATCGCACTGCACTGTTTTCAGACTTTTAATCAAACTACTGTTTGGGGTCTCAACCCCACTGCACCTGGGTATCTCCGGGCACCTCTCGGGGGTCCTGCAGGGCCATTCATTCACTTCTGGTTTCTTTACCTCTGCAAACACAAGACTGTGCTGTGCCTTTCTTGGCTTTCTCAGCAATATTCTGAAACAATACTTACTCTCCTATTTCTCTTTTCTACTACAGTCTTCTTTCCCATTCTTTCCTGTGGGTTCATGCCTTTTAAAAAATTCCTTTGCTACTATTTTTATTTCAGCTTTAGGAAGGAGAAGTAATGGACAAGTATGGTCATCTATGTTTAACTGGAAATCAACTTGAGGATGTGTTCATATATCTCTGATAGCTCAGTCACCAATACTTTATTGCCCCTAAATATTCTTTTTTTTTGTAATTTCTTTGTATAGAGTTAGTGAGTCCTGGGTATGGGGAAATGCTAGGAGGGGTGTGTGTGTGTGTGTGTGTGTGTGTGTGTGTGTGTGTGTGTGTGTGTTGAGAGAGAATTAAGAACAAAATGAGTGAAGGGCGCCTGGGTGGCTGAGTTGGTTAAGCATCTGCCTTCAGCTCAGGTCCTGATCCCAGGGTCCTGGGATCGAGGCCCACATCAGGCTCCCTGCTCAGCGGGGAGTCTGCTCCTCCCTCTCCCTGCTTGTGCTCTCTGTTGCGCGCGCTCTCTCTCCCTCACTCTCTCTTAAATAAATAAAATCTTAAAAAATAAAATAACTTTTTAAAAAAAAGAACACAATGAGGGAATAGGTGATGAACATGTAGTCAAGTGCCCCTCACCCTTTAAAATAAACCAAGCTGGGTGTGGATAATCTGAGGTTATAGTGACTGTATCAAAATTGGAATAAATGAACCTTGTGACCAACTAACTATACAGTGGCTCTGTGGGTTCCTGCTGCTTCTCCACGTAGACACTGGGATTCACCACAGTCCTGAAATGGTGGTCCAGCTCTTTTTCAGTTCTGTGCTGGAATCTGTAAAAACCACCCTGCCAGTCTGACAGCTGCTCTCCACAGCTCTTCTTTTTACTTTGTTTTCACTTCCACTTCCTCTGTGGATTAAGGAGAGAGTAGGTAGAGGAGAGAAATTTAACTTCCCTAGTTTCTGACCTCATTCCTGCTCAGCACTCTCTCCATCAGACAGGGCTACTTGGTACCATGAAAAGATGTTTTTATATCATAACTGTAATTGCTTCACTGCAGAAAGGCTCTTAACACAAATTGAGAAACATCTCGCCACTTTTCAGTGATCTGTACCCAGTGGCAGTGCCAAGGGGTGGCTGAAAAAGGGTATTGGTGGTGATGGCAGAAAATAATCCTAGTATAATTTCTCTTAGCAACCCCCTCCCTAATAACTTACTCCTAAATGATAAATAAAGTCATGTCAACTGTGAATGGAAGTGTCTTTACTGAAATTGGTTATTCTTACTGTTTTATAAGACACAGTCTAAGTAAAGTCAGTGTGGTTGCCCTGTAAACCTAGCTTCAGGCACAGCCCCGTGGCATGCTCCCTTCCAGCAAGATTGCTAACTCTATGCCTTTCCTATATGGAAATTCTGGCACTGCTGATGCTTTTAACAGACTGTCCATATGTGAAAGGTATGTAGTGGATAGTTTTCACATTATAAGGAAGCTTGGTAGACCATATTAAGCCTTGGTCTAAATGTAAGTAGCCTTCTCTAGAAGACCACGCTGTGTAGCCCATGGGTAATACTATGGAAATGGATTCTTGAGTAATCCAGTGAGACCTTGGAATAAATGGTAATTTAGGGGTAGAAAGGAATAATCTTTAGTTACTTCCTTTCCTAGTGAAATGGAAAGATCTCTAATAACTAAGCTTTTATGAAACAATACAAAGGAGTTGATTATTAGCATGGGGATTTGTCCTTATGCTAATGGGATTAAAACTTAAAAAAAAAAAAAGGAACACTAAACCAAAGAACAGAGTGTATGTTACTTTCAGATATTTGTAAAAAATTTGATTGAAGGATCTATTAAACAGGAAAGAAGGCTAAGATTTTATCCAACCACTTATTTCTTATAAGAAGTAGGAATATTTAGGGAATGAAGAGTAATAAAGAAAGCTGGATGTCTTAGCAAAACTTCACTGCTCATTTTAATCTTGTATGTGAAGTCTGTTATATGCTTGCCTTTAAACGAATGACCTTTCAGTGCCAGGGAAGTCAAATATCAAACAGTAAAGCCTTAAGTAACAAGAAAATGCCAGAAGTGAGTTGATCTGGTTTAACTCTAGTAGAAGTCTAGAGTAAATGTAGTTTGAATAGAAATTCCTTTTGTTGGGGTCCGTGGCTGGCTCAGTCAGAGGAGCATGCGACTCTTGATCTCAGGATCATGAGTTCGAGCCCCATGTTGGGTGTAGAGATTACTTAAATAAATCTTAAAAAAATAAGATCTTTAAAAAAGGGTCCTTTTGTTGCTGAAAATGCATTGAACATATATTCATTTTCTTGCCTTAGAATAACTGAGTGAACATAATTAAATCTTGAATATAGAACTGAAGTGCCTCAGGGTAGCCATGGTTAATCTACTTACTGAGCATCGACTGTGAAAGGGTGTTGTGTCAGCTACGATGGCTGCTGGAAAGGACACAGCCACTGCCTTCAAGACGGGTGGACAGTGTGAGGCAGCAGGTGCCTCTGAAATGCCTGGTTTGGAGCTCCGAGTTCAGAGGAGCCAATAGGACTGTGGCCTGGCAGGGTGGAAGAGACCGAGAGGTGGAAGGCTGGGCAGAATTCTAAATGAAAGAGAAATTCCTTTAGGTATAGTTAATACATAATAAGCAAAGGCAAATAAGAGGGTAGGCACAAGGCCATATTCCAGTGGATAGGGAGCAGATTAATTGGTAGAAATAAGAGATTTAGGCAGGGATGACTGCAAGATAGTTGGAAAGATAGGGTGGGCATTAGATTACAAGGGGAACATTCTTTTTTCCTCTATTATAAAAGTAACATACTTACCAATTAACCTTAAATACAAATGAGTGAGTAAAGGGAAAGCCTTCCTTTCTATTTCCATTCCTCAACATGAAAACTAGAGATCTCTTGTCTCTTGACTAGAGATTGTCCTTCTGGAAAATTTCTTTGCAAACACAAACACAGAGCTCTTTAAAACTAGCAAAAACTAAACAGAATAAAAAAGGGAGATCATACCCCACATTCTATACCACAACTTGTGCTTTTTGTTTGTTTCTTAATTTTTAATTTTTTTAAAAGTAATTCCAACATGGGGCTCAAACTCACATCCTGAGATCAAGAGTCACATGCCAGGCGCCCCTTGTTGGTATTTTTAATTTAAAAACTTTGAAATCGGGGCGCCTGGGTGGCTCAGTCGTTAAGCGTCTGCCTTCGGCTCAGGTCGTGATCCCAGGGTCCTGGGATCGAGCCCCGCATCGGGCTCCCTGCTCGGCGGGAAGCCTGCTTCTCCCTCTCCCACTCCCCCTGCTTGTGTTCCCCTCTCTCACTGGGTCTCTCTCTGTCAAATAAATAAATAAAATCTTAAAAAAAAAAAAAATAAAATAAAATAAAAACTTTGAAATCCCTTGGACATCTTTTAGTCCAAAAAGTCTGAGTTCATTTTAATGGCTACATAGTATTTCTTTAATTGTTTAATATAATTCATTTAAACAGTCTTTGATAGAAGTATAGTTTATAGTTTGAGACTATTGTCAAAAAGGGGAAAAAATGCTTTTGTCAATATGTTTTATATATTGTAAATTACTGGAATTAAATTGCAGGGTTCAGAGTAGCTGAATTTTTGATATTACCAAATTGCTCTCCAAAAAAAAAGCGTATCAGTTTATATGGTCAAAGGGTGTGTGTTTCTCCACTTTTGCCAACACTGGGTTTCATCACACTTTTCAATCTTTCCCAAACTGATAAGAGGAAAAAAGTACCTGGTGTTTTAATGTATTTTTTTAAAACTTGCATTTCTTTAGTAGAGTTTGAATCCCTATAGAAACTTCCTGCTTTTAGTTAGCTTTGCTAATTTTTCTATTGGATTGCTTGTCTTTTTATTACTGATTTGTATGACCTCTTTGAATGTTAAACCAGTTAGGTCAGGTGCTGCAAATAATTTTTCCAGGCTTGTCATTTGTCTTCTGATTTTGTTTTAAAATATCATTTTTCCACAAAGGAGTTTTAAAACTTTTATGTAGTCATAAACTCATGTTTTTGGGTTATTTTTATGGTCTTATTTTTATGTTTAACTCTTTGCTCCATCTGGAATGTATTTTGGTGCAAGGAGTGAGAAAGAATCCATCCATTGCTGTTGTATGCTCACTGACCTCCTGCAGCACCCCCATTTCCCTCCTGTTACCATGCTGCCTTCTTGCCATCCTTGCTGCCACTCTCTGTTGGGCCTTTCTTATGTTCTTTATGCATTATAAAACTCTGAACTCCTCCTTGTCTCTAATCTCTCAGTGTCTTTAAATCTGCTCTCCTACACTGCTAGGATGTACTTTCTCAAGTGTGGATTTGATGATGCTGCTCCTTCGTAGCTCCCCATAGCTTTTAAGATAAAGTTCAGACTCCTTACTTTAGCTGAAAAGTCCCACTGTGATCCACCTCCACCTCCTGCTGCTTTTTGCTCTTTGCTCTAACCATAGTTGAGAATTTGCAGCCTGGTGACAAGTCAAGTTATATGAAGACATCAAAAATACCATTAAGATTTGCAAGGGTTAAATTATACCATCCACCTGCAAAGGAGCTACCAGATAACTTTTCTAGTTGCCAGAGGAGGAAAAAGAGGAGAGAAAGCATAATGCAACAAAGGAAACAGAGGACCTAGCATAGATTTTATAAGACCAATAAGTGGGCAATTCAGATAAGATGTCTACTTAAATCCAATACCTAATTATGTCCCCTTTATTAAAAAAAAATTATAAAAGTTAAAAATAAAAAGGAAAATTTATCAAAGGAGACAAGGTTGGCCCTCTTATATTGAGGAAGTTTGTATAATAAAAGTGGTCATGAATCTTTTTTTTATTTTTTGGTCAAATTGGTTCAAAACAGAAAACAGGAACAGGACTAAATGCATAGAGAAACTGACAAACCTGAAAGAAGTGAGTGGAACACTAATTACCTCTCAGTGTTGGTCACACACTCTACTGACTGAGCCAGCCAGGTGCCCCCCAAAACCATTTAAAACTAGCAAAAACTAAACAGAATAAAAAAGGGATGGGCAAAAATTTATACAAAGCACAGTAATAGGATTTTGGCCAAAAGGCAAACTTTAACTTAAAAAAAAAAAAAAAAGAATAGGCTATTGTGTAACAAGAATACTTGAAATTAATACAAAACTATTTTTAAAAACGAGCTTTTTGGAAGTTAAAGTTCTTTTAAATTCCTTTGATATGATAGACAATCATATCAAATAACCCTAATAAATAAAGTTAAGGGATACAAATTAATATGCAAAAGTTAGTTGTGTTTCTACACATTAATAACAAACTGTCAGAGAAATTAAGAAAACAATCCTATTTACAATTGCACCAATACTTAGGAATAAATTTTACCAAACAGGTGAAAGATCTGTACACTGAAAACTATAAGACATTAAATGAGAGAAATTGAAGAAGATACAAATAGATATCTCATGTTCTTGGGTTAGAAGAATTAATACTGATTAAATGTCCATACTACCTAAAGAAATCTACAGATTCAATGCAATCCCTCTCAAAATTTCAATGGTGTTTTTCACAGAAATAGAAAAAACAATCCTAAAATTTGTATGGAACCACAAAGGACCCTGAATAGTCAAAGCCATCCTGAGAAAAACCAAAAAAGCTGGAGACTTCACACTTTCTAATTTCAAACTAAATTACAAAGCTGTAATAATCAAAACAGAATGGCATTGCCATATAAATAGATACATAGACCAATGGAATGGAATAGAGAGCTCAGAAATAAACCCATGCATATATGGCCAATTAATTTATGACAAAGGAAGAATAAGGGAAGGATAGTATCTTTAATAACTGGTTTTGGGGGGCACCTGGCTGGCTCAGTCAGTAGAGCGTGTGACTAAGCTGATGTAGTTGACTCTTTGGTTCATGAGTTTGGCCCCACATTCGATGTAGAGATTACTAAAAAATAAACTTAGGGCACCTGGGTGGCTCAGTTGGTTAAGCATCTGCCTTCAGCTCAGGTCATGATCCCAGGGTCCTGGGATAGAGCCCTGCGTAGGGCTCCCTGCTCAGTGGGGAGCCTGCTTCTCCCTCTGCCTGCCACTCTCCCTGCTTGTGCACTTGCTCACTCACTCTCTCTCAAATAAATAAAATTTAAAAATAAATAAAACTTAAAAACTGGACTCCCTTCATATACTATACACAAAAATCGACTTAAAAAGTGATTGAATATAAGACCTGAAACCATAAAACTAGAAGAAAACATGGGGGTAAGCTTCTCGACATTAGTCTTGGTGATGATTTGACACCAAACATAAAAGCAACAAAATAAAAAATAAGCAAGTGGGACTACATCAAACTAAAATGCCTCTTCATAGCAAAGGAAACCATCAACAAAATGAAAAGGCAACCTACAGAAGGGAGAAAATATTTGCAAATCACCTATCTGGTAAGGGGTTAATGTGCAAATATATAAAGAACTCGTACAACTCAATAGCAAAGCATCAATCCAATTAAAAAATAGGCAGAGGAACTGAATAGACATTTTTCCAAAGAAGATATACAGATGCCCAACAGATACATGAAAAGGTGCTCAATTTCATTAATTGCATTAGGGAAATGCAAATCAAAACCACAATGAGATATCACCACACAACTATTAGAATGGCTACAGTACTATAAAAAAGACAATGTAAGTTCTGGTGAGGCTGTCGAAAAAAGGGAACCCTTGTACACTGTTGGTAGGAATGTAAATTGGTGCAGCCTCTATGGAAAACAGCATGGAGATTCCTCAAAAAATTAAAAATAGAACTAGCATATGATCCAGCAATCCTAATTCTGGGTATATATCCAGAGGAAGTGAAGATAGGATATTAAAGAAATAGCTCTACTCCGATGTTCATTGTTCTCACTGGGGGGAAAAAAGATAAATATGTGAGGTGATGGGTGTTTTAATTAACTAGATGGGGGATTTTTTTCCCTCCAATGTATACATAATGTTAGATCACAATGTACACTTTGTCTTTACAATCTTTGTCCATTATACCTCAGTAAAGCTGAAATTTTAAAAAAACCTGTGCTTTGGAGATAAATTTATAGCCACAAACGCTTTCATTATTGAATAAGAAACCCAACAAATAAACTAAACATTCAATATTTTTTTTAAAGAAAAAGCAAGCTTAATAGGACAAATAGGAAAGAAGTAAGAAAAATAAAATGATTAAATTAGAAAATTTAAAAAAGAATAGAAAACATAAATCCAAAAGATCATATACCATAGATTGCTTAGCAGTCTGACTGAGAGGAGAAATACACCTAGAAATGAGAGGCTATGTAACCAGAAATATGCTTTAGAAACTTTAAATCTTTATGAATAAGTTTAAAAAGATGGAGAGAGAAGGGAATGAGCCAAGAGTTGGAAAACTTGGATAAATTAGTAACCATTGGAAAAAGTCAAATTAATGTTGGGAGTGGGGTGGTAGGGAAAGGGGTGGATAATCAATTTAATAGACAACCTCCAAGTAACCACTAATTCCAGTGTTGTTTAAATTATTCAAGAGCATGGAAAAACCTGAAAAGCTACACAATTAATTTGATGAAGCTGCCTATCCCTGACAAAAGTCTGATAAAACTAGCATTTAAAAAGGTGATAGACTAATCCCACTTATGAATATAGTTGAAAAATCCTAAATATTAACTCCTATTTTAACAGGCTCAAGTACTGTTTCCATCATGACCCAGGGAGATTTATTCCAAGAATACAGAAATGGCTTAGATTAAAATTAAGAACTACTGATTCTGGGACTATGGTAAACTAGATGGTAATGATATCCCTCCTAGTATAGTTTACTAAGATAGAATGTGTATGAACATTTCAAACATTGGGGAAAATGTAAGGCAGTTCCAGTGAGAATTCACAAGAATTAGCCAGCACTGGAGTCAAAGGCAGGGTTCTGTCCTCCTATTCCACCCCAAATTGGGAGAGATATTACCTGTTAGCTTTGTTCTGGGGAGAGCAGGAAAAAGAACACATAGCCATGTATTCACAAGGGTTTTAGGCTCAGAATTCACATCACCATGTTTGGTCCTCAGAAAACCCAGGGCAATAATTAAAAATGTTGCCAAGGAGGTAGCCTTTTAGCACCTAGCAGAAACAAGTGCTCATTCTCTGATGCACTTTTATTTTGGCTTCAGAGAATTCCCACAAATGATATTCCAAGGAGCATGAATTCACCAAAAGTAAAAGAAAAGCCACCATGAATCAGAGTCAGCTGAAACAAATGGCCAAAGAGGGCAGAGGCTGGAGCTAACAGATACAGAACATACAACAAGTATGTTAGAAAATAAGAATCCTGAGGGATGCCTGGGTGCCTCTTGATTTCGGCTCAGGTCATGATGTCAGGGTCGTGAGATCGAACCCCATGTCTGGCTCCACACTCAGTGGGGAGTCTGCTTGGGATTCTCCCTCCCCCCACCTCTCTCTCTCTCTTTAAAAATAAATAAATCTTAAAAAAAAAGAATACAGAAAGTTTGGCAAAGGAATAAACTTTTAGAATTAGATTGGGAAAAAAAGGACCAAATAAAATGTCTCGAAAAAAAAGTGAAAATTGGATTTGAAGCCCAATACAGTCACATTTCTGGGTGGCTCAGTCAGTTAAGCATCAGACTCTTGATTTCAGCTCAGGTCATGATCTCAGGGTCTTGGGATCAAGCCCTGCATCCAGCTCCACACTCAGTGGGGAATCTGCTTGAGGATTCTCTCTTTCCTTCTCCCTTTGCCTCTCCCCCGGCTCGTGTGCTCTCTCTCTCTCAAATAAATAAATACAAATAAATAATACAAATAAATACAAAATGGGGCGCCTGGGTGGCTCAGTCGTTGGGCGTCTGCCTTCGGCTCAGGTTGTGATCCCAGCGTCCTGGGATCGAGCCCCACATTGGGCTCTCTGCTCCGCGGGAAGCCTGCTTCTCCTTCTCCCACTCCCCCTGCTTGTGTTCCCTCTCTCGCTGTGTCTCTCTCTGTCAAATAAATAAATAAAATCTTTAAAAAAAAAAAACAAATAAATACAAAAAGATCGATAGATAGCAGCTTAGACACAGCCAAAAATAGTGAACTGGAAGAAAGGTCTGAAGCAATTGCATTCAGAGCTAGGTGGAAAATATGGGTGAGAATGTAAGAGATGTGGAAGACTGAGGAGGTCAAATGTATCCTTAATTGAAATTCCTGGAGGTAACAGAGGCCGTGGGGTAGGTGCAATATTAGAGAAGGTGATGGCTGAAAACGTTTCTGAAGCACATGCAAAAAAATCAGTCTTTAGATTTAGGAACCCGAATGAATCCCAAACAGCACAAAAAATTAAATCCCCACCTGGACACAACATAGAAAACCTCAGAGTACACATAATGAAATATCATAAAAGCAGCTGCAGAGAAAACATTACCTACAAGGTAACAGCAATTAGACTGATGATTGTTTGCCAATGGCAATATTAAAAGGCAGATGAGGTGCGCCTGGGTGGCTCAGATGGTTAAGCGTCTGCCTTCGGCTCAGGTCATGATCCCACGGTCCTGGGATCGAGCCCCGCATCGGGCTCCCTGCTCCGCAGGAAGCCTGCTTCTCCCTCTCCCACTCTCCCTGCTTGTGTTCCCTCTCTCTCTGTGTCTCTCTCTGTCAAATAAATAAATTTTAAAAGTCTTAAAAAAAAAGGCAGATGAATATTAGTGTTAAATTAGAACTCTTTTCAACAACTACCTTTCAACACATAATCTTAAAGAAAGAGGACCAAATAGTTTTTTTTTTTTTTAATTCAGGGAAGCTATATGATTATCTTTAATGCTGAGAAGATAGAAATTCAACGCCTTCTGCTTACTTGAAAATGAAAACCGAATAAACCAGGAATAAATTATAAACTCTCCAAGCATAGGGACCCTGTTCATCACATAATCATATACGTAGAAGGCACTCAATAAAGATCTGCGTGAATGGCCTTCCTTTGGCCTGAGAGTGGCTATTTACCAGCAACCGGCAGGTATCATCGATAATAGTAAAATGTTACAGGCATTCCTATTAAAGTATAGAGCAAAATATGAGTGCCCAGTATTGCCACTGTTGTCTAATGTACCTGAAATTCTACTTGAGAGAACGAAATGATGACTATGAGAAGGAAGACATTACTAATTTTTAAATCAATGGCATCTCTTATTCATACAACAGAAATTAATCACCTGGAAAGCTATGAGAAGTCATATATAGAGATTTGACCTAGAAGAAATAAGGCATATTTCCTATCCAGGAGCTTGAACAGCATCCTTCCTCAGGTTTTTGTTCAAAATCAAAAATATATAATTGTATTCGTCCAATGGTATAAACCAACCAGGAACATGAAGAAGAATCAGGGTGGCTCCTGCCTTCAGTTTGAGTGGTAAACAGGGCAGCGTATTTTGGCTATAATGGGTATAAAGGAGCAACTTTTCAATTTTATCTGAGCATTATAGTGGGGGGGGTGGGGGCGTGGGAAAGAGCCATAAAATGCCTCCTAGGTGAAGTGATCCTTAAATTGAGTCCAAATTCATGACTAAAAGGCCACGTTTTAAAGAAAAGATCCCTAATGTGAATTGTTATCCTCGAATAGGTAATTCATGTGGCCATCTTTACATTTCACGACTAGAGTGAAAGATGTTGAAAGGGGAAAATCCGTCACTTGACAGATTGTGTTATAAGCCAAGATCAGGAGGCTTTTATTTTGGGGAGTTAATCATACCGAGTGCTTATATAGATGTAGCTTATAAAGAGATGTCTGAAGAAGTCTGTTCAGTTCTAATCTGATTATTCTAATAGGTTTAGTGGGTACAGTAGTTGACAATGGCCTGCTATTAATTAACAAATAGTCTTTTTATTTTTAACCTGAACTTGAAGCTCTGATTAAACAATATGATTAATTAGAACGCTTGAGACTTGGCCTGAAATTGATGACTTCGGAGCTCTAAAATCATTGTGTTTTTCCTAAGTGAATATGCACATAATTCTCTCTCTCTCTTTGGGGACATAGGGAACTGCCACTCTGTGTCATACTTGATGGTCTCCTCAGGACCCTCCCACTTCTCATTTCCATGTAGTTTTTGTATCTTTCTTCCTCTTAGAAGCATTTATCTCCTGCCCACACCCTACAATTGCTTCGATAAAGTCCTTTTGGTCTTTTGAGGAAGCCTTGCCAATTCCACTTCAAACAAATTTATGATTAACTAAAACAATTCTTTCTTTTCTAGGATTGTAGAAATCTATAGTAGACGATTACAAGGTAAACTTTTAAACTTTTATTTACAGAAAAACATTTTTTTTCTTAAGGAAAAAGTATTTTTTGTTGTTCTCATTACACATGTAATACATATGACTTACCAAAGTCAAAACCTCACAGGAATATAACCTAGAAAGGGAAAGTCTGCAGTGTTTCAAGCCTCCAGAAGAAATCATTGTTGTATTTGCACATTCCTTCATATTTTGTGCATCTACCAACATTTTAAAATCAATTCATTATATTTTTAAATGGGCTCATATTGTATGTAATGGGCTTCACTTTTTTCCCCTATTTTTTTTTTCACTTAACAAATCAAACATTTTTTCCCACATGCATGTAACTATCTTATTCATTTTGTACAAATCAAACATTTTTTTCCCACATGCATGTAACTATCTTATTCATTTTGCTGGCTGTTTAGCATTCCATTGTACGGCTGTGCTGGGGCTTGATTTAACCAATCCCTGCTCTAATAGGTATTTGAAAATTTTGTCAGTTTTCAAATAGATGCGATGCTGCCGTGAACACTCTTAATATGTTTTCAAAGGCGAATTTTTTATTCAGCACAGGGACTGCATTGTTTAGGTTAGATTCTTGGTTTTCAGCTTTACATACAATTCAATAATTGGGTTTAGTGCCCTTGTTAATCCTGTCGCGAGCTATTTATTCATCTGCATGGAGGTGCTTGTCATCAGTTGGTCTTCCTGCACGCCTAAGAGACAGTTGTCATTCTTACCCACTCCCTGCAGTGGTGCTGACCTGCAGGTGAGGGAATTGAACAGCTGTCTCCTGTGGGCGGCAGACAAAGCAAACTGGTAAAAGCTGGTGTGTCTTGGTTCTGAAGCCTCACAGAAGTCTGCTTTTTAAGATTTCAAATATTCTAAAGACAATGAATATTCTAAAGACCGCTGTTTGTGTCAGACTCTTCAACGGAGCTTCTTGTCACCCCCACAGTCCAAGAGCGGCTGACGAAACAAATTGCCGTAGCAATCACAGAAGCCTTGCGGCCTGCTGGAGTTGGGGTGGTGGTTGAAGCAACGTAAGTCCATATTTGTCCTTAATGATGTCATCGTGGTGCACGGAAATGGTATTTAGTGCTGCTCTGTTTTTCCAGCACCAGGTGATGCCACATCATTGACACTGTCACGTTTTCTGTCTCTGACCTGAAGCTTTTTTTTTTTTTTTTAACCTCTTGCATTTACTGTGTGGCCGATACAGGAACCAGAGTACGGGAGACTGGTTTTGTTTTGTTTTCAATGGGGATGGTGGAGGTGTCGGGAGTCATCAGTCTAAGCGTGGTGATTTGTGCAACCAGTAGCATTTTATGTCTTCTCTTGATTTCTTCTTTGGCTCTTTGTTGCTCCAAGCAGACTTTTCCTAATATTTTGTCACACATTTTAAAAAAATGGAGCTAAAACTGGGTATAAAGGGCACCTGAAGAAACTTCTTTAAGTTAGAATGAATGATGAGAATTGCACACATCTTGTCCATTCTTGTGACATGGCATGAGCTCTGTGCTGTGCAGGCTGTCCAGCTTCACCACGCACTGGGGTCACTGTTCCCTAGATTCTGCCTGGTGACACCAGCATACTTCAGTATTTCTCCAAATACCTAAGCTAATATTGTGCTGTTTGGGTCCTACAGATGGAGCAAGTGAGAATTCTGAATTTCTTTTTATCCAGAAGTTGTTTTTATTTCTGTGGACCCCTTGTATTATTTTCACCTAGGAAGAAAATTCCCTTGTTTCCCCTTCTGCTAGATGCATCAAAGATTCAACCACTGCTAAGAATAAGAGCTATATGACTAAGAAACATAAATAAAAGTTTTAGGTCACATTTGTCTAAGAAGTGATCTTTGGATCAATTGGTAGCTGTGAACTCAGTATAATCAGATTTAATTTTTTGGCCTGCTTTTGACTTTAAAAACCAAACCAGCAACTGTCTATTCCTTTAAGCCACCTCTGTTGTCTTGTTTTGTAGACACATGTGTATGGTAATGCGAGGGGTACAGAAAATGAACAGCAAAACTGTGACCAGCACGATGTTGGGTGTGTTCCGGGAAGACCCAAAGACTCGGGAAGAGTTTCTAACTCTCATTAAGAGCTGAACTTCAGTGTGTGTCATGTGCTTTGAGGATCGTGTCACTAATAGCGTTGTTTGGTCTTAATTGTTTGTACATTCCATTTTCAATTGTTACAGATGTGAACTTTATTCCTTGTCACTAATGGTGTTTAATAATTATTTATAGCAAATCAAATAAAAATAATTAACAAAGGGGTGAGCCCTCTACTTTCTTCTTGCCACCTTTTAGTGGTAACTTTCAAGGAAACTGCCCATAGTGTAAGTTACATGCACAAAACCACTGCCATTTAGATAACCTTGAGGGTGCTGGGAAGGAAGAAAAATACAAGTATTTTGTTCAAATACTATGGTAATTGGGTTCATAAGCATAGGAATGTTGGGAATGGGGGAAAACTATGACCAATATACTATCCCCCCCAAATGGTGTAGTGCTTAAAATAATTTTTGTACACTGTGCAGCATCGCTCTGCAAACTCAAAGTCCAACAGGTTTCACTTTAATCACATTTATTAAACTGCCAGGGCACTTTATTTTTTATATATTTATTTTTTGACTATCCAGTTGTAATGTTAGTCACCAAAGGCAGGTGGTGGAATATCTGTTTTTGATTTTGTGAGTTAAAAAGGCACATTTCTACTTTCTATTCTTTTTTTAAATTCAAGTACAGGGAATTAGTTCCTATTGTTTACAAGTGTATTCTCATGTCAACACACAGGGATTTAGGCATTTAACTCTCTGTGCCTTAATGAGAATATCACACCACTTAGAGTGTAGATACCTTGGCCTTTTTTTAAAAGCCATTATTCTATGAGACTTAAGTACTGACCCTGCAAATAACTAGTCCTCACTGTTTTACCTTTAGGAGTTTCTTGCAAGCTTACTTTGTGTATTCCTCGGAGATGCCTCAAAACTTTTTTTTTTTTTCTCTTAACAAATATTTTTCTAAGTATTTCCAGAAACTTTTGAGAATGTCCATCATTTTCAGGTCTGCAGAACCATAGCTTCTGTGAATAGGAAAGCATGCAGAATGAACTGTGGACTGCATTGTGAGTGATATCCAATGTTCAATGAAAGCTACATTATTGGTATCTGTGAAAATGTACTGTAATTTTCTGGAATTACTAGAAATTATTGGAAGCCCCCATACTGGTTCCTCTTGTGCTCCATATGGGTCTTGTCTTCAGCGTAACTGTTTAAGTGGTATACAGGTCTTCTTGTCCAGGAAGCTGTTGCCTTATTAATGACTCAAAATTTCCTCCACTGGGGCAGTCTGGGCCAACTTAAAATAAACAAACAAAAAAACCCAACTTCCCTGCAAAAACAAAACCACAGTCATTCCATGGAAAAGTCTCTTATTTAGTTGACATTGTGCTCTTCAAATTTATTCCATTACCTTAAGAAGAATTAACTACAGTGATTACTATAACCTTGAGAGTCCCGTCTCTGCCATTTTGATGTCATTTGCCTTATGATGGGACAAGATGGCGGAAGTGCTGTTTTTTTAAAAAAAATTCTTCCCTACTTGTATTTCCTATATTTTTCTATATTTGGAGTTTCTGAAGTACAATGGTAATTTATTTTGAGTTCCTTTTAAAATCTAATGTGATATAAACATTACCCTGCTTAATAGACATTTAGAAGTAGAATTAGACACTCATGTTTGGTATTTTAAAGTAAAAACAGATGTGACTTGGAGGACCAAAGAAATTGTTAGCTATAAATTCATCTTTCTGAGATCAATTGTATTCCTTTTTAATGAGTCTCTGTTCTAACATTGCCTGCAAGTGTTCTCATAAAGGTCTAATGTCTCTACAGGTGGTCGTCTTATTGGTAAATGCAAAGTAATAACCTTGTCTGTTTTACTCTAGTTGGTAGTACTTTAAAATTACCTTTTCATATCCATGGCCTTGAGTCCATTTTGGGGATTTTTAAGAATTTGATGCATTTAGGTATACTGTTCAATTAAATTGTTTGAATTTTATGTGTGTGTATATCTATTCCTGAAGCTGGTTCTATTGAAATTATTAAAGTGTTATAACTTAGTTTCTTGTGGAAGTAGTTTGTTTTTGAACCATTTTTATAACTATACCAATAAATTAGATTATTTTAATTGTATTCTCTTTACCAAAGATACCCATCATAAGGGTTTCCCTGAGTCATCAAGCTATTAGAATATAAATCCCAGTGGCAGTACAAATTAACCTGGGGTTCTCTGTCTTCCTTTGGTATTTGGTTTGGGTAATACTGTCCTCACCTTCTGGCTGGTAAGGGAAGAGAAGGTCTGGGGTAAGAGCGAGGAATCTGAGTGGCCCTGGTGTCCCTGTTGTCCTAAATCTAAATCTGGGAAACTGCAGCCTTCTGAGAACTGGCACTGTTTCTGTGTGGGAGCTATTGGAGAAAGAAGAGCAGGCTGGGGCTGGGAGCCGGGCAATACAAGGAGTGGAGGAGAGTTTCCTTCCTTCTTCTAGGGAAGAGCCTGCCCTGGACAAAACTTCCGAGTAAGTGTGAAGGTTTTGCTGCCTCTTTTTTGTCTGTGCCTGGTGACCTCATCATTCCCTCCTTTGGGGGTGTTCTTCTCCCTATTTTCTGCTCTATCTAGGCAGAGGCCCCTGCCCTCACTGATGTCAGTGTGCCCAGGTGTTAGGGTCTGGAGTGGTGTGCTGCTCCTCGAAGGACTTTGTAGACTGTTGGGTAATGAATCTAGTCTCCCAAACTAGGAATGCTTATTGAACAAACATTCCTAAAACCACAACTCACAAGTGTCAGTAAAACAATGAGCTGCTCAACTAAGTGGAAGAGCAGTTGCAAACACCAAAGGTGTTGAGAATGTCATCAACACAGAACACTTAAATACACACCGAAGGGCCTGGGTCCTCTCGCTGATAGTGAGAAGAGGAAGTCGCAGTAGATGAGCTCAATGCCAATTATAAATACCAGATAGCCCCAACCCTCCAGAGGCATTTGCTTTATTTTAGTCTTTATTATGGAAAAAAACATATACAACCGTAGACAGTACATAATTACATGACCCCCATGTACCCATCACCCGGCTTCAATAAGTTTCAACTCATGACCATCTTTATTCCCCTGTACTTGCCATCCTCACTGGATTATTTCAAAGCAAATTCCAGACATTATTTCACCCATAAAATATTTCAGATTATCTATCTAAAAGGAGAGGAATCACATAAAAAACCCATTCAAACAAAAATTTAATTATCACACAAAAAATTAATGCTTTGTAATATCAAATATCCAGTCAGCATTCAGTTTTTCCCTATTGCCTCATAAATTTATTCATCACTTATTGGAATCAAGGTACAGATGAGATCCATACATTGCAATTGGTTGATCTGGGTTTTTTTTTTTATTGTGGTAAAAAACCCCTCATAATATAGGGGCTCCTGGGTGGCAGAGTCGGTTAAGCACCCAACTCTTGGTTTTGGCTTAGGTCATGATGTCAGGTTCATGAGATAGAGCCCCACAGTGGGCTCCACGCTCAGCAGGGAGTCTGCTTGAGATTTTCTCCCCACCTCCCCGCTCCTCCCCCCGCTGGTGTGCACTCTCTCTAAAATAAATAAATCTTAAAAAAAACCCACAAAATTTACTATCCTAACCATTTTTAAGTGTACAGTTTGTAGTAACTATAGGTATATTGTTGCACGACAGATCTCTAGAACTTTTTCATCTTGTAAAACTGAAACCTTATACCCATTGAACTCTTTTTCTCCCTCCCCCCAGCCCCTGGTAATCACCATTCTACTTCCTGTTTCTGAGTTTGACTACTTTAGAGTCCTCATATAAGTAGAATCATGCAGTATTTGTTTTTTTGTGACTGGTTTAATTTCACTTAGCATAATGTTCTCAAGATTCATCCATGTTGTAGCATATGACATGATTTTCTTCTTTTTAAAGGTTGAATAATATTCCACTGTATGCATATAGTACATTTTTAAAAATTTATCCATCTATTGACGAGCATTTATATTGCTTCCACCTCTTGGCTATTGTGAATTATACTGCAATGAATATGGGAGTGCAAATTATCTCCTCGAGAACCTGTTTTCAATTCTTTTGTATATATACCCAGAAGTAGGATTATAGAATTTCTATAATCTCTCTATATGATAATTCCTTAAAACTTTTTGAGGAACCTCCATTCTGTTTTCCATAGTGGCTCTACCATTTTACATTCCCAACAACAGTGTACCAAGTGTTCCAATTTCTCCACATTTTTGCCAAAACTTGTTATTTTCCAACTTTTTTGGATTATGGCCATCCTAAGGGGCATGAAGTAATAGTTCATTGTGGTTTGGATTTGCATTTCCCTGATGATTCGTGATGTTGAGCATCTTTTCAAATGCATGGAGACCATTTGTATATCTTCTGAGGAGAAAGTCTATTCAAAGTCCTTTGCCCATTTTTTAATCAGGTTATTTTTTGTTGCTGAGTTGTGGGAGCTCTTTATGCAAAAATTTTCTCCATCTTATAGATTGCCTTTTCACTCTGTTCATTGTTTCTTTTGCTGCACAGAAGTTGTTAAGTTTGATGTAGTCCTGTTTGTCTATTTTTGCTTTTGTTGCCTATGCTTTTGGTGTCATATCCAAGAAATCATTGTCCATTCCAATGTTGTGAAGATTTTCTTCTGTGCTTTTTTCTAGGAGTTTTATAGTTTTAGTTCTTACATTTAGATCTTTAATCCATTTTTAGTTAATTTTTGCATATGGTGTAAGGTAAGGGTCCAACTTCATTCTTTTGCTTGTGGATGTCCGGTTTTCCCAACACCATCTGCTAAAGAGATTCTCTTTCCCCATTGTGTAGTGTTGGCACCTTTATAAAAAATCATTTGATCATATACATGTAGATTTACTTCTGGGCTCTCTCTTCTGTTCCATTGGTCTATATGTCTTTATGCTAGGACTAAACTATTTTGATTGTTGTAGCTTTGTAATATGTTTTGAAAATGTGAGGCCTCCAGCTTTGTTTTCCTTTCTCAAAATTGTTTCGACTATTTGGGGTCCTTTGGGATTCCATATGAATCTATTTCTGCAAAAAAAAGGCTGTTGGGATTTCATCGAATATAGATTGCTTTGGGTAGTATGAATATTTTAATAATATTAAGTCTTATAATCCATGAACATGAGATATTTTTCCATTTATTCATGTCTTTAATTTCTTTCATCACTGTTTTATAGTTTTCACTGTACAAGTCTTTCCCTGTCTTGGTTAAGTTTATTCCTAAGTATTTTGTTTTATTTTTTAACAGACTTTATATATTAGAACAGTTTTAGGTTCACAGTAAAACTGAGTGCAGAATACAGAGATTTCTCACATACCTCCTGCCCCACTCATGTGTAGACTCCCCAGATATCATCACCACCCACCCCCCACCAGAGTGGTGCATTTGTTACAATTGATGAAACTACATTGATGGACACATTGTAACCATCCAAAGTCCATAGTTTGTATTAAGTTTCACTCTTGGTGTTGTACCTTCTGTTGGTTTGGACAATATAATAATACAGTATAATTGTATCCACCATTACATTGTCAGACAGAGTAGTTTTGCTGCCCTAAATATCTGTGCTCCATCTATTAATCATCTATTTTATTCTTTTTGATGTTATTTTATTGTAAATAGAATTTTCTTAATTTCTTCTTTGGATTGTTCATTGGTTGATATGTTTCATAAGTCTGTTTAAAGTTGTAGATTCACCTCTTTTTCCCTTGCTTTCATACTTCCCTGACAATTTATTTGGTCATTTGTTTTTGGAGAAGCTCCATGTGCACCCCACGAAATGTCAACAGCTGGGATGTCTGTGGCTGTCCGAATGAAGAGAAACTTCAACTGAGCAGAGGGAAGAGTTGCTCTCTTCTACAACATTCCTTCATGCCCTTAAACTCCTATTCCCGAGACAGCCCAGGTCAGCCTGCACTGCTCCACCTTCAACCTGGACACAGCTCTTTTTAGTTTTGTACCCTCCCAGGTAGGGAAGAGAATTTATTCCTCTTTGGGGTGGGTCGGGCTGGGTGTCTTCCGCTTCTGGATAGGCTTCAGTTTTAAAACATCTACCACATGGTTTTCTTGGCTTCAGTGTGGTGGGTTCCTTGGCTGCCAAGATTTTGGTTAAGGTGGAAGGGTTATTATAGGACTGGAAACAGTGAATCCCCCAAGACTTGACATCACTTTGAGGGCTGATCCCTGGGGAATTCCGAGGTTTGGCTTGGACGGTAAGAGTGTTTGAGTGCCTGATTACAGTTACATTTGTATGGCCCTCTGAGTAAGGATACCAGGCAGGCTCTGGCTGACTGGGATGGAAAGGAAGTGACACACCAGGTCTTGTGTTTAAGCACCTTCTTGTATTCTCTCCCTAACGGTGTAGTTGTGACTTGTTTACAAATCCTCTTGGGAGAACTGCTAGCAAATGCCTTACGCAGCCCTAATACACCCATCTGCTTTTCCTCCTATTTCTACATTTTCCTGTTTGGTTTGAGCAGTGTGTCCACAACCCTGACCTTTTGAGAAATCCTTTAACTTCTGGAACTGATGTGCTGCCCAGAGAGACGTGGCTTGGCTGTTGGCCAGTACAGAGAAGGCTGTGTTGAGGGAGTCCTGTGATGAAATGCCTGGGCATGTATGGAAACTTCCTCTGAGGCCATCACACTTAGGCTTTGTTGATTTTCTCCTGGCTTTAGGATGAGTGTTTTCTCCCTCTTTTTTTCTGGATTTTTTTCTTATTTGAAAATGTGCTGAATGACTAGACAAATGGGATAATTTTCTTTCTAATTTGTCTTTTTTGTGGGGTTTCCCATTATATGTGTGATGATACTAATCTTTACAGTCATATTCTATCTTGAATGGTAAATTTCTTTCTGGAGATTTTTCTCTTTGCAGGGCCGTTTCACTTCTAAAACCTAGGGATAAACTGAAAAGAGACAGAAAAGCCAGTAAATTAAAAATCAGTTTAAAACAACTAGCAGGGACCATAGGATTATTTCATATTGGTCATTTGGAAAATCACGTTAACCAAGGACAACTAATCTCAGAGCAAAACTTATCATTTCTCGTTTCTGGGTTGAAAGTTGATTCTCCTGAAAGTTGGTTCACCTGTGAGCTAGGAGCATGTGAACTTGAAGTCCTTATTCAAATCTTATTTGACCTTGTCCTGCTTAGCAGTTGTCAAAATCACCTCATCATGAAGGGATAGGAGGAGAATGACTTATGTCAGTGCTTGAATATTTTGTTAATGGAATTTCTGTATAAACTTAATATTTAGAAAATAATTATAAAATAAAAAGGGTCTTGTGCATTTGAAGTATAGGTAGGTCAACAATGAATTCTCATGGCCTTTTAAACTAGAACACTATAAAAAAAATTAAAATCAAGGTTAAACCCTGAGTCTTGAGAAATGATAATTTGTTTCCTGCCTTTTAGTTTTTTGGAGATGGAAGAGAAATTTTCCAGATCTAACATTGTGTGTGTATGTACACATGTGCATGCCTACCCAACGTTAAATTGGAAAAGTTGTTATGAGGTGCTTTTTTAAAAAATGGGGTATAGTAAACTTTCAATAGTACTTCCCACAGTATTATTTTCTCAACGGTTTTTTGAGTAAAGAACATTTCTATTTTATCAGGGAGCAAGTCTGGGCTCCAGGAGGCTTAAATAACTTGCATCACTGTCATTGGATTAAAGAGCAGAGGTTCCTATCTTGATTCTCCATCTGTTGGTCTTTCTATTAACCAGTGGGCCCAGGCCATTAGATTACTTTTAGCTCATCATTGCAGCTGGTTAATCTTTTCCAGCTGACCTCTGTAACTTTGAGCCCCTATTGTTTTGAACTGGAATCAGATTTTTGAAGATGTTTACAATTGACTTCACCCTTTGAACTCAAAAGTGCTCTGGGGGAGTAACTTTAAGATAGGGGTGTGAATTGGCTGCCTGTATAGTTTCATCTGGTTGTAAGTCTTAAATGCTCACATTTTTAAAAAATTATTTTTTATACTGGTGATACATGTACTTAAAACAAAATTCAAATAGCACAAAATGATTTTAAGGAAAAGTTTACCTTTACTTCTGCCCTTGAGTAAGGCAGGCAACCATTACCACCAGGGATATTTTATGAAATGCTTTACTATTATTGCAGATTGAAAACCCTTCTTTCCTCCATGTAGGCTGTTTGTATTTCTAATGGTAAAATGGGTGGCTTTAAAGTGGTGAGTGGTTTCTGTAACTATCAGAATGTAAGATCCATTAAGATTATTATTTGTAGTGTTCTTAGATCAACATTAGATGCCTTCTTGGAAAATTTTTTAGCAAAAACTTCTGCCAAAAAATTTGTCCACTTTACAGAAATTTGACCATTTTAACAAAGAAAAGTGCTTCTGATGAACTGAGTGTTTTAAAGCAGAGGCTCTTTAAATTTTTTTTTCACTTTTTACCATTTTTGAATAGCTAATGCATTCATTTGCACAATATTTAAAAAGCATGAAAGGATATACAGTGAAAAGTCTCTCTCTCCACAGCCACCCAGTTCCCCTCCCCCCAAATTACTGTTTTTTACTACTTTCTTAATTCCAAAAATATTTAAGTCACATATAAGCAAACTCTCTCACATAGAGAATTATTCCTATATTATATATAATATATATGTTTGTTTATTTGAATAAGGAATTCCTGACGATGTGTGCCCATCAGAACCACCTGGGGAACTGTTAGATAATACAATGTGCCCGTACCCTATGGAGACTTATTTGGTATTTGTATTTAAAAAACAATGCCCTTGGTTATTCTGGTGGGCTCCTCTGGTTGAGAACCACTAGGCTAAGATATAACTATTCAGACCCAGGGGGCACATTAGGAAGCCACTGGGCCCAAGCCCAGGTGATTTGGGCAGGAGAACAGCTGCATGGATCACTCTGTGAGCTGTGAGCAATCGGTTCCACCATCCACGGTTAAGGGCATCTGCAACCACTCAGCTGATAAGTCTAAAGGTAAATTGCCCCTTAAAAGGGACTGTCTCCAGATTAATATAATAAGTGCTGCAATTACCTGTGTATAAATAACTTAATTCCTTGGTCTGATTTTTCCAAATATATCTTACATTTTCCCATCTGATTTTATAGTTGATCATGGTAGAAAACTTAGAAAATACAGTAAGGTATAAAGAAAAAGACTAGTTACCCATAATTACATAGTCCAGAGATAGCTACTGTTAATATTTGTTTTATTTTACTTTTAACATTGTGTAAATAACGTAGGCACACTCCTGGAATATTTAAAGCAAATTCATCCCATTATTTCATTTCATCTGTATTTACTTCAATATGTCACACTAATGAACAAATGGCAAGGAAGCACTTAAAACACACACACATACACACACATTACTAAATCCAACAAAAATCTACAATGATTACTTAGTATCATACCCATTCTGCACTTACCTTTTTCCAGATTATCTCAATTTTCTTTTTAGAGTTCATTATTAACACTTCGATACATACTCTTCCAGCCTTTGTCTCCTCCTTCTCCCCATGTAACTCTCTGTAATTCTTTGGGTACTATAAAGTACACACAGCCTTTCCCTCTCTTGGTATATGTGATTTTTTTCGGTCCTGGTACCTCTTACAGCTTTGTGTAAATGGCCATGTGACATTCCATGGTAGAAATATCATAATGTACTGCTCATTTCTATATTGAAGGACTTTTAGGTTGTTTCCAGTTTTTTATTATTATAAATAATGCTATAGGAAACATTTTTATTTCGCAAGAATTAGGTTCTCGATAGGGATTTACTGGGATAAAAAGTCCCCCCCCTTTCTCCCTTCCCCTCTCCTAAGTTAACAAAAGTGGATGACCTCACTTGACTAGTCATGTTAACTCCCAACCCCTGCAATGTATAGATATCCTCTTATAGAACTGTCTTATAGCTAAAATTTTTATAACGTACATGCTAATTTCTTTTTTTACCTAGGGACACCCTAGGTAAAAGGGTGATTTATCTTGGCAGGTTCACATTTTTTAAACAGACTGTTTTCTTGAGACACTTGTAGGTATACAGGTTATTGTAAGAAACACTACGCAGAGATCCCTTCCATATTCTGCAATGGTTTCCCCCAGTGCTAAATTTAACAGAACCATCATACAATATCACAACCAGGATATTGACATTGATACAATTTACTAATCTTATTCAGATTTTCCCCATTTTACTTGTACCTGTGAATGTGTGTATTAAGTTTTAGTAATAAACATGTGGTTTGGTGTATCCACCACCACAGTCAAGATAACTCAGCAGTTCTAACATCACAAGGATCCATTGTATTGCTTTATTATAATCTCACATTCATCCTCTTCACATTTAAAAAAAAAAAAACCTCTTGAGATCTGAGTTCTGCATTTTGATATTCCTGGGGTCTTTAGTCCTTTTTAATGACAGTATAAGAAACCACAGGTCATCTTGTTAAAATAATAATAAAAAAAATCACTAGGGCATTGTAAGGAAGACCTTGAATTATGTGTGGCTTTACACCAGCTAATAAATAGATGAGAATGATTTGTGATTAGTATATCAATTGTTTGTAAATGAAAGGGTGTGTTTTGAGGTTTTTTGAAAACTGTTCTCAGGAGGAACTTTAAGCATACACACACACAAAGACTCTTGATAAACATTCCAAATTGCTTCCAGACAAGGTATTACCAACATTGAGTATCATTTTAAAAATGTAATATGTTACTAAGTGAACAATATTTTCATTGTCCTACCTTTATGTTAAAGTCTTTTAATACATTTATTATCAAATTGGGTCTCAAAGAGTACTGCCAATATTCTCCTAGAGGATACGGGGCAGACGTTTCTTTCATTTCTCTGGTTGTCCAATAATTCAAAACATTATTTTCAGCAAAAATCAAATCACTAAGCTGCCAAATGCAATAAGCATTCAGACTTCTATATTTAACAAAGCTGGTACTAACTACTCTGCTGTGTGGTTGAGGCAATCATATTTTGCTTAATGGGGTTTTCTGTCTAAGGGAAGACTGGAAGACTTTTGCTAAAATTATTTCTAAAAGGGATTTGATCTAAATCAAAGGATACTTACCTTTTCTGAGTACAGTTTAATGAAAAATAATTTTATTTTCTTTGAGAGGAGGTAATCTCTGAGAGGAGGGGCCCTCGCAGTCTCTCTCCGAGAAATGATCATATTCTTTCTCCTTGTTACTGGTCAGGGTACTCCAAGTCATCATGGCATGCATCATGGCATGATATCTCCTTTCATGGGGTCAGAATTACTGGTCTACAGTGAATTGGTATGGATCTACCTTTATTATAATCCATTGTTTCTGCTAAAGTCAAACATTGCTGAACTTGGAATTGAGGAGATTATAAACAACACTGTATGGATGAACTTGGAATTGAGGGCATAATAAAGAACAGTGGTGGAAGGTAGATCATAAGCAGGTGGCATTAGAAGGGACTGTCCTCAGGCAAATATAGCATGGGGAGTTGCTGCAATCTATGATAAATCATTCCCTAATTAGCCTGGAAAAATGAATATATATGATGCATAGAAGATGCAATTTAACTTTAACCATGTAGTCATGCACAATTTAGGTCTAGAAATCATATATGGAGTATAAGCAAAAAAGATCAAATTCTGAAAGACCCTATAATATTTGTCATTGAAAACAACAATAAATGCATATATTTTTTGCCCCAACAATTCTACTTTTGAGAATTTACCCTTTACATGTATTTGTGTATGTGTGAAAGTGATGTGTACATGTGAAAGTGAGGTTTGTGTACAAGGTTATTCATTGCAGCATTGTTTGTAACAAGAAAGTTCTTGTTTATAAGTCAGCTCTAAACCCAAAGTATGTGAAATGATCATTTGAGGTTTTGGTTGTGATTTTTAGAGTCCTCCCACCTGGAGGTGGATCAGATTCTGATCTCTGTTCACTTTTATCTCCTGGTCTCACACTGAATAAAGTTCTGAGATTAGGCAGGTAACTAGGGTGGTACTTGTTGAGAAACTTTAAAGATGTTAGTTAGCATTTCATTCTAAGAATAGCACGTGGACCTGGAGTCATGGCCTTCTTGATTTGCTTTCAGTTTAAGAGGCTAGAACAGGGAGGTCTGGGGGTACTGGTTCTTTGATAAAATGTTCTGTAAGCGGACGAAGTGAGCGATGCTGACCTGTCTTCCTCACTCTTTTCTTCTTACTCTTTTCTTTTAGGATCGAAAGCAAAAAGCCCAAACTCTTTCTTATGTAAAAGCCATGTGAGGTATTGTGACATGGAAGGGAAGTTCAGATCTGAGTGCCTGTGATTCTGAATGGACTGTTTATTTTTCAAGCAACATCTGTGTTTCATAATCTGTGTTTTATAGATATGTAATTACTCTGATAATTTGCAGTGTACTGAGTTTAGGGAAGATCATTATTGGAGACCTAGAATTTATGACAGTATTGGGACACAGAGTTCCCCCTCTTAGCTTCCAGAGACATGGAACAAAACAAAAAGAAGGATTTGAGAAATATAACCATGGAATGCTACTTGTCTCTGTGGTGAGAAATAGTTACATAGTCATTGGGGCACCTGGGTGGCTCAGTTGGTTAAGCATGTGCCTTCGGCTCAGATCATGATCTTGGGGTCCTGGGACAGAGCCCTGAAGCCAGCTCCCTGCTCAACGGGGGGTCGGCTTCTCCTTCTCCCTCTACCTCTCCCCGCTGCTTGTGTGTGCCTGTGCGTTCTCTCTCTCTCAAATAAATAAAATCTTAAAAAAAAAACAGAAATAGTTACATAATAATAATGTAAACACTGATTACTGAGTTAACTAAAAGTTGTGAGATAAACCCTATCTTCATCTGTGATGATACGGTTTAGATAACATCTAACCTGAACAATCAAGAAAGAGCAATTAAGCACAATTTTTAGTTAAGTAACTGCAAGTAGATACAGTTAAGCCACTTTTAAGAAGTTGTGTCTAAGTGGGGAGGTGGGGAGGACTCTTGCTTAAATTATAAACCTTCTGTCACTATTTAACTTTTTAAAAAATCATGTGCCTGTATTTATTTTGTTAAAAGCTAAAAATATACATCTTTATCTATATATTTGGAGCCAAGAGAATAAAGGTAAGTATAGTGTCTGTAATGATTATTTGAAATATCCTCGGACGACTAGAGTAGTATTTTGGGAAAAAAGGATAGAGGTGAAGTATGTGAATTCTTGAATGAAATAAAGAAAGCATTGCTTTCATCTAAACTTATTTGGCCTGAATTTTTGCGTCTTTATTTCTCTGTAATTCATAGTCCTTTTGGTACGCTAGATCAAGCTAATTGGCATACTTTTTTTGCAAAGTGGCTGATATAAATATTTTAGACTTGGCAGATCACGTGGTTTCTTTTGCAACTGCTCAACTTTGCCATTGTAGTGTGAAAGCTGCCATAGGCAATATGTAAATGAATAAGCATGACTATGTTCCAATTTAACTGTATTTATGGACACTGAAATTTGAATCTCACATAATTTTTATGTGTCATAAAATATTCTTTTGATTTTTTTCAATCATTAAAAAATATAAAAACCATTTGTACCTCATGGACCTTACAAAAAAAGCAGGCGTGGGCAGGATTTGGCTCGCAGACCATAATTTGCAGACCCTGGCTCTAGATCTAACACATTCGTGTGATTCTCTCCCATGCATAGCAAAGAACGGCAAAGTTCTTTGCCGTGGGCTGCAAAGAGGAATTTAACCTGAAGTAGATCAGCATCAATTTCCCAGCATTTATGGAAATGATTTCATAGAAGGCTTTAAAGTCCTCATGGCCTCCTTTTCTCCTCTCCTCCTTCCCTATTCTCATTTATTTTTACTGTTTAGATTATGGAAACATCCCTGTGAATGAAGCTATATTTCAGTGACTATTTCATTGTTGGAAATTTCATTACCAGAGATAGAAATAATACAGGAGGTCATGGTATAAAGACTTGGGTTCTCTTTGTTCCAGGAGAGCTGGATTGGGGCACCCTGGCTCCAGCAGCTTCTGAGGGGTTGGGCATAAGGGGGGGTTTCATGGATAGCAGGCCATGTCTCCACTCACAGGTGACCAGACCAGGTGAGTCCTGGGAGCAAGGTCCTCCCTGCCCTGAGAAGGCTGTCCTGGAGACAGCACCACAGCCCCCTTCCTTGTCACCAGTAGTTGCTATTGATGGGGAGGACACAGATCTTCTCATACATGGCTTTGTTCCTTTTGGTTTAACTGTGTTGTGTATTGGAATATAAAGATGAGTAAGACTGCTCTGTCCTAAGTCTAGTAAGGGACACATGTAGAGAAATATGTGAAACTCTTGGATAAAGAGCACTAATATATGTAGAGCCCACAATGGAGAGGGAAGTCATGGAGAAAGAGGGTCAAGGAGGTTGACAGGGGCTAGGCTACAGAAGATCCTGCCTATGTCTTGCCCAGGACCTGATCCTGAAGCTCTGGAAAGCTGGCAGAAGGATTTCAAGCAGGGAAGTGTGGGTTGTAATCAGAGTTGGAGGATGGACAGTGTAGGGGGCTATTGCATTAATTCAGGGGGGATGATGAAGCCCAAACTAGATCAGTGGCAGTGGAGCCTGAGAAGAGGAGACAGCAGAGAGATTTAGGAGGTAGAAACTGAAGAGCTTGTCTGCAAATGGCTGAAGACAATTAATATGGGACAATCCCCAGTTTGGGGGCTTGGGTGTCTGGGAATCACAGCAGCACTGATCACTGAGGTAATGATAAGAGAAATGGGCTTTTGGGGGTACTCGGGGTGGGCAGCAGAGCCTTCAGTCGACATGATCATTGACGTCCCTGTGGGAAACCCAAGGGCAGATGTCTAGAAATGAAAGTTTAGGGATGAGAAGTGAAAGTCAACTGCAGACCAGTTGGCTGGAGTTGTGCCTGGAGCCGAGGTCAGTCAGGAGAGGGCACAGAGTGAGGAGACTGGAGAAAGGAGAACTTCGCAAAGACCATCCACAGTTAGGACTCAGAGAGATGGGTGCATTCGGTGTCCAGATGGGGTTTCCAGAATGAGAGAATGTGAGGAAATCAAGGTGGATGTGTGTACAAGGTGAAGATGTTTATCCTGGCATTGTTCATATTTAAAAGTTGAAATAGCTTAAATATCCAGTGACAGGGACTAAATCATGGTATGATCATATGATAGAATTCCATGCAGCTATTAAAATATGAAAAATGTATATATATAAAAAACATCAGGGGCTCCTGGGTGGCTCAGTGAGTTAAGTGCTGGACTCTTGATTTCAGCTCAGACCATGATCTCAGGGTTGTGAGATTGAGCCCCACATTGGACTCTGTGCTCAGCGTGGAGTCTGCTAGTCCCTCTCTCTCTGTTCCTCCCCGACTCTCTCTCTCTCAAATAAATAAATAAAATCTTTAAAAAAACACTGGTGGGAAGTACATCAAAATGAGTAATAGAAAATACTATTTTATATTCATTTATTATTTATTAAGTACTCACTTAAATTTTCCTAGTTGCCTTCTCTCTTTTCTAAATGGCACACAATAAACTTATATGACATTGGTGAGCAGACCCAGCTAAGGAGGCAGGACAACACTGCCAAAATGCCCATTGGATTCAGTATGTGGAAGTCATTAACTCGGTAGTGCCACAGCTGCCCAAGGTGTGAATGGAAAGAGAGGAAGTAGAAACTGCAAGTTTAGACTTTTCTTTGAGGATGGCCATGAAGGGAAAGGGAGGCCAAGGAGGCCATATCTACCGTGGATAAGGAACTGAGAGAATTACTTTCTCAGGTGGGGAGTCTTGACCAAGTCCCTACGTTAAAGAGAAGAATCAGTCTCTCAGGAGAGGTTGCAGGTTACAGGTATGAAGGGGATTATGACGGGGCAGGAAAAGAGAAGAGGAGAAGGAAGAGGCGTCTAGAGCTTCTTTTAGGGATGACCCGTGGGCAAGATATGGGAAAGAGGATAGAAAGAATGCAGACAAAATCAATGATGTGTGGGTGTGGAGAGGGGGCCAATTACATGCATTTTGGAGATGACTTCTTGTCTGAGATCCACGTTTAAATACTGCAGTGGGAGTGGGGTAAGGGTGGGGGTAGGGGTTGGGATAGATGAAACAAGATCAGTGAGTTGTTGACAATTGTTGAACCTGGGTAATGGAAGTTTACTATATGATTCTGAATACTTTTGTAAAATTTCCAAGATTAAATAAACAAGGGCCCTATCCTAACTTGAGGGTACCAGCTGAGTCTGACCTGCATACTCCTACCTGAAGCTGTTAACCCAAGTTCTTCCTACCCTAGCATCCCAAACAGTAGCTGCTTTGGCTTCCTGGCTGCCTTATTTCTTGTCCCAGCCCCTCTGGGGAAGGGGCCCCTGGCAAGTCCCTACTACAACTGGATAGAAGTTTTTGCAGCAAGGATTCAGTGGCCAGATGAGTCAACCTGGAAAAAAAAATGGAATCTTGAATGCAGAACCCCCAAGTAATCCTGGGTCAACAGCCTCAAAACATGCAATAAAAAGTAAGTGGGCCTGTGTGTCCTCCAACCCCCCAAGGGAATTGTGTTGTCGAGAGGTTCTGTGGGCTGAGGGGTCTCTAGGTTTGAACTTATTGTGGAACCATACTTTGGGAAAGAATTATCACTTTATGCTTTGCTCAGGTGTTCCATTCCCAGCCCCAGGAGCCGGGGGCATCACTCTGAGAGGCTTTCATCTTCTGAGGCAATTATGGTACCCAGAATAAAAACTTTAGGCCTTTTTCCTTGAGATGGTGCTTTTAAAGATTTTGGCACATAATGAATGTCCAGTAAATGCTAGGTTACCATCATCATCATCATCATGCCTAGAGTAGAACTTTTAAACATCATAATGTTTTAGGGCTGATATGATCTCAGAGTTCATTCCTTTTCGAGTCACTCATTTTGTAGATAAAGAAACTGAGGGAGCTCAAATGCCTTGTCCCAGATCACACAGTTGTTAGTGGCAGAGCAGATGACAAACCTTTCTCCTTGAACATCCCAGAGTAAGGATCTAAAGCTGCTTGTAACTCTTTCAAAGTCTGGGCCCAAGTGGAGGGTGATGTGGTAAAAGAAATATTGTCCAGGAGCCAAAGGCAACTCCAAAGCAGCTGAAGTCCATTGCTTAGCCTTCTTTAAAACTGTCAAGACAATCCCATTCCATAAACCACGGAAAAAAATGATAAAACCTCTTGCCTTCCTCCACCACATCCATCATACCTCCAGCAGCCCCAGAACACCCTCCTTAATTCAAGCTCTTTCCCAACACTGCCTCTCTCCCTCTCCCCACCCATTCCTCCGGAAGCAAGGCCCCTCCCTCTTTGGGAGGGGGAGGCGGAGAGGAAGTCGCCCGACTGACAATTGGCAGGCTTGATTTTGGCAGGCTGGCAGAGAAGGCAAGGCTGTGGACAACTCCCCTGATAATATCCTCAGAAGGGTAGCTGGGGGGTGAGAGGGCTGTGATGACAGGCAGGGCATATATGCCAAAAATGGGACCTGTTTAATACACATTCAAGGAAATACGTTGAATTGAGAGTTCTGAGACAATAATGAAAAGATGTGGAGCGGGCAAGACTAGGGGATACAGAGAAAGTCGTCAAGGGGGAATGCCTTTTCCGTATGCCAGCTTCTTCAGCAAATGAGGAGGAGTTGCACCCTCCACCCATGGCTTAGAACTGGGTGATGCCTCTGGACACCCTCCTAGATCCTCTCCCATCATACTAGATGAAGTTTTTCTCTCCCATGCATGTGTATGTCTTGGCTTCTTGGCTATGCTTCCTTCCCAGGTAAGCTTCAGATTCAGGGAGGGTCATCCTGGCATCCTGGCTTACTCTCTTGGTTGAGCTGTGCTCTTTGGTGGCCAAGGAAGGATGCATATCCAGGTCATCACTTGTGGCTAATCAGGGTGGGCCCTGCCTTACAGGGAGATGCATGTGGACCTTGTGGAGGGGCTGACTATGCTATGCTGGGGGCAGGAGAGCCACGGAGGTCTATGGGGGGGGGGGGAGCAGCAAGGGGGAACCTGTGCCAACCGTTGCATCTCTGTCCAGAATTTCTGGAGGATCTGGATGAAGTAGGAACCACTCAGCTTATATTCCTCTCTTTCTATTTATGTGAAGGAAATATTAAGGACAGAACCATGTTTATCTTCCTAGGATATATGAGCTTTCAAATAAACACAGAAATAAATAAGGCAAACAAATTCTGTAGATAAATGGGCAAAGCACTTTTATCCAGTCTTATAATTAAGGTTTAAAATGCTCCACCCTCACAGAAAACCTGCCATGTCTCATCAAGACTAATTATAGAATTCATCATGGCCACGACTGAGTTGTTCCTTCCATCCAGGGCAAGCTGCTTACAAATCACAAGTTCCTGTTCCACATGGCAGGTAGGCGAGAGCAATGACTGTCTCTTTGACTTTTCAGCCAGTAATCAATCCGGCATCTTACTGAGCTCATATTGTTAAGGAGGGGCCATGGTGGAGGTGGGAGAGTTGATAATAGCTAGTGGGGAGGCCTCCTGTCCCCAGGTGCATACAGAGTAAAGAGAAGACAAGGCTAAGTCATGTGCAGCCATCAGAGAATGGAGGTATCTATCATAAGGGCCTGTTGCATGGACTGTTCATTTCTTCATTTAACAAATACTTAATGAATTTTGGATGTGTGCCGACACCAGGGATGGAGCAGAGAAGAAAACAAATCCCCTACTTTTATGGAGGGTGCATCCTAGGGGGAAGGGAGAGAGCATGAACAGATAAATATATGGTATATAGTAATAATAAAGGATGAGGGAAAGGGATGGAGAGATTGCTATTTAGGACAAGTGGTCCAGGAAGCTCTTTCTAATTAACTGGCAATTGAACAGAGTGGAGAGAGGGCACGAGCCAAGAGGATACCTGGGGGAAGAGACTCTGAGGGAGCAGTGAGTGCCCGGGGCCCAGATGGGAATGCATCAAGGAGGAAGCAGAGTGTCTGCAGGGAAGGGAGTGCAGGAGAGTGGGGGGCAGTGGGTTTGGGCCTGAAGGGCCTTGTGGACTCTTTAGGACATTGACTTTCAATGAGTGACTTTCACTGAGCCATTGGGGGGTGTTGAGAGTGTGTATGTGTTTATATATGGGTCTTAGGTTTTACAGGGCTATTCTGGTAGGAATGGAGTAGGTGGGAAAAGCTGGGTATAATCAGTGGCTCATGATCTCCAGGGAGGAGCAGATAGTGGCTTGCAGTCATGGTCGGGGGTTGCCAAGTGGAGAGATTATGGATGCATTTTAAAATAGAGCTGACAGGACTTGTTGAGAGATTGTATGTGAGGTGTGGGAGAAGGGAGGGAGGCAAGGATGACTCTAAGACTGAGCATGAGCAACTGGGAGAACGGAGCTCCCACGGAGCCTCTAGAAGGGATACAGCCACCGGGAGGGTGAACAAAGGGCTGAGACACCAATGACTCATGGCATCAAAGACAAAAATTGGAGTGTATTTACTGATGACTATATCTACTTGTTGTAATGAGGAAGAGGTTGCACATTGGTGGCCCCTGGGGCCGAATCTGGCTGGCAGACAAGGTTGGTGTGGTTCTCACAGTATTTATCAAGCAATTGAATTAGTTGATATTTAAAACCAATGGGATTTTATATAAAAATCTGGATTTCCTGCTGCTTTTAGGAAAGTGGAAGATCTGGCCACCCAGGTGAGAGCTGGTTGGCCCTGAATGATAGTTGGCCCCTTTGGCAGGGCGTGCCCCCTACTCCCTATTGTCATAGCTGCTGCTACACTCCCTCAATCCTGGTCTCCTCGTTTGAAAAGAGGAATCACGGTTGTACTTACCTCCTGCTGTTGTTAGGAAAATTAACAGAGATAACTCATGTAAAGCCACTAGAATGCATGGTGTCTACTAAGTGTTCAAAAACCGTTTGCTATTATTGTTGGTATTCTTATCTGTCTGGTCTGCAGGGCCGTGAGTTTGCAACTCTTGCCATGAGGATTTCTGGAAGCTGGAAGATGATTCTAACAGGGGTTGAGAGGTGAGTGAAACTTGCCTTAATAAATAATGGCACCAAACCAGAAAGCAGGAGGGAAGGAAGCACAGCTCCGAGACACTTAGAAAATTGTGTCCGCCTGAGCGCTATCAGCCCCACAGATCAGGGTTCATTTCTTTCCTTCCGCAGAGCTCGGCATAGTGGCCTGGATCACCCAGTGACTCATCTAATAGCCCGGTGAGTTTGCCCAGCTTACAGCATCACAAATTACATTTGCAGCCTCCTTATCAGGCAAGCTAGGAAATTAAACCTAAACGGGTATGGTGTTGCTAAGTAATATGGCTGCATACACAGCCGCCTGAGGCTGAGACCATCACAGCCCCGTTCAAGCGTCATTTCCCACTGTGGCTAATAAGGTTTAAGACCTTCAAAAAATGGTTCTTTTTTTAAGGTCAGGAAACGGGGTGACCTGGTTATAAGCAGGAGAGAGAATTTCCCTTCTAAGTGCTGTGCGTGTGCATGTGTGTGCATATGTACGTGTGTATGAGTGTGTATGTGTTTGTGTATGGGTCTATGTTGGAAATCTATAGTCTCAAGGATAGTGAAAACAAGGGGCAGGGGTAGATCAGAGATAGCATCTTGCCATCCTGGACCCCTTTGTCCTGGGCCGCCGATGTCCATTTCAGGGTTTGTCTCCTCATGGACCCACAAGGAATAGAGCTCCAGGCTATAGATCCAGAGAGAGAGGCAGTAGCTCCATGGCCCCCTGAGTTCACGCAGGTGGGGACCTAGCGTGTGTGTGTCACATCACCCCAGTGTGGCCCTTCTGTAACCCGGTAGCTATGCTGGGTGGTGAATTGTGGTCAGGGGATTGAGGCATCTGTTGCCTACGGGCCCTCCACAGCTCCTTCTTTGAAAGGGCTCCCTTCATCTTCTCTGATGTGGCTCCTGAAAAGGGGTGAGGGAGTGAATTCCTCTTTAATTAGTATCTTCAATCCCATCTTCTTCACAAGCTGTGGATTATTTTTCAAGACTCATTCAGGTAGGTTGGGCCTCACATACTTCTGGTTGGTGGGAAGAGCTTATAGACCACTGGAGGGGGATGGCTGCAGTACAGTGGGTGTGTTTGACCTGGCCGGGTCTGAGGTAAGACCTCAGCTCCATCCTCTGGTAGCTCTTGATAATCTGACCTAGCCAGTCGTGATCTTCTCTCAGCAGAAGGACGTGGAGAATTTCTTGTGGCATTTGTTGTGTGGTATGAGACATGGCTGTGCTTGGATGGGACAAGGACTTTCAGATGAGGGATGTCTCCAAATCAAACTTTCCATATTCCATTTTTTCCCATTTTGTTGGCAGGCATGGGCCTGTTGCCCTGGGGAGGAGCTGTGCTCTGAAAGAACTAGACTAACCTGTGGGACTGTCCCAGCTAGCCATTGATCTGACTGGGACATCCTTGTACACCACCTTCACATATCACTCAGGAAACACTTGACCAAGCAAGGGTCAAAATTCAGTCCTGTCTTTTGTGTTAATAAACAGTTGAGTGTAGATATTGATATTCAATCATTAAACCACCAACCCATCCCATTTTGTAGTGCTTTGTAAACCTTGTGTAGCTGTGAGCTGTGACTTTTTTCACATGAACTTGCCTTGGTGCTTGGGTCTTATTGGTTAGTTTTCATATAACATGTAACTATCTTTGCCAAATGTTTTGACCACCAGTTGGTTGCTTAATAAGTTAAATCAAGAGCTGCATGATTTGTATCCCTTCCACTTGAAGGCCATATTTAAACAGTGCCTCTTCCATTTCTCTGAAGGGTCACCACTGGTTGAATATATATGTTTCTTTCGATGGTTCTTTCATGACTTGTATTAGTCCTGCTACCCAAGAGACTTCCAGAGGGTGAATTGGCCCCAAGCTGAGTGCCTCTCTAGCTCTGCTTACCTTCCTCTGGATGACTGGTGAGTTGCTAAGCGCATGTCCATGCACTTGCCCATTTCCAAGACAGTCAACTCTATCTGAATTCTCTGAGCTGGTACAGAGACAGCCTGGGTTAGGCTCCTCCAAGGGGAATGGAGACCCCTGCCCCCACTGGCAGGTTCCCAGGGCAGGACAAGAAAGGCTTCAGGACATCCTGATTCTCCAAGGACCTCAGAAGGCACCATTCCCACCTAAGATAATGGCACGTTGGTGGAGAAGCCTTGTGTTTTGGGAACAGTCCCACCTCATTCAGAATTGTTTCTCTCTCCACCTCTGTTGAAATGTCCTGGCCAACTCTAGGGTCCCCACTCTTTCTTCCTTTCCTTCAAAGTGAAGACTGGTCAGAACCTCAGAGATGGTGATGCACCTTTAACAGTGACAGCCTTTTACAAAATTCTGATGATCAATTATTGCAGAATCATGGTGGAAAATGCTGAAAATACAGAAAAACCCCATAAAGAAGATATGAAACACCCATAACACATCATTAACCCACAGAATACCATTACTAACGTTTTGAGATATCTAGTTCAGGATTTTTTCTACTCACGTATAGATACACCCACATTTACATATGTCTATATGTATAAATTTAAAAATGGAATCATGCTATTTTGTCACCTGTTTTTCCCATTAACATTGTATTGGCATTCCCGTGCCATTAAAGTATTCTACATCATCATTTTGATTGCCTGTCATTTATGATATAGACAGATCCTGGTTTATTTAGCCAGTTCCCTATTATGTGACATTTAGGTTGATTCCAATACTCTTTTTTGTCATTATAATCATTGCTGTAAGGAACATCCTTGAAGTATGTCAAAGTTTAGCACATTTGTTTTTTAAGATTTTATTTATTTATTTGTCAGAGAGAGAGAGAGAGGCAGGCAGAGGGAGATGCAGGCTCCCTGCTGAGCAAGGAGCCCGATGTGGGACTTGATCCCAGGAGCCTGGGATCATGACCTGAGCCGAAGCAGACGCTTAACTGACTGAGCCACCCAGGCATCCCAAAGTTCAGCGCATTTTTAAAAGACTGTGATATTGCCAAATCATTCTCCTGAAGGGTAGATATATTTCTGACCAGCTGCATATGGATGCCTTTTATTGCAATTTAAAACATACTTGCCAATTTGGTGGGTGAAAAACGAACATCTCCTTGTTAATTTTAATATCTTGGATTATGTGAGGTTAAACATTCTCCTTGCCGTTAGTTGGCTGGCAGGGATATTTTGTGCTCCCCTGCTTCCAGACGATGGATTTTAAGTGTTGTTAGTTACCACTTAGGAAGATGAAATTGGGGCGTGCTGCCAGGCAGCTGAGGGCAGTGAACGTAGTGGCTATTAGCCTTCAGAGCCGAAAACCAATCTTCTTAAGTGTCTGTTTTCAATCCTCCCTGAGTGGGCCTTCTAATCTGAGGGAATCTTGTCCTCCAGGCCTCCTGTAGGACAGAGCTGGATGGAGCACAATGTGGGACACAAGAGGTTTGGGGCGGCTTCAGGCTGCAGACAGGGTGCCTGGCTCCCTAATGGAATGATACCCTCCACCTCCAGTCGTCCCCCGCTTTCTTCCTCTCATTCATGCAGATAATCACATATCAAATAGCTTTCATTTGTTTTGTGGTGTCTGTTACCTTAAATGATGGAGTAACTAGAGTGTTTGGTGCCATTGTTGATATTTTGTGTGTGATTTGGGTGGATAATCTGCCTGGGAGGTGGTTTAGGACCAGCTGTGTATGAATGCCAGGCTTCTGTTGTTTCTAGGTATGTAGGCTCATAGGATTGGTGAGGAGAGAGGTCACAGCAGGGGAGCTGGATTTGGGAGGTGCATTATAGGCATGTGGTGCACTCTGGATCAGATCTGTAATCTGTAATGTGCAATGTGCTGGGTGGACCAGCAATCCTGGGGTGGTGTGGCTGGGCTTTGAGGACATATTGATGCGCCATGCTCCTTTCATGATACAAAAATGACTTTAGTGCAATTCATTCCAGTTAGAAGGTCCAGGGGTGGATCTAGAAGGCAAAATCATGAGGTATTTTGCCGGTTTCGATAACCAAGTTTATGGGGAGAAAAGCAATGGCTGTGGGGAAGGCCTGGGAGGCAGTGAAATCTGAGGGGATGCTGGCTTCCCTCCAGCTGAAGCAGGTGGTGTGAGTAGCTCTTGTGAAGGCTGGGCTAGAATGGCCCCTCCATCATCCCAAACTGGCAGGTGCTCCCAGAAGAGCCGCTGAGGTGTGAGAGAAATGACCTCATTACCTGGAATGTGGGAAAGAGAGTGGAGGTTTTATGTATAATTTCCTTTCCTCAGAATCCAAAATAGTCATAAATAAGTCCAAAGAGGCAACAGGCAGGAGAATTAAACATGAATGCCTATCATTTCTGAGGAGCTGGAAGCTGAGAGGAATTCAAATAGCATCTTACACTGTGGGTTTTGACTCTAAAGTAACTTGGCCAAAGCTTACTGCAGTCAGTTTATGAAAAGGGATCTGCAAGGTGACATCATGCCACAGAGATGAAGATTTTCACAATGGAAAAAACAGGTTTGGCATAGGTGGGCTCTAAGCTCTTCGGAAGTCATAATCCTGGACCCTCCATAGATCCTTGAGAGTTAGAGGCTGAGACTATTAGAACATCATGACAGGGTTTACATTAGTTCTCTTTGCTGTGAAGGGACTTGGGGTCTTTTGGTGTTGAGTGCACACAGGGGAGGATTTGGGAGGGACTGGTGGCCCATGCAAATGGCTGCCATGAAGAGGAGAACTGCCTCATGGAAGAACCTGGAGGCATTTGGTTGAACTTAGAGGAGTGTCAGGCTTTATTAATCATCACAGTGAAACTGCTTTTTCTTTTTCTTTTTTTTGTATTTTCTTGTAAATCTGATTTGATCTTCATAATATAAAATATTTTCCACAGGTTTATTGAATTTCAGTTTTTCAGTCAGTATTTGAACACCTGCTGAAGCTCATGGGAGGGGCCATTTTATAACAGGTGTGGGGAGGAAGAAGGTACGTGTGTCTTATAAGCCATGGTAGCACATGTGTAAGGAGTCAGGCATGGACCCTCAGTCCTGCTAGGGGTGCTGTGGAACAGTGGTGGGCAGAGTGAAGATCCCAGAGTCAGACCACAGGAGAGTGGTCTCCCTTATCTGTGGTTCCGCTTTCTGTGATCTCAGGTACCTGCGGGTCAACTGTAGTCTGGAAGCGGATGATCCTCCTTCTAACATATTGTCAGGAGGCCACTACTGCCTAACGCTACGTCACAACACCTACGTCATTCGCCTCACTTCATCTCATCACGTAGGTGTTTTATCATCTCATGTCATCACAAGACGAAGAAGAAGGGTGAGTAGTACAGAGCTCCTTTCACGATACAAAAATGGACTATCATGTCATTCATTTCACTTAGAAGGTCCAGGGATGGATTTGGAAGACCAAAATGTTAAGATATTTTGAGAGTGAGAGAGCACAGTCACATAACTTTTATTACAGTATATTGTTATAATTCTATTTTATTACTAGTTGTTGTGAATCTCTTACTGTGCCTAATTTATAAATTAAACTTTATCGTAGGTATGTATGTATAGGAAGAAACATAGTATATAGAGGGTTTGGTACTATCTGTGCTTCCAGTCATTCCCTGGGGGTCTTGGAACATGTCACCTGTGGATGGGGGCGGGGACCACTATAGGTGCCATTGGAACCTTACCTCCCACTCCACCTGGAGGCATTAAGGCCTCGTTTTTGTCCCAGGATCTGTGTGTAACTGGAATGGGAGACCCTTTTACCTGAGAGCTATTATCTTTGCTTCATGATTTAAACTCTCCTGACCTTAATTTTCACTTGTAAAATAAGATAATAATAGTATTCATCTCAAGGAATTGTGTGATTAACTGGGTTAATACCTTAAAAAAAAAAAAAAGAGCACTTAGAGCATGGAGTGAGCACTATTAGTGAGCACTATTAACTATTATGATGACAGTAGTTGTGATGACCATGAATATTGGATGTCCCAGATGGAGGCAGCCTGGGATGGTTACATGATAGCCCTATCTCCTGGCAAGGTTCCAGTGAATACCTACTTTACACCTCTGTGGCTTTGCTGAGGACATGATGAAGAGTATGAGGGCTATTGTTCTATCTACTTCTGGAAGGGGCTGATGGAAATATAACCAGACCTGTGAGTTTATCCAATAATACAATAATTGGTCAAAATGGAAAACTTGACCTTGAGAATTTCATTAATCTCTTCAACTACATTGAAGGGAGCAGGAAAGTGACTTCTCACATGGGTTCCCAAGATTTGAAAGAGTGAATGCTGTCCTCTAAGTCTTGGCCTTGCCTCTTATCAGCTGTGTAATCTTGGGCTAGTTACTTAACCTCTCTGAACTGCGACTTCCTCATTTGTAAAATGGGAAGAATATAGCATTGTTGGAATTACTGAATCAGATGATATCTGTAGAATTGATAGCAAATTAAGTTCTTAGAACCTGGTGAGGGCTCAATAAAAGCCTATTATCATGCCTATTATTATGTTTATTATAAATGCTTATAGTTACAAGCTACCTTTACAGTTTACAATTTACAATGCAGGGAACAGGTTACTTTCACAGTAGGGCTTGTCCTGTGATTATATTCTCCCTCACCTTAAAAGATGTGAACACTCATAGGAATTCCCTCACCTTGGCTGAACCTGACCCTCAGAGCTCAGTGGTCTATGTGAAGATGGAGTTTGTCCATGGGAAGACTTCCATGTGAAGGTGTCCTGGTTGCACAAGGTCCAGATCATCCTGCCTCTGTGTGTGTCTACAGCCCCAGGGAATGGCTCATGGCTCCTATTGGATGATCAGGACTTTTGAGGCTTTTTGAGGTTTCTAGACTCAGACCCTCCTCACCACTGACTCTTTCCATTGGGCAAATTCCTAGGAGTAGACTGGCAGGATTATATGGTAAGTGTATGTTTAACTTTTTAAGAAACTGCTGACTGTTTTCCAACATGGTTGTACCATTTTACATTCTCACCAGTCCCAATTGTACAATCTCCCTAGCCACACATTTTCCGTTCTTTCCCTTACAGCAAAGTCGGTGCTTTCCAAACAAAAAGATATATACACATATACATATACATATGTATTTATCTTCTTTTTTGTATATAAAAAATTGTTTTTAAAGAAGCAGAACCTTAAAAATAAGAAAAGGCCATATCTAGACCCCCAGTAAGTAAAGCAGATAGGGAGACAGGTGCTTTGGCTGGAGGGTTGGGAAGGTGCATGGAGCCCGAAGCCCCGAGGCACCTCCCCCAACTCTGGGCCAAGGGTAACACAGAGTGAAGACCCCTTCTAGGTTACAAGCATGGGTGAGGTTCAGTTGGATTTGACTTTCAGTTGAATTCTGCACCTGCCAGAGTAGCCGTGATAATGTCCAGGCTTGGGCTGCCCATGTCTCTGCTAGCCATGCTGGAAGCCTTCTGTGGGGTCATCCAAGCTGGTGGCGGAGGCCAAGCCCCTCAGAGGCCGACCAGACCCAGCAGCCTCACTCCAGGGATGACGTTTCTTGCTGGATGGAAAAGGATTTCAGGATATGAACACTTCTTTTCCACCACCATGGCATGTCAGTCAAACTTACTCCATCTGCACAACGAATATCAGAAGCTGTGGGACTCCAGATACCAGGAACAAAGAAACAAATTGGGAACATTGTGCGCAAAAAAGATTTTAATAAAGATTGAACTGGCTCGGTGCTCGTAGATTCTGCCACTCTTCTTATTGTGATCTTGACAGTGATGCAGGGCAGGAATGAAAAGGCTGAGCCTGAGGCGATTCGTATTCCTAGCACTGATGGGTGAGTGTCGCCTACATGGTGGCTGACAACAGAGGTGCCTTTGCAAGCAGGCTCCAGGGGCACCTTCCACCCTCAGCAGGTCTCCCCTCTCTGCCCCCACCACCCAGCCCCACGTGGCCCAGGGCCCCAAGGCTGAGGTCTCAGTGTACCTGGGGGAGCTTGATGAAAGCAGATACCTGGGCCCTCGGTCTTCATTCAGTACCCCTGGGGCAGGGACCTGAGGAAGCTGAGTTCTCACCAAGCCCTCTGCACATGCCTGCCTCCTGCACAGTTTATCTTTTATTATGGAAACATTAAAAAATATATAAAAATAGATAGAATAACATCACAAACCCCCATGTATCGACAGCCCAGCTGCAGCAGGTCCCAATATGGACAATCTTTTTTTTTTTTTTAAAGATTTTATTTATTTATTTGACAGAGAGAGACACAGCGAGAGAGAGAACACAAGCAGGGGGAGTGGGAGAGGGAGAAGCAGGCTTCCCACTGAGCAGGGAGCCCGATGCGGGGCTCGATCCCAGGACCCCAGGATCATGACCTGAGCTGAAGGCAGACGCTTAACTGTTGAGCCACACAGGCGCCCCCCAATATGGACAATCTTGTTTTGTCTCTAACCATCTCCTTCCTTTCCCCTTATATTAATTTTGAATCAAATCCCAGACATCACATTATTTCATCCATAGATAGGTCAGTATGTATGGCTAAGAGATCAGAGCTTTTTTTTTTTTTAAAGACATATCCACAGTATCAAATCCCACCTAAAAAATGAGCAGTAATTTCTGGGTGTTTCTTACACAGAGTCAAGTGTAAGGACCATGGTCATAAGCTCTCTTGTCCAAGTGGAAGGTCACTTCCTCAGCCAGCAGGAGCCACCCTGACACATGTTGGAGGAGGATGTGTGTTTTTAAAGCTGGCAGGAGCTCTGCTTCTGGAAATCCACACTCACAAGAGGAAAACAGCACAAAGTCAGGCTGATGACATGCATTGCAAAAGGGTTCCTGGCTCTTAGTCCTAGGAATCTGAGAATCTTGTAGTAGAAGCCTTCTGTTTCTTTTTCAAACAAATTTTGTATTTGAACCTAAAGGGCAGAAGGAAGCAGCCCTTGAGTTTCCTAGGAATAGTCTTTGGGGCTACTAGTATGACGTCACTCTGCGGGCTTCCTGAAATGATGCTAGCTTTCACATGTCCAGTTAGGAAGCCTGGGTTTGATTCATGGCTCTGCAGTTTATGTGCTGTGTGGTTTTCTTAAGTGCATTATAAGATGAGGTCCTTTGCCCCAGTTAGCTCACGGGGGTGTTTGCTTGAAATAATGACAGTAGTGACCATGCCTGGTTACATACCTGCTGGAGTCCGGGGACGGTGTGGTGATGCTGGTCATGTGCTCCCCGACCTGGCTGTGCCAGGCTCTAGTCATGGTTCCTTTCTGGTGCTCAGCAGGGGCCAGCTGGGCTTCCCTGACCCCCAGAGCCCCCAAGGCTGGTGGGCAGAGCTGGTCCTGCGGGGACTCTTACCTTGCTTGCCCTCCTTCAGGAGCCCTCTACAGGGTGTGGTGTGACTCTCCCTGGCCGACTGTCTTGTCTCTTGCTGGTGAAAGCACTGCTGCCGATCCACGACGGTCTCCTCAGGAGTAAGACTGGTTTGGCCCTGGCTAACCTGGTACCCCTCGATTCCAGCAGGGGATAGGGAACGAGGCAAGGGAACTTTGCCAGTGGAGAAGCCTGCATGAGGAGACAGAGAGATGCCAGGGCCTCCTCTTGCTGTCTCTCCTCAGAGGCAAGTGGTGTTCAGTAGTAAGTGACCAGGTAACTGGGCTCACCTGTGTGGAACGCAGTGCAGTGGGGCCAAAGTCTCAAAAGTCTCTGATAACAGCCTCTTCCTCTCAGCAGAGGCCTGGCTGTGTCTGGAGAGTGGCCAAAGGAGTAGCTGGGGACAAAGGTCACTTCTCTGCCTCCTTTTTAATGCCTGGAGAGGCCAAGGCATGTCCCCCAAGGGCCCAGTCTGTCCGGAAGCTACTGCTTGCTGACTGGCTGGACATTCTATCCCTAGAGCCAAGCACCGCCCCCCCCCCAAAAAAAACCTGGTGCTTCTGAGGAGGTTCATGAGAGCCTACTGGTGCAGCTCAGCCAAAGATGTCTGGTATCTACCTGGTGAGTCCTAGTCATGACTTTGGGGGGTTGTCAAAGAGGAGGCAGGGCATGGGGGAGATGGTCCTGGCTTTGGAATCAGTAGATCCCAGGTTCCATTCCCGGACAGTGGAGTGGGGGGGAGGGCATATCAGTTAGTACAACGATAATAGAGGGAAGTTTGATGACATCACTCAAAATCACAAATGCACCTATCCTTTGATCCAGCAATTCCACTCGTGCAAAAGGACATATGCACAAGGAGGCTCCCTGCAGTGTGTTCGTAGTGGTGGGAGCTCGGCAACATCTAAATGCCCATCAGTAGTGGTTCTTCCATACGACAGACTCTGAAAAAGAATGAGGCAGCACTATGCATTTATTGCTACAGAAGGATCTTTAGAAATATTATTGAGTGAAAAAGGCGAAGCTGAGAAGAGTGTATAGTATGCTACCTTGTGTGCTTTATTAAAAAGATTCCTTTTATCTGCAGGGAATATGTATGGACAAGTAGCCAGAAACTGAAAACCCGGTTTATCCCTGGGGCGGTGACCTGGGAGGGTGAGTGGTGGGAGGGAGCTATGTTTTTACTATAAACTCCTTTATAAAATTTGAGTTTTGTACTATTTGTCTGTATTTAAAATAAAGTATATTTAAATGAAGTCTCTGATATTTATGGGCTGTGTGACTTTGGGCAAGTCACTTACGTCTCTGAGCCTCCTCTGTAAAATCCGATGAGAATTACATCACAGCATTGCAATAATGATGGGAATTAATGGATAAGAAGTGCCTTGTGCGGGATGTGCACATGAAGGGGATTCAGCAATTGGAGCTTCCGTGGTTGTTTATGATTCTGTTTAAGTTGTTACCATCTGGATGCCAGGGTGGGGAGAACAATCTCAGGCTGGGAGCGACGGTGACTGGAGAGACCGTGGACACCTCAAGGGTAAGGATAGCCTCCTTCTCATCTTCGTCCCCTCCACGCCTTGGGCATCGTGGACCTGGGCAGATTGGGTTGTGCTGTTCCGGAGCTGCCTTCTCCCGGCAAACCCACGAGTAGCTGAGACTACTCTTTCCACTAGAGGGCGTCAGTTGCTGCGTTGTTTCCCTTCTCGTTTCTGGAATCTCTTCTTGGGCTGCCAGAATGTGACAGGAGATTTGCCAGGGAAAATGTCTAAGGTGACCTTTTCCTCCTGATGGTGGCTGTGAATACATTGCTTATTGGTTCTTGTTAGGCCTGGGGGATTCCTACTCACCAACGGTGCTGTAGGAACTGGCATAACAACCCTGGGGATGAGTGTGTGTGTGTGCCTGTGTGTATGCATGGGCTTGCACGGTGTACATGTGTGCACACACGTGTGTGAGTGTGTGCTGGTGTATGTGTGCATACATTAGGCTGTGTGGTGTGTGTTTGCATGCATGAGCATGCATGGTATACGTATAGATGTATGAGTGCAGGGCTGTGGGTTGCGAGTCCTGGGTCAGTTAGGGGTCCTCTGCCCGGAGGGGTCCTCTGCCCTGAAATGGACTGAGCTGCTGCTGTTCTCTGCCCCGAGCAGTCAGGCTGTAGGACCCATACCTTACATTTGGAGAATGCCTTATATTCCCAGATCCCTCCTTCTACCCTGGAGCACTACTTCTCCCTGGTCCTGTTTATCCGTCATTTCTCACCTCCCGCATGGCTTTCTTAATTATCTCTCCCCCAAACAGGAGAAGGAAGGAAACCCCAAGAGAATTCCATGCTCCAAAAGCTTTTCTCTGTAGGCCCTTGCTGGTGCCGGTGCTGGTGCTGGCCAGGGCCCCCAGTAGGCTGTGTCTGTGCCCTCTGCCTCCACCTCCCGCCTCACAGCAGACGCAGAGGGGCTAGAGGACATTTTCTCTCAGGAGCCTCTCGGTGACGTCTTCATGGGAACTCACAGCTCCTGGCTCTAAGATCAAGTCTCCAAGCCTAAGCAATGGCTGTCAATTCCAAGGGGAATGAAGAAATGGTCATGGCCTTTGCAGGCATTTCTAGGTGGGGGAGCATGCTGGGAATGGCCCCAGGTTCTGACTTGTAGCTATCTATGACCCCTGCCATTGGCTAAAGAGTTGTGGACTGGATGGCACTTGGAGTTTGTAATAATGATGATGATAATAGCCACGAACACTCAAGTGCATGTCCTATGTGTCAGGCACTGTTCTAGGTGCTTTGCATACATCACCTCATTTAATCTTCTGAATACAGAGGATTCAATACCTTCCTGGCTGTTTAAGACCCCACTGGGTATTACCCCTATTTCACAGAGAGGGAAATGGAGGCACAGAGATGGGATGTGATTTATCCAAGGACAGACACATAGCTGGTATGGGGCACAGCTAGGAACTCAACTCAGGAAATCGAGCCCAAAGCCCTAGTGATTTGAAGCCAGTCTATTCAGGCTGGTAGTCCTTCTTCAAGGCACCCGGATGGCGAGAAATCTCATTTTCAAGGTGAAGGAAGCTAGATTCCAAAATAAATACAAAATGAATGTTTTGTATTCAGTTTCCTAGGATCTCCACAGTCCTGGTCAAGGAATTCCCCATTTGGAATAAATTTGAAAAGCAAAGCACCTTGAATATGTACCCGAATTGGGGTTGGGGGTGCATGCTGGGAGCAGAGACCCTTTCCTGCTCAGGAGCCAGGGTCCCGGGGGCAGTGTCTCTAAGGTACAGCTGAGACCATGGGAGGCTGCGGAGGCCTTCCACACCTCCTCCAGCAGGAGAGGGCCCGCAGCTCTCCCCTCCGGGGCCTCCACTGGCTGCAGGGAGGGGTTGAGAGGAAGCTTCCTCACTCCCAGTGCAGGTAGTGGAAGTGGGTGGGAAGCCGCTGCAGGCACTTTGGCTGCTGTATTGGCGGTTCCTTTTAATTTAATTTTATTTTTTTGAGTCAGTCCCTCAAACGACCAGGTTTGCTGGCTTCCTGCTGCCTCTCCACGGAACCCAGCCTTTGAATGGGAGACTGAGTCCGAGCAGCCTCAAACGTGCCCTGAAGGTGAGAACTGCAGCTCATAAAAGCACCTTTCAGAGCATTAAATTCCTCTGCTTCTGAGTCTTTGAACCTGGAGTGAGCCACAGGTTGCAGCCCAGCTGGAGATGTGTGATAAAAGAAATTGGCCTGCCTAGAGTCCAGTGGGAGCTGACCAAGTAGGAGAGTTTGATAATGTGAAGCCGGGCCTGAAATGGAGACCCCGGCGACTCCACAGCATGGGTGGACAGGAGGTCACCTCGCTTTCCGGACACCCCCTAGTCCAGTGACACCACTTCAAGCTCCTCCAGACTGAAGAGAGGCAGTGAACCCAGATAAAATAACCTGAGCATGTCTATGTAATGGACCCGGGTGCCCCAACGGTGGGGTTGGACACTGTGTTGACAGGTATCCTGGAGCCTGATCCATCCGGGCACAGGGCAGGATGGTACTTCCCAGTCAGATGTGGCCGTGTGAGTTTCTCTGGCGGAGGAGAAGTGAGCTGGTGGAAGCCACATCCTTCTTTCCCACAGCTGGGGCAAACATCAGTGCTCCCGCTGGGGGTAGATGTGCCAGCCAGGGTTCCAGAGTGTGCTGTATGGAGAAGAGGGCCCAGCTGACATGTGATGGGCATGCAGCTGAGAAGTTAAGTCTTCGTGGTTTTAAGCCACTGAGATTTGGGGGGTGTCTGTTAATGCAGCATAATCTAACTAATACATACATGGATAGGCAGATCGATGAACTCTGACTATGGAGTACTCGGCTAGTGTGTTATGCATCCCAAGCAACAAAATTTATTAACCTAGTTAAAATACCCCTAATTTCCAAAATTGAGTCTTTGTGGTAGGCACTGCACGCGTCATTGCAAGCCAGTGGGGAGGAAATCTGGCACGTGGCTCTGAGCCTGCTAACCCCCACCACTTATTCTCCCTGGCTTAGAGACTCCCCGTAGGTAGGACACCCAAGGACTGTGACAGGTCAGGTGCTTATTTATAGTTCTGTAATGAGTCAATGGAAGCAGCTACATTTTACCCTCATCTATTAAAGCTGCAGAAGCATATCAGAGGCCACTTGAGTAAAAGAGAAGCAGGTCCTCTTAATGCGTGGGTCTCACATTCGCTACACATTAGAATCACCTGGGAGCTCAGAAGCCGCACGCCCAGGCCATGCCCCAGACCAACCCGGTCAGAGCCTCAGAGGGTGGGCCAGCACCAGCAGCTGACAAGGCTCCCCATGTGAGCACTATGCAGCTGGCTGAGAGCCACAGCCTCGGGGGCTCCTCTTCTTCCACTGGGGACCATATTTTCTCCAATGTCCTGAGATGGTCAATTTGCAGAATTCTACTGTCTACATAGAACCTTGTGTCTCAGGCTGCAACCGACGTTGGACTGGAGATTCACTGAGGTCTCTCCTTAGTGTGAGGGCTCATAGCTCAAAGGGGCTCCTGGAGTCTAAGACAGCCAGCCATGGTCCCATCCTAGCAGGATTTGGGGGGAGACAGGCCTGGATTTGAGGCCCTACCCCACCCCTCCCTGTAAGAGTTCTGACCTGCAGCAATGTGCTTGACATCTCTAAGCCATCTGCAAAGTGGGTAAGCTAATGTCCGCCTTATTGGCTTAGCACAATAGTCTCTGCGTAACTACTGGCTATTTATTATTTCTCCCAGGTGACTTGAGTGATGAGGTAGGTGAAGTCACAACAAATTCCATCTGCTGCCTTTATCCCAGTCTACTCCTTCCCTGGGGCATGGCACCCCAACTCCCCAGCTGCCTAAGCTGGAAACTTGGGAGGCATTCCAAACTCTTTAGTCTCTCCCTTAATTGCCACGCCCAGCCCATCATTAACCATGATGACTCTACCCCCTAAGAATCTCATAGATCAGGGGCGCCTGGGTGGCGCAGTCGGTTAAGCGTCTGCCTTCAGCTCAGGTCATGATCTCAGGGTCCTGGGATCGAGTCCCCGTGTCGGGCTCCCTGCTCCGCAGGGAGCCTCCTTCTCCCTCTGCTTTGCCTGCCGCTCCCCCTGCTTGTGCTCTCCCTCTCTCCCTGATGAATAGATGAAATCTTAAAAAAAAAAAAAAGTTCTCCCTATTCCTACTGCCACTGCCTTTCACCCCCCACCCTGTGGGTTGTCTGCACTAATGCAGTAGCCCCTGGTGGGTCTCCCTAGCTCCCCACTTTGATGCTCCTCTAATCCTCTTCCCAAAATGTAGTTAGAGTGATCTCTCTAAAATACAAGTCTCCCTACCAAATATGAAAGCAAGTTTTAAAGTCATAAATTAAAACAGTGGGAGTGCTGGTGCATGAATAGACAAACATTATCAATGGAAAGAAAAATAGAAAGTCCAGAAATAGACTTCAATATATAGAGGAAGTTTATATATTTAAAAAGTAGCATTTCAAATTAGTGGAGGAAAGATAGATTACTCAATAAATAGCATAAGCACAACTGGGTAGTCAACTTTGTACAGAAATAAAATTGGATCCATACCTCATACTTCATACAAGGAATGGTAAAAAAACGAATCAGGAAAGGTACTGGAGAAAAACAGTATATCTCAAAGTGGAGAGGGCCTTTTAAAATATGACTTAAAATCTAGAAGCCAAAAAGGAAAAAATCAAGAAATTCACCTTAAATTTAAAAAATTCTCTATGGAAACAGTTACCATAGGCAAAATCAAAAGACAAACAAACTGGGGAAAATATTTGTAAATCATATCGCAGACAAAAGGTTAATTTCCACACTATGCAAAGAGCTTCTACAAATTAATTAGAAAAAGACCAACAACCCAATGGTGAAATGGGCAAATATATGGAGTGATGAAAGGAAAATACAAATGAATATTAAACATATAAAAATCTGCTCAACCTCACTCAACTAAGCGAAATGCAAATGAAAATGACACTGATATTTGTTTTCACATATTAGATTGGAAACTATAACAATGCTGATTATATAGGAATTGCTGAGATTGTAGGGAAAAAAGCACCATCATTCATTGCTGCTGGTCGTATAACTCTATGGAAGGTACCTCGGGAAAAAGTAGCAAAATGACAATGATGCCTGTGACAATTAGTGTCATTTGTCAACATGGAAAGACTATTGTACCCAGTTACTTAATCCAACGCTAGGTGTTGTCATGAAGGTATTTTGTAGATGTGGTTAACATCTACAATCAATTGACATTAAGTAAAGGAGATTTGTCTTGATGATGTAGGTGGGCCTCATCCAATTAGTTGAAAGTCTTAAGAGCAAATACTGAGGTTTCTAGCAGAAGGAGAAATTATGCCTCAGGACTGAAGGATCAGCTCTTTTCTGTCTGAGTCTCCAAGCTGCTGGCCAGCCCTACAGATTGCAGACTCGCCAGCCCTCACAACCAATTCCTTAAAATAAGTCTCTCTCTCTCTCCTCTGTAATCTACTGGTTCTGTTTCTCTGGAGCATCCTGACTGATGTGCTATCCTTTAATCCAGCAACCCTACTTTCTCACTTGTGGAAACCCTTGCACACAAGGGAATGACCCATGTACAATTTATTTCATCACAGCACTGTTTGTAACAGAAAGAGTGAAGGCAACCTGCGTGTCCATCAGTAAGGGGCTGGTTAAGGAGTCGTGTTAAGCCATGGAGTGGAGCACTGTGGAGCCATCAAAGAGTATGAGGCAGTGATATAGAATGGTTTCCAAAACTGAATGAAGAGAAGAAAGAAAAATACCACAGGATGAGGAACGGTGTGCGTACTATGCTCTTGTGTGTGTAAAAGGCGGGGGGATATTTCGGTGTTTGTAAACATATAAAATATCTTTAGTGGGCACCCCAGAAACTACCACTGAATGCTTCCAGGGCAGGGCAGTGGTGGCTGGGGAACAGAACAGGAGGGAGACATTCCACAGGCCCTTTGTTTCACAAAACAAAACCCCTCATGTCTGATTGTATCACTCCCCAACAAGGACAGCAATGATCCTGTAGGCGGAGTCTCCATTTTTCATCCTGATTTATAAGGTCCTTTACCACCCTACCTCTGCCTCTATCCCATCCCTGCCCCTGACCCCCACCCCCATGGCTCCCTATTCTCTGCATTCTCCATACCAGTCCCATATTTACTCATCTCCATTCCTTAAACTCACATGCTCTCTCTTGCCTCAAACCGGGAATGCCCCTGAGGCTCTCTCCACAGTTCCTGTCCTTTGTCCTTCTGGTATTGTTCCCTTTCTTCCTAGGGACCTGGATGGCATGGCTGGTGTTTGATGTTCCTCTGCTGTGAGCTTGGCTTCCTCAGGGAACCCAAGGATGAGCACCGAGCTCTGCCCACTGGCTTCCTTTGGGCTCTGGACCTGTACAGCCGTCCTTATTCTCCCTCTTGCCCTTTTGGGGACCCCTGGTCCCTGGGCTCATATCATTCAGGCTAAGAGAATCACAAGACCCCCCAGAGGGCCTGCTGGGGCATCTCTGTTTTTCTCAGGTGGGTATAGGGAAGAGGCCTCACTGTAATTGAACTTCACCTACCTGTTCCAGAAAGAACTTGGCACTTGTGTCTTGCAAGGTATCCTCTGTCTTCAGATAGCCGGCTGGTTAGCACTGAGTCTTCAGGAAGTCCTGTTGTAGGAGGAAGACAGCAAACCTAGGGCCTGCTGTCATGACACGAACACTTTAGAGGCACACCTGGATAAACACAGTGAACTGGGGGTGAACGAGGGCTTAGATTCTGTGTCTTAGGAGAGGACAGTGGAGTAGGTTAGTAGATGAAGCAGCCTGGACCCCAGAGCCCAGGGATGGGAGAAGACCTGTAGGGTGTATGCTCTCTGTCCATGGGTTAGATATATGCATTTGGTGATGGATGGGGGAAATGATTTGTCATGTATACATTTTATTTCTCTCATTCACAATTTGCTGACTCTGTATGTACTTCAGTTTGGAATAAAGTGGTGAGGTCTGATTGGACAGATTGGATTTTGGGGTTTTGTTGTTTCATCGGACTTCACTCTGGAGCCTGTTAGAATTTTATGGCATGGAAAACTGGAACCATCTCCTAAGAATGTTGGCGCAAACGGACACCTAGTCGTGGGTGTGGTCGCCACAGGAAGACTTAACTGGAACCTCTCTACTGTCTCCAGATCCAGCAGCTCTGATGGGGCCATTTCACTCACCAAAGCTCTGATTTTGTTTCTCCTGGATAGGACTTAAAAAAAAAAAAAAAAACAAACTTCAAAAAACTGTGGAACACACTATTTAAAAACATGCATTTGGAGTCAAGCATAAACACAAAGCTGTCTTTTTATGAAGTCTGAGCTTTATAAGGTTGCCAAAATGTTTCTCCGTCAGTTTTAAAAATTGAAGTAGAAACCACTTAAGAGTGAAAAATATTCCATGGAGGAAATTCTCAGACGTTGAATTCCCAGGTTTATATTCCAGAGAAGTCACTCTCTGTGTGCAAGAGCCCTGTGAGCAAAGCTGGTCAGATGGAGCCCTTGGGCCAAGATGTTACCTGGGAGGATACTGTGAATGGCCATTGACTTCAACGGAGCTCCTCAGCAATCATTGAGATGTCATGCTTAAGTTTGCCTAAGTTCCCCAATTTCCCAGTCACCCACATTTCTTACTTCATGTACCTGTATCCTCAATGTGTAGACAGACGCACACACACAGAGGAGCTATCCTCCATTCTCAATCCATCTGGGCCAGCAGCCGAGCGTGGGGAGTGAGAAGACCCATCTCGGGGTTGCTCTGGAAACAGTGTCCTATTGTTCCATTTCCAGAGACTCCAGGTTCAGGCTCTCACCTCCCACCACCAGTCCCATTACCTTCTGGATTCTCCTCTTCCTTCCCTTCCAACATGTCCCCTTTCTCAACTGGTTTGTTTTCAGCTCTTAGAAATGCATAGGGAATAAAGCCATCGCTGTTCTTGGGACCACTTCTAGGTATTTCTCAGACCTGATGGGCACCTCTCTACTGTGTTGTGGGCGTTGTTGACCTGACATGAGGATCCATCATCTCATCCGGAGGGCAATATCCCAGACTGATTTTGCACACTCACCCGAGAGCTTAGGGAGCCAACACAGTGCTACTTTTTATAGCAATTTGACAGAATAATTTTGTTGACTCTAGTATGACACGGGGGCTTGTCTTAAAAAAAGGCTTATTGTATTTTACAAAAGAATTGGGCTATGTGGATTCAAAATAAATAGCCACCACTACAAGTGTAATTCATAGATGGTTTGAAAAACAGAGTGAGCTAGGGCATCCTAGAGCTGCTGTTGACAATCCAGAGGCTGAAGTGCTCAGAGAAGGGGTGGTTTTCAAGTATTGGGATGTGTGGCTGGAAAACAGAACAGAAGTGCCTGTGGAAGGCTGGGGAGTGATGTCAGTGAGATAGCGCTTGAGTGCAATGTGCCGGCATTGCCCCCAGGGCACGGGGCAACGGATGACCTACAGGCTGCCACGCTCTGCTTCCTGGTGGGCCGGGTCCATGCTGACCCTCCACGTCTTTGTAGAGAAGGATCAGGTTCTAGTTATGGGTGACATTTTTGCTGTCCTCAAGCCCTCCTCTCAACTTCTGCAAGTCTTGGGCTGATAGGGAGTCAGGGCCGTGGCTAGATGTAGTAACTGTTCAAGGGACCAAGCTAAGGTGCTGTCACAGGAGTTTGGATTCTCCTTGTATTGCCCCATTGGCAGTCTCCTCATTAGCATAGAGAGCGTGAGTTGATAGTGCCCACCTGTGCTGCTTCTGGATTGCTCACACAAGCCCACGGCAGCCTCCTCCCACCCAGTATGCTAGAGAGGTGTTACTCATCCCCCTTTAATAATGGAATTAAAGCTCTTCTGTGGGGAGTACTGTTAGGGGAAGTCCTAAATGCTTTGTTATATGAATAACCTCTCCAGGATTGAACGTTCCATTACTCAGGTCAGTGGCAAAGAGCTGCAGCTTTGCTGACAAAAATCACTAACCAACTCCTTTCAGGCACCGTGCTGAGCCCTGTTTCTCTTCATCTTGTATATACCTTTCACATTTACCCTCAATTCACACATTGCAAAAGTGAGGCTCGACTTTTCTCTTGCGCATTATCCCCCTCCCTTTAGAATACTCTGGTCATACACTGAGCTATAGCTCATTTGAGTTATGAGAATTTAACTTTAGGCAGAATTTCATTTAATAGGGGTGCCTGGGTGGCTCAGTTGTTAAGCATCTGCCTTCGGCTCAGGTCATGATCCCAAGTTCCTGGGATCGAGCCCCACATCCGGCTCCAGCCCCGAATCGGGCTCCCTGCTTGGCGGGAAGCCTACTTCTCCCTCTCCCGCTCCCCCTGCTTGTGTTCCCTCTCTCGCTGTGTCTGTCAAACAAATAAAATCTTAAAAAAAAAAAAAAGAATTTCATTTAATATCTCAGCTTATGAGGCATTTCTACATGTTTCCAGGGACTGTTTTGGATTTTGCTTGTCACTTGAGCAGCTTGAGCCTGGTGAAAAGGGAGTCACTGTGTGGTCATTCTTACAATGTTCAAGCTGTGGTTGCCTCAGAGAAGTCTTGGACTGCGATAACTTCTATATCCTATGTTTTCTTTTGTCTTTACCTTCTTTTTTGGATTATTGGTTTAATTATATAAACCTTGAGTATCATAGGCCAAAAAACAAACCAAACGGAGGCTCAGAGAGGTTAAGTAACTTGTTGCATATCACACACCCAGAGATTTCAAACCCACATTAGTCTCTTCAACCATATGCTTGACATTATTTATATCAAATATCATACTGGAATCAGAGGTATTATAATGAGATTCAAACCATATGCAGTTAAAACCCCAAGGCTCCAAGGAGGCTGCTATTTCTTTATGCCATGGTTAAGGGGTGAAATAGAATTTCAAAAGCATTGAGGATGGAGAGGAAGCTATAAGCAATATCATCTACAAGGACAGAATTTGTATTTAAAAACATGCCTTCAAGTCAGGTGATGCATTTATTGACTATTTGGAGCACATATCAAGCTGCATAAATTTTTATACCTCTCCCCCTACTCTTTTGTTAAAAAAAAAAGTGAATCATAGTTGAAGACACAGTTTGCATAGACAGGTCAGGTGGTAATAGTTTACAGGGATATCATGCTCATTCTTCCTTGCTGGCTTATTTCTAAGATTCAGTTCTTGTTTTCTAAGCAATCATATCGACAAAAAGGAAAAAAGACACACACACCAGTGTTACAAAACCTTGTATTAATCATTTCCCTTCACTTTCAATATAACGTTGATATGAAATATAGCCATGATTCTTAGTTACATGGGAGGAAATGAGTAATAAATACATTGTAGCAAGTTTAAACCACAAGGGTGTTTCACTGGTAACAACATTTGAAAACTGTACACTTGCAAAGAACAGCATCTTCAAACATTAGTATATCTGTATATCAGTAAAGCTTTACATGTAACAAACATGCTATTTCCATATATGACAAATTTAAAAAATATGCATTGCTTGGCAACATGAACTAGGCAAAAATAGTTCTTTGTTCACTAACTTTATACAGGAAAACAGGACGAGAGGCATGCATGTACAATAGGGATGCCTGCACGGGGCATGCAACAAAAGAAAGCTTTTTAAAAGTCAGCTTACATTAGGCATAAATACATGAGGGTTATATATTAATGAGGGAGGAAGTCTTCTGTTTGACATTATTAACATTCCTGTTTTCTTCCTATTCCTCCCAGAGGAATACACATTCACCTTTAAGTAAAGATAAAGGAATTACGAAAAAATAAAACTCACTTTGCAACATCTCTGATGACTTGTAAAAAAAAAAAAAAAAATCAACATTAGTGTTATCACAGCCCCATGTGCAAATTATCCTTCCGCAGGTCCTTCCTGTAACAGGCACACCCCTGAGTGCCTTGGTCAGGCTGCTTCCCTGCACCCAAGCTGGAGCCGCCCGCTGCAGACATCTCCAGAGGGCCAACGAGCCTGAGGCCTGCTTCTCCTCCCCTCGCTGCCCTTCTGGTTGCATGCCTATGCATTCAGCCCAGCTCAGTTCCCCCAGCCAGGCTTCTGGGGGGATCCCGGGGCTGGCTGGGGGATGCACGTCTACCAACCTTGCACTGGCAGTCGCTACAAGAGGTGCAGAAGAACACAAGACCCGGAGAAGGCTCCCATTCCGGAAAAGGCAGCCAGTGACACCTCAAAAGAAAACCTTGTTTCCCTCAGTGTCTCTTCAAAGGAATGGGAGATGGGGGCCCAGCTGTAGTTCCAATCCTGAGTACCAAAAAGGGACCATCAATACACAGGATTTGAGAGCTTGGTGCAAACAGCCGCCCTCTGCAGGCAGGCCCAGCAGCGTCTATTTTGCTTGCTGGCCCTTGTTTTAAAAAGTGAAACTCAAAAAGCGTGTGGTAAAAGACACATATCAGCAGCAATGTTTCAATTCTTGTACACAGTTCATGTGTGTCTTCCTACTGTTTCTGGTAAGAAACCACTATGAATAAAAAGCACCAATAAAACATCATACATGGTAACAATATCATAGACCACCACTGTCCCTAGGACAGTATAGAGATGCCAAATACATACTGCTTAAATCAGAAAAAGGGGGGAAAACATGTAGTGAAATAGATTTTATTCTAAGATTTTTAATGTTTACTATTAATATAAAACAGTTGCATTTGGGGGGGTCAATGGGTAAATACAAAAAAAGGCACTGCCACTTTATTACTAAATATCCGACTTCACAGCCTTATGCATGCAACTGTTTGATTCTTTTATAAATAAAGTTCTTTTGCTTTAGGATTTTAAAATTGAGCTGTATACCTGCAGTCAACACAGGACTCAAAACAAGGTGGGGACAGGCTCCTAAAATTTATCAGAACACTCAACTTAAAAAAAAAAAATTAAAACACTAATAGCAAAACACAACTAAGTAGATAAATCTATACACAGTCAATGAAAAATAAGCTTTTCTTTTTTTTAAAAAAAGAATTATGTTGTTATTAATAACAGACTTTATCATGGTTACCAGCCATAGCAAGTTAATAAGTAACATATCCAAAATAATATCTCTAATAATCAGATAACCATTGTTTCTATATTCAGTGAAGGAATAAATAGAAATCCAGATTTGCAAATATTTTAAGGTCTTCTTCCTTTTAAAGGATTCATGCTAATGTGATTGTGTTCACAATCTGTTTTCTGAACAACCCAAGTCTTTATGGATATATGTGTTTTGCAGCAGATCTGAATGCTTTCTCATTTCTCCACGAGATGTGTAATACCCTTGTTTTTTCTTCTTTATTAACTTTCTTAGCATCCAAAAAACACCTTCACAAACCCTCTGGTCTTACCTTTGGCCTTCAAAATTTTTGATCTAGTCTTCCTGCCTTACATGTGATCGTCCATCCCAACACATTCCCCAAATAACACTAAGCTTGTTTAGAAAAGGGGTGTGGAGGATGAATGTTAATGGCACTTAGTTTTAAAAAAAAAAAATCAACTAAAAAATGCTGCCTCTTTCTGCACATGGATTTGCATGTTTAGAATGTAGTCACCCAAGGGGAGGTCTGTTTTCTTAACGTAAAATGTGATATAGTGGGTTCAAGCCCCCTCTGCTTACTAAAGGCTCTCTACAGTTAAGATGCTCCCACCTTTTCAAACCTTAAAAAACTTCAAAAGCAAGGCTGAATTGGGTGCACATTTTTAATCTCGAAGGTAAAAGAAAGTTGTTTAGATTTCATTAAGGCCTTTTAAATCTGTATTTACTTCATTAACTTTTTTTTAAATAACCATAAGCAAGCGCAGTTATTTTCATGGTCTGATCTCTTCAATTTTGACTTTGACTTCGCTAAAAGCAATGGCACCAGACTCACCCATTTAATAAACAGGCCTTACACCGTCTCCCCGATCTCGCCTCTGGCTGAGCATTCATACCATCATTTACAGAACCCAATTTTCCAGTGCAGAGCACAACTCCTCTTTGATTTCCTTTAATACCCTCCATTGCATCGAATCCCAAACGTAGTCTTTCTTGCCCTTAAGAAACAGAGCTATTACTTTGTGGTAGCACAGTTTGTTAATCTCCATGTCAGGACTGGTTCTCTCTCTCTTCTGTGTGGCTGGATAGATAAATCGGCCAACGACACAGCAAATCCCCGACGTACACGTGGAGAGAACCACGTCTCCATCCTGCAGCTGCCCTTTCCCACATCTGCTTTCACAGCCCGCCTGGCCGCGTGGACTGCACGTCTCCCCGCACGCTCTCTCTGCCACTTGCTCACTGACCAGTTATACACTGTCCTGGGTCTTGCTCTCCTCCTCTTCCTCAGCAGTGAGCGAGCCGGAGGGGTGCAGCCCCCAGGCTCAGGTTCCTGCGCACAATCGTAGTGGAAGCGGTTTTTTGAGCTCATTATCTGACGTTAAGGCCTTTTGTCGGTCCTTGTCGTTTTTCCTCCAGTGGAACTTGTACCCACGGGTGTGTGTGTGTGTGTGTGCGCGCGCGTATGTGTGTGTGTGAAGCGAGGCAGGGGGCGATAGGATGAAACCGCACAGTAGGGTGGGGAGGGAGAGAGGTCTCTGGGTGAGAAGCAAATCCAGCCCAGAAAGGGGCCGCAGGATTCTTCTAGAATCTCGCGGTGACTTGCGAACAGACCCTAACTGATCACACGGTGCCGTCCTCCTCGTCCCTTCCCCGCGCTTCCGGCCACATGCTCGTCCCGCCAGCCCACCTGCACGCGCCGCGCAGCCGCGGCCGCAAGACGGACGCCGCCTCGGCCTACGTGACGCGTCCGCCTTCCCCGCAGGCACGGCTCGGCAGCCATTTTAAGAGACAACCCTGCTGCTATTACAAAAATAGAGGAAAAAATGAATCCGTATCAACAAATCCTTTACAAAAACCATAGTATGAAGAGAAGTTCTATCCAAACTCTTTACACATTATGTACCCTTTAAAATTGTTATGTAAACAATACACAAATCAAAGTTTCTCTGAAATTTTGTTGGAGGGAACGTTCCCCCTCTGCCGCCGGGGCCGTGCAGCCCTCTCCTGCGGCTCGACCCCAAGCCGGGTCCACAGGGAAAGCCGATCCGGGCGGCAGGGAGGGCGGGCCGCCATCTTGCTTTGGTCGCACTCGCCCACGACTGCGTCCTGGGGCCTGACTGCGGAGGCGGGCTGTGAGGGGCGCCCGGGCCCAGGGTTCGGCCTCCCTCCCGCGTCTCTCCCAGCTCTTTCACGGCGGTAGGCGGTACTCTTTTTGTTCGTTTCTCCCCCTCTCTCCATCCAAGAAGCCACTTGCATTCCCTCTCCATCCCCTCCCAGTCCCACGTTTCCCTAGAGACCCCTCCCCACCCCGCACACCAAGCCATCCCGTGACAGAAACAAATGACAAAATAACCAATCCCCGGTCTACTGATATGTTTACAAGGACGACCTACGCTCTCACAAAATCAAAATGGGAGAGGGACCAGGGAAAAAAAAAGGCTGCAAAGTATCTCCGAGGATTCTGTGCAACCCTGAAGATGGCTGACACTGGACCCGCAGCAGTCGATTTCACGGCCAGCGCGGTCACTCTCATCTTCAGCTTCTAGATTGTGGAGGTCCGGTCAACCCCGTCTGGGAGAGAAAGAATACATGACGGGCACAGGTGAGCAAAACCGTCCCCTTCATGGCCCCCTAGTCGCACACCGTGCACGTTGGGCTTCCTGGTCTCTGAAGACAGGTGAAGACCACACTTACCCATTCATCCACTCATTCATTCACACACCCACCCACTCAACGTCTGCGGAGTAGCCATTCTTCCAGGAACTGTAACCAGTCTGGGAACCCAAACAGGAGACCTAGTCCTCACCCTGTAAGTGCACACATCCTAGTCGAGACAGATCTGTAAAGCCACAGGGATGTAGGAGTGATCATTGCTACGATGGAGGATATACCAGGCACAGCAGGAAAAATGGAGGAAGGAAGATTTAAGTTGCCCCTGGAAGTCAAGGATAGTTTCACAGAGAGAGGAAATGACTTTTGTAAGATGGTGCTGGTAGGAGAAGAGAGGAGGAGGCAGGAAAGGAAGAGGGTGTGCGGAGGGCATACAGCTCATGTATAGGTGTGACGTTGGTCATCAAATGGTGGGGCTGGGGGGCTGGGTCGAGGTTTAGGATGAGGGATGGGGGAATGGAGGAGTGGCAGGAGATGTGCTGAACGGGGGAAGGGGGCTGCTGCAACGGACATGCAGGTGGACCTGTCTAGCTCACATCCCTTTCTTTGGCAGCATCTCCCCCTCACCGAGTCCCTGCTGAAAGCTCGGGCATGAGGTGGTTGTGACTCTGAGCTGAACAGACCAGGGGGATGCAGCTGACCCAAACTGATCTAGCTTCTCTGTCTCAAGAATCTGGTTAGGGGTAGACACCATAGTTAGAGGCTGTGGGCACTGAGAACTGAAAGACCCTGTGGAAGTGGGTGAATGTTGAGGCTACACAACACAGGCTGTGTCTACATTATGGAGAGTTGGTGAGACCAGGCTATAAAGTGGAGGACGTGCAGGTCAGAGACAGAGGCCACGAGTGAGACAGACTGCCAAGGGAGCCAGTGGCTGCCCAGCTCCTTTATGGTTGTCTGCTTACACGTGGGACTATAGGAGAATCCCCAGAATGAGGCCATAAGGGTCTTGTGTACCATGAACAGGAGCTTGGACTTGGTAATTGGGGCATTCTAAGCGGTAATTAGATCTGATTTTAGAATGGTTTCTCTGGCAGCTGTTAGATGACCTAAAAAAAGACAAGGCTGGTGGCAGGATGGCCCCTATGATGGCCCACGCTAGGGCTTGTCTGACAGGGGCTTATCCAGTGAGCAGAGAGAAGCATGGATGAGTCATTGTAGGAGGTAGAAATGACTGTGTTCAGTGACCAGTAAATGCAGGATGCCTCCCTGGTTTTGTTGATATCCAAACATCAGCAGGTAAGTCCTGGTCTAAGCCTTGATGTCACAAACCTGGTCTACCAGGAGGAGCATCTAGATCCAGTAGGCAGAACTCAGGTTTGAGAGGGGAGGGCAGAGTGTTCAGGGAAAGCTGGAGGACCTCAGTGATATGGAGGAGTACTGAGTCCACTGCACAGGCCTCGCAGCCTCCTGGTGGGTGGTGCCAGTCTGGTGTCTTGCCAGCAGGGACTTGAAGGAGAAATGTTTAATTGAAATTTTTACTGAGATCATTGTAGGCTCACATGCAGTTATAAGAGACAGTACCAGGCTTCCGGGTTTGCTGAGTTTCTCCCAGTGGTAACATTTTGCAAAACTATAATATTACCACCAAGAAACTGATGTTGACACAATTCACAGATCTTACTCAGATTTTCCCAATTTTACTTGTACTTGTGTGTGTCTATAAATTTCCATATGGTTTTTGGAGAGATTTTAAAGAAGAAAAGCAAATGACCCTGGGAGCGTTTATGGTAATCAGGCCATTAGTCATAGAGGCCCCCAGATGTGAGCTTATAATCAGTAATCTTTCTCTGACTTCTGCAGGTGTTAACCTGAGCCTCTTGTGGTGGCTCTGCAGTGGTAACGGCTCATGGGAAACAGTGGGTGCGTGTAAATATACACACACATGTGTGGGTGTGTAGAGGCCGCTCCCCTGTCTGTAGGAGTGGAGCACACTCTTGCCAGGGCTCACTGGCCTCCTCATTAATGCCAGTGAGTAAGTGGGGAGCTAGAAACATGAAAATCTCAACTAACCCAACCCCAAGCCTCATTTTCACTGACTTCCAATCCTATGCCTCATCCTCCAAGGGTTACAGTATTCATCTGCAGGGAGATGACCAACAGGTAAGTCCAGATTCACCATTTACAGTTGTGCAAGGTGTACAACTCCAGGGAGCACCATTTACATGTATTCATTATAGGTTTTATAGTTGTTATGACAAATATCAAACCAATGGCAGAACAGCATCTTAAGAAAGTGGAGTCTTTTTCTAATTTGCACAAAGTCTCCATATCAGCTAAAAGTGAGGCTGTTAAGTCCCAAGAAGGAATAAGGAAAGAAGGTGAGAAGGAATGGCAAGGGGATCATGTGAAAACATGAATCCTGGAGCATCAGAGAGTGGACTGGGCATTCCTCTTTATGGTAGAATTCACTGCAGTCTCTGTCCTGCTTGGAGGAGCCTTGCTTTTGTAGCCGTGGCTGTTCCTGCCCATATAACCCCTGTGCAGGAGGAAGATAGCAGCCAGGCTTGGTGTTGAGTCTTCCTTTATACCCGGAGCCACCAATCAGGAGCAGGCCCAACAGAGCCAGATGAAAGCCTTAAATGAAGATTCACAAACCAAGATGGCAGAGGCAACCCACCTCCTGGGCTTCCTCATGGGTTCTGTTGGAGGGGCCAAGGGAAGGGCAAGGAAAAGACAGAAAGGGAAGGCCAAAGAGAGAAATGGCTTAGACTGGCACCAGGAGGGTTGTACTTAGTGGAGGACACTGAGAGTAGAGATGTCAGTGCAAAAGGATGGGCCGCCAAGGCCTGGGGCCCGTGGACCAGCCACAGTAGAAAGACCGTCGTAGGATGTGGTGTCCCGGGAACTTGGCCACCCTCCCCTCCTGTCCTGAGACACAGGCAGAGGAACCTCTTTTACTTTGCTTTCCTCTCCCTAATTATTTGTCCTCCTGTAAAATGATTTAATTCATTGGCATTCTGTCCCCAGCAAGGTCATCTTCCCAGCACCTGGACGAGGTGGGCCAGCAGAAGGGTGCAGTCCTAATGTGGGAGGCTCACTGCCACTGTGCCCAACTGGGCCACCCTGAACTTAATTTGCATTCTCTGCTCTGGAAACTGCTTACGAGGCTTCCCACCAGAGAGGATTATTGAGGAAAAACACAGCAATAAAAAGGCTTAGGAGATTAACAAGATGAAAACATTAGCAAAAAACCATCAGTTCAGAGAGGTTTTCTGTAAAAGTAGAAGAATGAGCTAAAAAATGAAGCATTTTCGATGAAAACCTCCCTTTAATAAAGAGCATTTGGCATTCTTGCTACTAATGATGATAATGTTAGCACTTAGCAGTTTGATAAGGGCTTCCAACATGCCAATTATCTGAGATATATCAAGCCCTGGGGGAGAAGGTCAGTTCTCCTTGCTGACTCTCAAAGGCCTGGGAGTTCCTCACCCACCAGCCATGGTTGGGTGGGAGGGAGCTTGGGCTGCCCGCAGTGGGCTGAGCTTGGTCTGAATTCTCAGGGTCTGGGAGGCTTCCCTTTTTGAAAAAATTGAGATATAATTTGCATACCACAAATTTCACGCTTTTAAAGCGTACAATTCAGAGGTTTTCGTATATTCACAGAGTTGTGCAGCCATCCCCACTATCTAATTCCAGAACATTTTCATCTGGTACCCATCAATCAGTCACTCTCCACTCAACAGTTCCCTCCGGCCCCTGACAACCACTAAACTATACCATCTGTCTCTATAGATTTGCCTATTTTGGACATATCATAAATTCCTGTGTGGCATTGTACACCGTGTGGCCTTTTGTGCCTGGCATCTTTCATTTAGTGTAATGTTTTCAAGGTTCATCCATGTTGTAGCATGGATCAGTACTTCATTTCTTTTTAAGCTGCATGATATTCCACTGTCTGCATTTCGTTCATCCATTTCCATCTGTTGATGGACCCTTGGGTTGTTTCCCATTACTCATCAGGGGCTATCAGTGTGCCGACCCAGTCTTCTTGGTTAGGTGGAGAAGAGGACCTGGTGGCACCTCCCCACAGAGGGGCCAGGGATGGACCAATGATGCTGTGAAGCTTCTAGGATATGAGTGGCCAAGGGAGAGAGCAGTGTTTGCAGATGGAGTTCCTGGAACCCTGGGGAGGTCACATTAGGAGCTGTGCCTTCCCACCATCCTTTCAGTCAGCAGCCCTGGGAGGCCTTGAGCTAGCTCCCTTCTGGTACTGAGTGGAGCCTGCCTTTGGGCTGTGGAGAGCCCCGCCCAGCTGAGGTCAGGTAGGTACAGTCCTTGCTTTCCAATCTGCTCCAAGCAGAGCATTTACTGGTCTCATATTTGGTGTTAGGATAAGACTGTGTTTGCAGGGACTAAAAATCTAAAAGTCCCTGGTAGGGAGGACCAAGCTCTCCGGAGTAGCAACTGTCAGCAGCCTTTCTCCCCACCATGGCCAGAGAGCGCACATTTTGGCTCTAGGTGTTCCGACCGCCCATCTCCAGGGTGGGTGAGCACATCCCGCCTGGAGAGGACTGGTGGGAAGGGTCACAGGAGGCCTCTCTGACTCAGAGCCTCCCGGAGGTTGGCAGGAAGGGGTGGCTATCTCTCCTCTGCCTGCCAAACATCCCCAGGGCTGGCGCGGAGTCCGGGCTGGAGAAAAGCACTTGGTTAGTACCCGGAGGGCACTGCAGGCCTCCTGGGGCTCTGGTGATGATGTAGGGCTTCAGACCAAACTGACAGTGGGACCACCCAGCTGCTTCTGGCGCTCCTTGTGGGGCTGCCGCCCATAGGCACATCGAACTAGACCATCCCTGTCACACTGGGAGGGACATCTCAGACTGCTTGGGGTTCCAGGCATCGTGGAAGCCATTTGGAACAGGGAGATATAAAAACAAGCAGGGATTTTTGTTTCAAAAATTCTATTTTTAGAACAAGCTGGGATATGCTTGGACCAGACTGGGAGATCTAGTGCCGAGAAGGAAAGAATCCAATTCTGTGGGGGGGATGTTGCCACTAAAAGCCATGTCTTGTGTTTCTGACTCCTCCAGCTCCCAGCATTTGGCTGGCACAGCTGCTGCAGTAGGACCTCAGTGTGCACTGGGTGGGTGGCTCTGAGGAAAAAGGGACAGCCTTGGTCTCCAGGTCCCTGACTCACCTCTCAGAAAAGGGGGAGCAGGGCATCGTGGGCTACTCGGTGTGGTACGGCTTGATGGGGATCCCACGGCAGCCTGAAGCCATTCTCTCGCTCTGTCCCCTGCCCACCTCTCACTGTGCCTTTCCCATTCCTCCTGAGCTACTGCAGAGTGCAGACAGCAGATGGCTGCTAGTTCTCCCAGGCATGCGGTAAAATGCAGGAGGACCCACTCACCTCCCAGGGCGTGCTCGGTCATACTGAGGCACAAGGACTCCAGCCTGTTGTTGATGTCCGGTTCAGTTACAGGAAGCTGGAATTCTGCAAGGGACAAAGGGTTATGTTGGTGACAGAGACTCTGAGAACAAGGAGAAGGTGTGCACGGTGCTGTGGGGCTCCACCCGTTCCACCCCGGGAGGACTCACAGGACTGTGAGGATCCTCACGGAGGTAAGTTACACTCTGGTTTCAACCAACCTATGAGTCTGTTAGACGCACAGAGTCCATTGTGAACATGGGCGGCTGGAAGAAAACTCGTAACTAAAAATAGCTGGTCATAGAGTCTGTCAGGCCTCTGCTCAGAACCCTCCAGCGGCTTCCCATCAGAATAGCAGCCAACCCCCTGCCATGGCCTGCAAGGCGCACGTGATCTGGCCCTGATTAACCCTTGCCTGTGTACAGCTCTCACCGCCCCTCGTTCCATCCCAGGCCCTCTTCTACTCCAGGGTTTTTGCACTGCTGTTCCCTCTGCCCAGAATGGTGGTCCCTGGATGTTTCCATGACTTTCTCTCTCCCTGCCTTCACGTCTCTGGCTCTACTGTCTCTTTAGAAAGGACATTAGAGATGAGCAGAAATTTCCCAGCCCTATCCCTTTCCTCTGCTTTATTTTTCTCCACAGCTGTCACCAACATCTGGCACATTCTTTATTTGCTGCCTGCCCCCAGTTCCATGTTCACTTCACTGGAGCAGGACTTGGCTCTGCTGCTCCCTGGGCCTGGAAGCGGGCTTGGCGCATTTCTGCTTTGTTACAAGGAAACGGAAACCACAGCATTGGTGAGCACCCCTTCTGAGCCCACGACTGTGCCAGGTGCCCAGTTCTTGAGCGGGACTCGGAGTGACTGGCCAGGTTGGCTGGCTAACACAAGAACCCATGGGGGTCTGACTCCAGAGCTGGTACTCTCCTGCATGCTGTAGCGACTATAAGCGCCAGTCGGTGCTCGCGGCCTCCAGCCACTTAGAAGGTCTGAGATGTCTGCTGGGCGGGTTCTCACTGCCTGGGGCCATGCTGTGTGCATTCTAACCACAAAGCCCCCTCTACCATCTGGACCCTCCCTATCTCTCCAGGCTCCAGTCCCTCCTCCCCCCGAGTGGGAAGCAGCCCGAAGGAACCTCCTCCTCTGTTCTGCTGGGGCCCTCACTGTCAGTACCTCCCCCATCCCTCATCCTGGGAAGCTCTTGAGGGTCTTTCACTGGCTTGGAAGCGCCTTGCAGACAGCAACAGTGCTTTTATCTCTTTCTGAATCTCCCATAATACCCAGCCACGGTCTGCTGGCACACTTCACACATGTCTATTGAGTGAGGAAAAAGTGGAAGCTCTGACAGCTTAGAATTGTGAAATCCTACGATGGGGGTTGGGGGGCAGACAAAAATCAGCAGTGGGATATGTTCTGAGGGCCTGGGAATCTCAACATTGCCACTGTCTTCATATGCGACTCTGGGAAACTTCTCTTCTTTGTTGGGCCTTAGCTCTTCAGTCTGTAAGTGGGGAAAGGATCCTTTGGCCCAAGCTTCAGGCCATTTCCTTGCTCCTTTAAATCTCCACCAGGGGGCACTTGGGGCTAGTGGGCGGGATGACAAATGAGGTTAGGGGTTGGTGGTTTAGTGGGATAGGAAGTTGAAACCAATGGCTAAACCAAAGTATTTGTTTTCCTTGATGAGCTATACATTTAGGTTTTCTCTGCAATCTGTGTTCCCCATTATCGGCTAATTCAGAGGCAGATGTCATTTCTGTTGTTTAAAATTCTGAGTAGATGGGCAAAATGGATCAATACGAAAAGCACTGGGGAGCAGATAGGGTTCTTTCTGACACAAATTCCAGCGTCAATGGGTTTGAAAGGCAACTGGTGCCAATTCATGAACAGAGGACGATTGGGCTTTCCGGTGGCCAGGAGCCAGGGAGAATGGAAGGGTCTCTCCCACCCCCACCCATTGTTGCTCTCAGAGTAGGGTCGGGGCAATTAGACAATCCAGAGGGAAGAGTATTTTAGTATTTTCATCCATTCATGTGAAAATCATATGCATGCAAAATTAGCAGCCTTCAGGGTGTGAAATCTATAAAATAGAAACACAGTTTTATATATAGCCAGTTAGCAAATATGAAAAAAAAAAAACCCTCAGCAATTATAACCATCCATATGCTCATTGTAAAATTTAGTTTACTCTCTAGCACTCCCCTTTAAACAAACACTGTGGAAAGATTTGGATAAATAAAGATGCTCGACATTTGGAGAGAAGTGTTTCAGCTGCAGGGTTTCTTGCCAACACGCAGCAAAATGCCATTTTCCAAGCCTAGGACTGCGTGTTCAAAAAAGGGGGCTGAGAAATGCGGGGCTCTCCGCTCTAGAATCTCCAAACCTTAGTGGCTGCTCTTTTAGGTTGAAAGTTGGCATGGTTGCTTTTTCTCCCTCAGCTCTTCCCTCTGGTGTGCTAGAGTGTCACGACCCCCACCACTCTCAGAGTGGCTCTGAAAAATTCTAAGTCTTGGGAGAAGCCCATATGTTCACACTCCAGAGTTTCCTAATAGTGTGACTTTTTAATTGTGTATTTGATAAAAACAGATCCGTGGCATCTCCCCACACATACAAGACAGAGGGAGACCAGCTGGGTGGATAACAGCTTCCATCTCAGGCTAGAAGCCCTCAGCCAAGTGTGGCTTGGGTGGGCAGAACTCTCAAAACCCCAGAGAAGCAGCTCTGGGCAGCTCCCGCCACCCAGGCGCACACGACCCACCAGGCCAGTTCTTGCTATGGCTCCTGCTACCGCAAGGGCTCATTGCATTTAGCCTGGGCCCCCAGCTGTAACGGGCCAGGTAGACATAGTTTTATGTTGTCAGTAAGGCAAAAAGGAAAGACTGAGCCTTCTCTGCCATTGCCTGAAGCAGGCCTGTTTCCTTAACCCAGATGACATCTCTGAGAACCAGGAATTTTTCCCCTGACCATCAGACCATTCCAGTATTTAGTGAGGGTCCTCAGTCCTAGGATGCCCAGGGTCTAGGCTGACCTGGATCTTTTTAACTGTGCCTTTTCAGAAGTCCCACAAGTAGAGAGCCTCATGTTCAGGCACAGGGTCAAGAAGATTCTAGAAGGGAGCAGCTTCCCATTCCTAATGAAGTGTTTTTGTAGGGTCCACCTGGGGGGGGGCCCATTTGGCTTTTTCTTGGCAGGAACCAGTCATCCCAGCTGAGTCTCACATGTGTGGCATCTATGGCACAGTTCTGTAGCTTTCTCCCAGTCCCTGGGGCCGAGGTGAAGAGGCCAGCATCTTTAGTACTTTAGAATAAAAAATGGGGTATTCTAGGAAAAACCTCTAGAATTCTACTTTGCCAATAACAGCCGAAGCTACTTGTTGAATAACAAGGAAGGCTTCAAGTTAAGTGAGAAGTGGGGTTGCCGGGAGGAGAGAAATCAGGAAAGAGGCTGAGGAGGACAGGACAGAGGATGGAGAAGTGGGATCCAGACTGGGTAAGGGGTGTAAGGAAGAAAGGGAGGCAGGGAAGATGGGAGCCAAGCAGGACAGGGGAGGGTAGTAACAGAAGGAAAAGAAATCAGTGTGGGCAGGGAAAGAGAGCCATACTGATAACTGCAGAGACGGTCATGGCGGTCATGGCGAGTGACAGAGGGACACGAGTAATCAGTCGTACCCCTGAGTCTGCTGTGGGAACACAGCTTTTCTCTGGTGGCCTTGTTCCGAAACCTGAAGATGTTTGTACTGTGGAAATCCTCTGGGACCCACAATTTCATGAAAAGTGAGGAGAATATGGTATAAGACAATATTGTACCACCTAGGTCTCTAGACCTACAAGTACCATCTAGACCTAGGTTGGTCTCTCTCAATTTGATTTTCAGAGACAGGGGAGTACAGGCCCAGCTGGGTTCTCGGCTTTGATACAGGTGATTCATTCACCAACCTCCCTACCTATTATCTGCCAGTCCTGAGCAGGATTGTTTGCCTTGGCCCACCAGAAGGCAGAGAGCAAATGTGCATTAGGTACTTTAAGAGGGTCCCTGTTCTGGTCTCTTCCTCTGCACGGCAGCCCCTTCCATTCCCCTAACAGACCCATTGTATGGATGGTACTCTCCCTCTCCCCACTCTTTTGAAAGGCAGTTCTCTGGAAGGAATCTGAAACTCACACTAAGGAGGCAATGAATGATAACAGCTTGGGACACTATGCTCCCAGGTATGCAGCATTCTGATGGTGGAAGAAATACAGTCATGAGCTGGTGCACAGGGGAGGTTTGCTATGGTGAACAGATACATGGCCCTTTCCTGTCAGGCCCTCCAGGTGGTGAGAAGCCTCTGTGGCCTCTCAGTGTTACACCAGAGCTGTTTTGAGATCCTGTCTGACTGGATCCCAGTGGTGGCTGAGCCTGGGTCAGCAGGAACTGATCTGCTTCCAAGATAAGGCAGTCCTTCCGCAAGCAATTTCCAAACTAATTTTCTAGTTGGGAAGACACCTGCCTTTGGGGGAACGTGACCACACCAGGCGCCACACTTGTTTTGAGCTCAGGTCATTCCACTGGTGAGTGTATCAGACCCTCTCCGCCTGGCTCTGGGAGGACCAGCTGAGTGTTTCTTACTCATGCCAGAGGCCAGTGAGATGCAGCAATCACTTAGTGTCTCTCCTGGTTTGTCCTGGGAAATATCTAAAATCTGTTCCTGTGGGAATAATTTAAAAAACCACCCCTGACATGGCTTCTAAGGGGTCCACAAATCCTGTAGATCCAGGAAAGAAGAGATCGTCTTGCAAATTCAAGCCAGGTGACTGATCAATTGATATACAACTTGGGGGCTTTTTTCTAGCCCCCGGACTTTTTGATATTCTTTGGAGACATTTAAAATTTTCCATCATTTTAATGGAAGTATTTTAAGTTTACAGAATCAAACTTTCTTCAAATGAATTGTAGTCTTCAAGATTTACCCATTTGGTTTAAAGTGGATGCTCTGAAGACATCTAATGGTCCAGAAGAAGCCACTCTGCTGTATTGTAACACAGTTTTCTGAGGATCTAATTTAGGATTGGTTACACATCTCTACCCCATTTTGTGTTCACTACCACTATTGCTTGTGTAAAGATGAAAGCCACTCGCTGCCTTCCTGATTTTGACTCCCTGATATGATACTTATAGTTTGGTCCTGCCCCCACAGCCGCCAGCCCCTAGACCCCTGCTGAGCTAACAAGGATGTGCTGCTCTGAGTGGCAAGGCCCATCCCCGAGAGACCCCGTCTGTCTAGGACAAAACTTTGTCTGGGCCTGGCTGTGGCAATTAGCCGGGCTTGCCCTGTGAACAAGGCTGCCTCTTCAGGAAGAAGGAAGAGTTCTGATCATGACTTGGGGTCTTGAAAACCAGTGTCTGATCTGCCAGGGGCAGGGATGACCTTGGAGATGGAGGGGCCTCCCATGGCAGTGACTTTCTGCAGCCTCTGTTCCCTTCAGCCAGGGACCCCTGCCTTGCCCTTCATGACCATGTCCAGGCATGGGCTGAGTATGCTGGGCAGGGCTTAGGAGTGGCTCCTGCCCAGTACCCACCAGTTTATTTGCTTATGCTAGAGGTTAATTGAACCCCCCTTTCCAAAAAAAGACCCCCAAGGGTTCTGGAGTTCTAAGTCCAGTATACAAAGAACATCATTTAGAGACTTTTGGGTTAACTACCGGGAAAACTGAAAATCGTTATAAATGGCTGTCTCTGGGAGATGAGACTGTGGGCTGGGAGGGGGAGGGGAAGGGGACAGTCACTTTTCCTTAAAAGCCCTTTTGTATTATTTGATTGTTTAACAATGGGAACAAGAGGGAACACTCTGGGAAAAGGGTGGAAACGATCTTAGGGTCATAGTTGCCCTGAGCATGAGCAAGCAACAAAGGTGCAGATGGAGGATCTGTATCTACAGACTCAAAGAGTCCTCCTAGGGATGGCCCAGCTCTTCCTGGTGGGCCTGGTCTTCCCAATTAAGACAGGAGAATGTGGGGAAAGTATAGTGAGAACAGAGGACTGAGGACCTGGAAGAAGCCAAAGGAAGGGACAAGAGGTTAGAGAGGAGCAAGGAGGCCACAAGTGTATAGGGATTGAAGGAGGAGGAGAGTGGTCAGCTATGCTAGGGCTCCCGTGAGGCTGCAGGGTGGCTGGGCTGCAGTCCCAGGGCTGAGGTCAGGGTTGAAGGATACGTTCAAGGTGAAAGGTCTACTCGTGTCCAGGATGTCTTCAAATCTCATCTAGGTTCTCTTTTACTGAGAGTGGATTATACATAATTCTGCATGAAAACAGAGGCTGGGACTACATGACGCAGGAAGAAGACCTTCACAACCCCCAAATTTTATCAATTATTTCTTCCCAGGAAGCTACAAGTATCAAAACAGAGAAAAGGAGCTTTCAAACAAACGTGCACAAATAGGAACAGTTCGAGAAGTCTAGAAGCAAGTTTAAATAAATATCTGGACCATCTCTTCCTTTCCTGACACACCTTACCTTGTGGTGACTCCTCACCTCCCCATTCCTCCTTGGTGTCTCCCCATCTTCATCCTGCCTTTCTCTCACTCTTCCAGGCACACTCCTACTCAAAATCTTCCATACATTCCCCACTGAGAGTGGCTGGGGTCTGAGTTCCTCGGCCTTGGGTTCAGAGCCCCCATCATCAGCCTCAATCTTTCCAGCTCTCTTGGTCTACTCGATGCTACTTCAGCCTGACCCTTTGGCTCAGCCATGGCTTCTGGAACTCACTGAGGTATGTGGTATGATTGCGGTCTTGCTCCCTTGTCTCCTTCTGCCTGAAGCTCCACCCTCCTCTTTCCACTCCTTCACTCTCTGTCCGCTGAAGCTCTGCTCCAATTCCAAGAAGGTTTCTTGCCCACCAAGGGCACAGTGACACTTCCTCTCCTTAAACTCCTGTAAGACTTGTTGTACAGAACATGTCTCTTGCCTAGGGTGGGTATTTTCCTACAGGTACAACACCTGTAACCTGTCTGATTTTCCCACTTAGAAGGTCATCAAGCTAGATGTAGTCATTGTTTGCATGGCTCTATATTACTCATGGACTCTTACGAGGTCCCTGTCTGCATAGACAAAGTGTGCAAGCGATTGTTGTCTGTGTATCATTCGGGTGACTCTGTTTTAGGAGGCACAGTGAGAGGCGCAGCTGACTTGAAGCGCACCACGTTGCTGTTTAACCAAGTAAGGGGAAGATGGCAGCTCCAAAAAGTCATGTTTGCAAGGTGCTCCCAAACCAGGGGTAAGTCTCTTAGCGTCAACACCGTCAAAGTTTTCTTTTTCTCTGTTTCACTTTCTGCACATCCCCCACATACACCCAAAGTACACACAGACACACACACGCACACTGCACATGGAACCCCTCCCAACTCCCCCAAATACCCTCCAGTGATCTCTCTGGTTTAATCAATCTAGAAATATGACTAGTATCAAAAATATCCCCGTCAGATTGCAACTGACTCTGGGGCTCCATGTGCTGGCTCCCAGCCAACGAGCCGCTATTCATGCTGGCAAGGCAGTTTAAAAAAGGAAAGGCTTCTATAAGCTCAAAAGAATGCGTGGTGACAGTCGAGGCTAAGCACTTTCCGGCTGGGTTCACAGGGGCATCTATTTTGGCGTCCTGGCCTCCCCTCTGTGTCAGGGGGTGGAGAGAGGGAGAGATCAAGTGCAGGGCCCTACCTGGCTGCTGGAACATCAGCATATTCTGTGGAGAAGTGTGCACGGGCAGCGAGCGGGTCCTTTGGACTGAGCTGTGGGTGCGGCTTGGCATGCTGTTGCTGCCCCCAGGGTTGGCAAACCAGAGGTTCTAGTGAGAAATGCAAAGGGGGGGGACCATTAGTGCAGACACCCTGGGGTCAGGGGAGGGGGTGTGGAGCAGGGCCGCCAGCCAGAATTCAAGAGGCAGATAGTCCTGAAAAACTCTTTGCTAACTTCTGGAAAAGGGCTTGCAGGCTCGTGCTACCCATATGCATGTTTATAGAGAGGGGGTTTAGATTCCGTTCATTTTCCCCCCCCCCCCCCAAGCCCCAGGCCTCTCTAAGCCCCAGCTTCATCTGGACAGCTCTCTCCCTCACCATCTCCCAAACTCTTTTTATCCCTTTTGTTGCCTTTGCTTTTCCTACCACTTTTTTTTTTTCAGAGATGGAAAGAGTTCTATAAATGTTTGCAACGAAGAGCACAAACTATTTCGGGGCTCATTTGATTTTCTTTTTGAGATTCTTACAACTTACTACAAAGCGAGGGGGAGAAAAAAAGCATCTTTCAGCTGGCAGTGAGCTGCACACTTAGCTTGCGTTTATTATTATGCGGGTGTCCTGGTGGTGACTTCCTCTTGAACTGATGTGGGGCTTCCCACAACGGTCAGAAAGTGGGGCTTTCTCATACACCCTGTGGTGTATGCTCTGGAGAGTAAATCCTGCCCATTTTGCCTGGAGCTGTTTTCCTGTTTTTAAACCAATCCATCATCCCTTAGTTTCTCATGACAATCCAGACCCACTTGTGCCCCTCTAAACCCAGCCCCAACCTGCAGAACCCCACAAAGCTGGGCACACAGATGGAAGGCATTGGGCAGGGTAAGGCAAATGGGACTGGTGGGTGAGGAGCCTTGGGACAGAGGTCAGCTCTAAATCACACAGTAAAGACCTCTGGGCAGCCTGGCCTTGAACAGGAGGAGAATGTTCCAGCTCTCTCTCTGATCGCCTCTCTCAGGCTCCTCTTTGGCTTCTCCACCACAGCTGCGGACTGTGACAAAGGAGCTTTTTGCCGTGAATAAAAGGCTAAGAAAGCTCCTTGGATGCTAAAGCTCCTCTGGAACCCAGATCTGGGAGGTGGTGAGGTCTGCAGGGGCAGGTCAAGGAGCAAGGCAAATAAAAGGTCTTGGATTTCCTCCTACAGGCTCCCAGGTGCAGGGCCCCCAAGGTTAAAGGTCAAAGTGGCCAGAGGGCATCCTAAGTAAATCCCCACGAAGCCAGGTGCAGCCATGGCATTGTGCTGTCTCCTAGAGAAAGACTGCAAACAACTGGTTACCTCTGAGCACAGGGACACCTGTATCTTCATGCAGCCCTCCTTGGCCTTCCGGCTCACCTTGGGGTCATGCAGGGATAGGTCCTGAAGCCTCCGGCCCTGAGCTTGGCGGCCCACCCTCCCCCCCAGGCACAGAACACACCTGTCTTCCTTGTTTCATGATGGTGGGGTTGGCTGTGGTGTTGCGCTGGGTGGAGCTGACAAATCCACTGGTGCCCAAGAGGCCCAGGCGGGCGGAAGGGACGTTCCGGGAGGGGATCTGGTACTGGCGTGGGTTCCGTCGGCCCATACCGCCGCCCACAGAGCCGGCTGTCGGGAGGGAGTTGGACTGCCCAAAGCCACGGCTGTGAGAGGGGACAGAGAAGCGAGAGACTGTCAGTCACCCTCTCTTCCCACACCCCAGGCCGCCAGCGGGCTGCCTCCCTGGAGTCTGCTTAAGTTTTGACAGTTACGGGGTCTCTCTAGGGGCACCGGGTAGTTGTGTGTCAGGAAAGGGCTAGGATTAAAATGACAGCTAAGAGACATCTGAGAGGCACTATCACATGCACCACCCCGGGACTTTGACACTGATTCTTCAGTCCTCACGACAACCCCATGAAGTAGGCGCTCTACCCCCTTTTACAGCTGGAGGACGAACACAGAGAGCTTCACAATGTTGCAAAGGTCACACGGGCAGCTGGCGACGGTGCTGAAATACGAGCCTAGGAGGCTGACCGGGGTGCCCCCCAGCGGTCTCCCATGTGAGCACTCACGTGCCCGTCGCGAAGGCACACAGCACAAGGGCAGCAGAGCCAGGCCCAGTGCGCCTTCTGTCACACCACAGTCTGTTTCTGATGTCTGCCCACGTGGAGAGAGTAGCCTGTGAGCCCCGCTAGGATGGAGGCTCCAGGAGAGAAAAGATGGCGTCTGTCCTCAGCGGTCCTGCACGTCCCATGCCTGCGGCAGCTCCCGGCACAGTGAATGCAGCCTGAATGAACCAACCAACGGACGGGCCTCTGCCACCAGGATGCTTCTCCCTGTGGAAGCGCTGACCCCGTGTCTGGGGCTCTTACTCCAGCTTGAGAGTAGGGAAGGAGAACGGAGATGATGATGTTTGCAAGGGCTCTGGACCTAGGACACCCGACAGCTCCCCACTCCACAGGCCGTCCCTGCTGCAGAGAGACGGGGAGGTCGCGTGCTTCCCCACATGGCCCCAGGGAGGCCGCCAGGGACCCTTGGCATCGCATTGGGACACTGTGCTCCCACTTCTCCAGTGACCTCAGCGCTCAAGAACTCCTCCTTCTCCAACATGCTTCAGGTTCCGGGACGGTACACAGCAGCCAGTAGGGTTTCAGGAAAGAGCACATTCCTTCCAAGAAGAGTCAGCTTTAGTCATTCACTGATGTTTAACTTGAAATGCTTTACCTCCAACGGCCACAAGATGGAACAGACTTGCTTTCCCAGCCACACAGGGGAGGTCCGTACCAAGCCCGTGCGGGGACTCCAGCAGACCGGGCTGACGTAGTTTAACCAGTTGAAGATGATGGGGGTTGGGGGAGGGTGTGCTGCAAAATAGTCATTTCCTGAGAAAGAGAATTGTGTGTGTGTGGGGGGGTCTAAGCCATTAGGTGATCTCAGAAAATGTTTCTCTTCTCCCCAGAATGCCTACATTTCCTAGGGGGAAAGGGGGTGGGGAAGAGAATTCCACAGGTGAGGTGGCTGCAACTGATTTCTGGGCCTGTGTCTTTCCACTTCTAGGTTTTTGTGGCCAAGGAAAGGGTTCCTGATTCCTGTCAGGGAGTCATCGACATGTGGTGAGAAGGACACTAATGGGCTCTAGGTCTGTAGCTCATCCTTTCTCCCCCACCTTCTTCTTTCTATGAACATTAAAATTTTTTGGTTTGAAAGAAGAAATTTGGGCCAGGAGGGGGTAAAAGTAATTTCATATGATCTAGGAGACCTCTTTTGGAGGAAGGACAGTCTGAGATCCATGACAGGTGGAAACAAGGATCAAGTGGTTGGTGTTTTTTTTAAGCTATGAAAACTTGTCCTTTGGTTTTTGAAGTTGGAATATTGGCCACCTGGCAGATGATTCAGTATTCTAAGACTTTTCCTTATTTAGTGCAGATCGCTTTTTTGCTAATTTTCCTTTTTGGTTGGATTTTTTAAAAGTTATTTCATATGCAAAATACAGTAGTCAATGAGTGATGCTAAAATGATTTGTGCTTCCAGGAAGGCAAGATTATATTCTTGAGCTGATATCATGTGGGCAGACGATTCTGCTATGGGACACTTAGTCACTAAAGAAACAGAACTCTAGGGACTCCTACAGTTAGGACGCATGAACTGGGCTGTGTGTGGCAGGTAGAGCCCAGAACATTTTGGGGTAAGGATAGATAGGGGGTAGAATTTGGCTAGGCCATCTTTCTAATGACTGTGGGACCCTACTGTGACATCCTTAGTTGGTTATTACAAAGCCGGAGTTGTTGAGGGTTACTTAAGACCACTAGGCTTAATGACATAATCATTCTTTCTGGGGAAGGAACAAAGTGACACTAGTAGGTTTTCATTTCTCATTCTTTTGCTCTGCCCATCTGTGTCTTTCTCTGATTTCCTAAATCCAGCCAACTGATTTCATTACCTTGAAGTGCGCGAAGAGGCTGATTAATAAGAACCAATTAATTTGGTATTCGTGATAATTCAAGCAGGGGCTGGGCTGCAGTTACCTTTGCATTATGGGAGAAACAAGTCTTCAAAGCAAATTAATAGCATAAAAAGGTCCCAGAGGTAATACTTATGAGAACAAATGATTTTTCTAGAGTTTTAGCAACTTCCAGTTGAACATCCACAACAACTGAAGATTGAATTCATTCTTATCTAATCAATAAAAACAGGTCCATCAAGATTCCAATATGGCAAGCCTGGGGTAGCCCAATACACACGTTAGTTAATAACACTCTAGAGAGGTCAAGTTTAATGGGGACTCTGATATGGACCAAGGGCAAAGCAGAGCCGACAGAGGCAGGGGATGACACTTCTGGGAGAAGCAAAGAGCTTAAAAGTTCTTTCTCTTTATCCTCTAAATTCCTTCTTCCTCTTCGAATGTGCTTCCTGAGGGCCTGGTGTTGCAAGAGGGGTCTGGAACCTCGTCCTCTCACTTGAGAGATGTATGGCTGCCCTTACAAGAAGAGACAGTGAGCCTGGGAAGGGGACAGTCCCTAGGGCAGGAGGCCTACGAGCCTGCCTTGCCTTTCACCTGGGCCCCCGGGATCCTCAGGGTGCACAGATGGTCCAGCCCATCTCCCCAGGGAAGGCAACCCCAGAGAGCGTGGAGCCAGGGAGCTGCCGTACAGAGTGCCGCTCTGCCTGATTGTGTTTTCTGTGCATCAGCTGGAGACCGTGAGAGCTGCCTGGCATGTGTAGTGGGTTAAGATCACTGACTCTGCAGCTGGTGCTGGCCCGCCTGGTCCAAATCCTGGATACCCACTGCCTACCAACTCCTCTGTAAATTGGAGTTAATAATAGCAACTCTACCTCATATGGTTGTTGCAAGGATTAAATGTATTAATATTCCTAAAATGCTTGGATACCACTTGGCACACAGGAAGTGCTAAATGTTTGTTTAATAAATAACAGTATTATATATGCTGGAAGGTGATAACACTTCAAATTTTCCATTAATCTTTAATGAAAACTTTTCATAAATCCCAACTATCCTTATCTCCCTCAAATGATATAAAACAGTGGTGTTTTAAGGCACACTCCTGCAAATAAATGCTAAAATTGTTAACAACACAGAGCTTCTATATGTGCACTGAGAAGTGAATTCAGAACTTCCCAGGTGCAGGTGAAAAAATTATTTATCTGCTCATGTTTAAAAGTGTAAAACGGAAAGTTGATTTTTCATGATGTTTGTACCATCATTCTTTTGTCACTCCCCAACTGCCTGTCACTGCTGAAGGCTTCACCCCACACCCCCCTAAATTCCTCCCCCGGATTGTTGCTGTAATTCACCTTTAATATGCAACTGGATTCCTCCATTTAAAACCAGATTAAAGTAATGGGTTCTAAAGTACAACGAGGCTTATTTTTAACCGCATCCAAGAAGCTGAAGTACTATGAAAACTCAAGAATGGTGCTGCTCCACTCTGAGATTGCAGCTCAGACCAAAATAGACCAGCACTGGGCTCTTCACCCTGCCACCAACTATAATTAGCTAGTCTGCAGCGAGAAGGGAGAAAGAAATGACACTACCTCGTAAGGTGCTGCTAGAACAACCCATTTTTGTCCCTTCAGGGCCCCCTTTTGTGGACAAACCACAAAGTGCTTTGCGGGCATTCTTTCAATCATACCCATCTCCCCTTGATGCCCATCTGGACTAATGCCATCATTTTGATCATGTAAAATGCGTTACAAAAGATCATGTGCAGTTCTTTTTCTGGGAACGTTTTCTCTCTATAGCGTTTTCCTGACTCCATCTGTTTAAGGAGTGTGATCTGGAACTCCCCACAGGGCATCCTTGTGGACAAGGAATGGTGCCCTGCCACAGTCCTGCCCAGGAACCCAGGCAGGCCGCAGTGCACCAGGGAACCACTGTGCATTAAGAAGAATGAAATCCCAACATACTTTCTTTGCTGTCGATATCCTGATATGTCTAGAAGGGTTTTCCGAGGGAAAGACCGAAAGAGCTTCTGCACCTGCTGTTTCCATGACAACAATCTTTTTTTCTGAGTCTCTGTAAATGCCTGCAAAAACAAACAGGACTTTTTAATGGGTGGCGCAGCCTGGCATTAGAGGGAGGAACATGCAGTTAATGGGGGGGGGCGGACATCAGAGTCTCTGCAGCTGCCTTTTCTTCACCTGCTTCCCACCTGGTCCAAACAGCAGTCAGTTTCACTTGGGAGCCACCTGTACCGACAATTGAAGTTATTTGACATTGGAGGTGCCTGGGAAAGTACATGCATTAAGCTTTTGACAACGCTTGTTTTTGGTTGCATTTCTGGCAGATCCGTACTCACCTTCCCCTTCTTCCTGACTCTACTCTGGACTCTCTAGATTAACCAGGAATGAATTGCAAAAATGGATTGTTGAATATTCTGGCTTTTGCAGGCCCCCCTACATTTTCATAATCAATGGAAATGCTAAACCACTCCAAAAATCAATCTGCTTGATGGCACGTGGTCACCCTGGAGTGGTCTGCAGGCTTTCAAAAAATGGAGTATAGTCTCTGCTATACTACACTACACTACACTATACTATAGGTCAGGATTGGTACACTGGGTTTTTTGTAGGGCATGGGGCTTTGCTGAGAAATCTCCAGTTAAGGGGCCCCGTTCCCTACAAAAACCCCAGTGCACCAATCCGGACCTAAACTTTGCCTAATGTTTAGGAAAACAAGTAGATCTGATACCTTTTCAAATCTTTTTAGTAAAATTGGCATCGAGGGGTGTTTTGCCTGCTTCGTAACACACTGTAATCTATATCATGTGTTCTTTTGTGTACATGGAAGCCCGGGGAAGGACTTTACAGGGGTTATGAGTCCCCAAGGCAGAGACGCTCAAATCTGTGATCTAGAATCCCTCAAGAAGACTATTAAATGCAGATTCCCAGGTCCCTTTTAATACATCTGGACAGGAGTCTAGAGGATGTTTGCAGCAAGTGCCCTATAATTCCGTTGCAAATGGAACATGGACGTGTGGCATTCTAGATGGTTTGAGGACCCTCCATGCAATATAGGAATGCCCTGTCAGGTGCCTAAAACCAAGGTCCACAAGCTGTGGGAGGGCCTGCAGATTTGATCAGCAGTAACAGTGAGGGAGATAACATACCCATATAGTTTTGTCAATAAGACATGAAATCCTTTAAGTAGCAATAACCTATTACTTAGAGTAACAGACTATATGGCTCTTTCCCATAAAGGAAACAGATTCCTTAAACAGAGAAAACATGACAGTTTAATTTTCTCCCGATGACATTTAATCTTTAAGGACCTAAACACAGGAGAGCTATGTGAACAAAAGCAAAAAGATGTTATATTGTGAAAAAATTACTGACTTGCAAACCCCTTCCTCCTAGATGACCTTAGCCAGACGCCTTTAAGGATATTCATCAAGGAGGACTGCCCAACCAAGAGACTCCATGCCTCCTTAAAGAGGTGCAGACACTGCACAAGGTACATGGTGGGATGGTCTCATGGTTACAAGGTGAGGACATGGTTCTACTTTGTGGTCCCTTTTCATTTGTTGGCAATGCTTGGTGAGTGTCCAGTTATACACGAATGCCTCTGAAAGCCTGAAAGGCAAGCATTTCTGCTGGATGAATAAAGAAAGGGACAGATAGAGTCTGCTTTTGACTGGCTGCTTCTGCCAAAGTTTGAGTGAGAACACAGGATGCAGGGGCACTGACCTAGATGACTTGGGGAGGAGAGTCTAGCCCAGTTGGTCGGAGGCTCTGGATGGATATGGGCAGGGCTTGAATCCCTTCACATCCTTATGCAAGTTCCTTTACCTGACACTCAGTTCCTTCTAAAAACCTTCTAAAGGGAGAATATTATCTCCCTCCAAGAGATGTCGTAAGGGTTAAATGAGATAACACATGAAATGCACAAGAATACTTAGGACATGCCTGGCTCTTAGTAACGGTTCAATAACTGCGGCTCATATCTCAACCCAGGTTTTTGTGGTCGCACAGACCAGCCCTTTGGTGGTGGTATATGAGTGTTTGTCACATTTGGCATTCCAACAATCACCTTTAGCCCCAACAAATGACTCAAAACTACAATACCAAGCTGGTCTGGAGCCAGCCTGAAGGACAGCTGGCCTGAGTTTCCAAGTGACAAAAGAGGAAATGGCTCACTTTACAGACATTCATTCAAAGTGCTGCCAGAGGACACCAGTTCATACATGACATCTCCCATATGGCCAAGAACATCCAAGAAGATGGAAGTGTTTATACCCCCCCACCACCCAGAGAACTGAGCTCATTCACTCAATACTGGGCAGCAGGCTCATTTCGTCCCAGGCTGCAGATAGGATTAAGCCCCTTAGCCATGCTGAGTGAGTGTGGTGGCCACTTCTCAGTCCTGGAGGCTGCGGCTAGGAGGCCTGGAGAGGCGCTAGGTCATGGCTGGCAATGAGGGATTTCCAAAAGCTAGTCTCTGTGTGTATCTGCAAAGTAGCCCTCCATTGTGGGAGCTCTGCTACCAGCTGGGATTGGCCGACCCCTCACGTCAGCCATTCCACTGGCAGCTCTGGGTCGGGCTGGTAGCAGCTGTCTCAGGGACTGGAGGGGAAGGAAGCTTCCATACTACAGACTGACACGGCCAGTCAGCCTATTCTGAGTCCTCTGTCCCTGTCAGGGACAATCCAGTGAGTCTGTCTGGAGGAAAATGGCTAGGATGCACCCTACAGCTTTCATGGCTGGATTAAAGGGCTCATAAAGGGGCAAGAGCTCATCTCCACAGAACCTCCTTAAGATGGCGAGGAGGCAAGATGCCAGGGATTATAATCCAGGAGATGAAATCCAGAACTTTCCTCTCCCCCCTTCTGTTACTGTAGGGAGTTGGTCCCTTTGTCCCTGGGGAGGAAGGAAGGTGTCTAGGGTCAACCCCCTGCCATCCAGTCAGCTAAGGAATGGCATATTTTGGTTGTGAAAGGGAGTCCTGTTTCATGGAGCCCAAGTGAAATTCAGCCAGGATAGAGACTGCTGTGCCTAAATGGAGCCTCACAGAGAGGGTGTCTGCTGCCCACATAGAATAACCCAAGCCTGTGGAAAATTATTCAGACACGTTTCCTCTTTCTTGAACTAAAATAATAATAAAAGGTCTTGCACAACATTTTCCCTTCCAAGGCAGAGTGCAGGCCCCTTCTTCCTGACATGAATTTAGGCAAGCAGACATGGCATGAGCCCCTTTCTGCCCAGGACTCCCATCAGCCAGAGGCCCCTCTACTGCAACCGGACACAGAGCCCTCCAAACACTGTTCTCTCTGCCTGGAGCACTCCCACCTCCTTATGCAGTGAGTCTTTACCACCAAGACTCCAGCTTGCCTTTCGGGCCCAGCTTAGGAGGCAGTTCCTCTAAGGAAAAGCCATTTCCGGTTCTGGGTTTGGTGGCCTCGCTCCTCATCTGGGCTCCGTGGGATGCCAGCACAGCCTTATCCTCACGTGTGTGATCACCTGGTTTCCTTTAGTCTTCCCCACCGCCCTCACACCATAAGCTACCTAGCCAGGGACAGGGCCTAGACGCTTAATAAAGATCCATGGAATGAACGAGTTCTAAAATTCTTTAATGTGTCCTTGCCTTCTCTTCTTCCTGGTGCTTTTTGCTGGCTGAAACACGTGCGGTGTCAGGATTGAAAACAGCGAAGGATGAGTTGGGGGTTGGGGAGAGGGACACACAAGAATTTGCACTACTGAGAGGAAACAGCAAAAAGGAGAGTTTAGGGGATTGTGGGGCAGTGACTGGGAAGGAAACCCAGAAGGAGACCATGCTCGTGAGCGGTGGGTAGTCAGACCGTGGAAGGGTGGAGGGCCTAGTGAACTGGCCTTGGACAGATGTGCCTGTGTGGCAACTGGCGGGTGGGGACAGCTTGAGTGGGGTGGTGGGTGAGGGGGCCAGACCTCTGCGCTGGGTGTCTCCCTTCACTGGGGCCCACTGCCCTTCTGGCGCTCTGGAGGCCAGCCCAGCAAAGGTGAGCAGACTTGGGGGCCTTTACCATCTTATTCTAACTTTAAAATCCCACAAAATGACCTCTGCGTTGTTAAGCTTCTTGAAAGCCTACACTGTGACTCTTGTCTCTGTGACTCTTCAGAAGGGGTGCTGCCAAGAAGCCACTGGGGTCTTGGGTCTGAGGCACAACCTTCTGTCCTCCCGTGCACCTCAGGGCAGGTGGCTGCCCCAGCCAGCTGCACCCAGGACCTGCCCCGCTCCGTCAGGGAGACCGCGCTCACACGGAGTCTAATGGGGCACAGCTCCAGCCTGCCTCGGTCCTTCTTCAAAAGGATATGTGGCTCAACATAATTCCTATAAAAATCACAAATCGAACCACATGGAACATAAACACAAACACTTATTTCTTTTGCACAATCTCCGACCCTCCCTCAAGTTTCCCTGAGCCAAAAGGCAAAATGTTTCAACAGAAAATTTTATAAAGACTCGAAAACCTGCCAAGGCAAGGTGGCAGGGCTGGACATTCACCAGCTCAGGCTTGGTCACTCAGATTCTTCTAGAGCCAGAAGTTTCTCTCAGGCATTGACCCTCACATCAGAGCTCAGTCTAGATGAATCTCTAGACACCAAAGTATTACAGGCTGTGCTTAGGTTTGACGCCATCATAGCTGAGTTCTGCCTGAGCTATTATTAATGCCTGTCTACTCTTCAAAAACAAGTTGTTGGAGACCCAAATGATCACATCACGTAAACTCTGAGAACCATTTCTAAGCAATGAGAAAAACAGTTTTGTGAAACCCGTTACTACTCACCTCATGAATCAGACACTTGTCTATGAGCTGTAAATAGGAACTTATATTTTCCTCATCAGGTCTGGAGACCAAGAGCTGTGTGCACACTGTGAATTGAAAAAAAAAAGAAGAAGAAAAGATGAATTAGAAACATGTATACCCATTCTAACCTCTGAGATCTGCCCCGATTTCCTTTCAGGACCAATATTTTGAGAGATACGTGTGCCTGTGCCTTTACGTAAGGTTCACAAAAAAGGCCAGGAGACTCCTCATTCCACTGAAGTCAAAGGCTTGGTCACCACGGGAGCCCTCGCCTCGAGAAGCCCCTTCAGTTAATTCCAGGCATACCATTCTATATTAAGCCTTCTGCAATCCAGCCCAAGACAGACACTCTGGGAGAAGAAGAATGCGGCCATGTCCTGAGCCCTATCTCTGAAAGAGGCTCCTTTTGAGAAGGGAGTTCAAAGGCATCAAAGACCATCAATGTTATCAGAGAGCAGTCTCCATAATTTAATGAATGAACTGTACACCTCATTTGGAGGCATGAGGCTCTGGCGCATCTTTTAGGACATGAGGTGTGTGGGCACGCACACGAGCAGGAAGCCTGCTACTGTCACTGGAGGGTTATTTTCTCAAAGTGATAACACACTTATACACACGTAGGTCCACCCACACACTCAAGTAACTGAAGTAATAAAGACAAAGCAGGGTCAGTCTGCGGGTAGAGCACACACACCCACTGGCCTTCCCACGACCACGCTAGCATGGCCCATTCTTATCTCGTCCTGGAGGCTCTGATGCTCTGATCTTGATGGGGGTGTTTAGAAGGCCATGGTGGAGGTGGTTGGACAGAAGATGTCAATTAGAAGAGAAAATGCCTTGCACTCAAGTAGACCATGCTTGAAACCTGGGCATCACGATTCCTTTCTCCCCCTAATCCTGCATTAACCAATCTGTTGCAGAATTCCATTTATACTCTATCTTTGCACAGAGACTCCCAGTATAGCATCATTCGTATTGACAAAAGCTCGAAAACCACCTTCATGTCCATTCACTGGGGCCCTGTCGAATTATGCTTTAAGCATACAGTGGAACGGCATGCAACCTTCAAAAAAGAAATTGGGTAGTGATATTGTATTGATAGAAATATTAAAAGTATACAATGTAGAAAAAACAAGCTGCAGAAAAACATGTAAACAACACCTGTTTGTGTGTAAAAAGGATACTCATGTGCTTGTATATGACTATTAGGAAGTTTCTGAAGGGACAGCCCAAACCTGTTTAGAGAGGTCACCTGTGGGGAGGAAGATGGTGGTGCTTGGCAGACAGGTTATTTTTTACTTCCATCATTTTGTTTAGTTTTGATTTTTTATGTTGAGCATGAATTGATTTTATAATTTGTTTGAAAGTAGCTAAAGTTTAAAAAGAAGCCATGCCAGAGGAGTTTGGGTCTTCTGAGGACTGAGCCCATCATGGATCACACTCAGACGTGCACTCCCACAGGGTCATCCGTTCTAATCCCACACAGCTAAGAGCCCACTCAGGGGTGGGAGGTCAGGGGGTGGAGAGGGCTCAGAGGTGAGTGGGGGGAGACCAAGGACCCACCCTGGCCATCAAGCTACTGGCATCTCTGCTCAAAGGGATGTTACAAGTCATCTCCTCTGAGCCAGATTTCTATGGATGGAAGTCTTTTTTAGGACGTGTACACACAGGGCATTTCTCACTGCACCTGTAAGACTCAGGTGTCCATTTCTTTTGGTAAAAACTTGGTTCTTTAAAATGATTGGACGATAAAGAAAAAAATGTTTCTCCTTCCCAAAGGAAAAGTACGGGCATTCACTGCATTTTTTAACACAATCACACTTTCTTGTGAAACACCCCATTCGAGCACAAATTATTCCAGCATTGGACTTTTCAAGGATAATCACGTAATCACTGTGCCACTCATGGGGGAGACACAGGGCAGTCCAGGTGGCAAGAGTGCTCTCCCCTAAAGGACCACATGAGAATTCTGTCCTGCCCTCCAGACAGGCACTCGGCCCGGCCATGGTGCCTTCCACGTGCTGTCTGCAGGAAGGGCCGACTTCCGCCCACAGGCCCGAAGCCCACCGAGCACTCTCTGCTAGGAGGGCCCAGCAAGCCCTGGTCTGAGGGAGTGGGAGATAAAGGGGACAGGGTCAAGGAGGAGGCCTTTGGGGATTAGAGGGATCGGAGTTCAGGTGACTTCTGAGCCTCACTCTCCTCATCTGTAAATGGGCTAATGGCATCTACCCCGACAGGTTTATCCAGCACTCAGGGGAAGCTCCTCAGGAACCCGGAGCTCTGGTTAGTGGTGGTGAGCGAAGAAAAGGGGGGAGGTGTGAGAATCAGGCTCTACCTTTCCCCATGACACGTGTGAACTGCCCGGGGAGATCCCCCTCCGGCAGGGGGGCGACGGCCAGCTCCCCATCACAGCTACTCAGCTGGTGTGGCTGCAACCCGCCGCTGGCCCCAGCCGAGGTGGTGGCTGTGGCCCCGGTGGCCGAGGCACTGTCTTTGCAGTCGGGGCTCTGGCCCTCAGGGCCCATCAGTGACGGCGGGTGCGGAGCCTGGGGCTCCCGGCGGCGAGCCTCGGGGGTGGTGCTCGGGGAGCTGTAGGCCTTGATAGGAGTGAGGATCATCTGGTGCAGTTCCTGGAGTGGGATGCGCAGGTTGCCCCCCTCGATGATGTCCTGGATGGTCAGAGGGAGAAGACCTCTGTTAGCAGCAGCAACAGGGGTGGCCTGCCTTGATGCCTCGATTCCCCTGCCCCAAGCCGTTCCCAGACAGGACGCACAGCTGCTGGCCCCTTCATCACAACATTCTTTGCAAAGGCAATCACTTTAATTTTATCATTCTGTTATTAGCCTGGGCAGAAAACTTGGAAAATACAGATAGGCATAGTGGGGAAATTATACATCACCTGCAAATCCCACCACCTAGAAGTGATCACTAGAATGATTTTGTACATTTCCTTTCCTGGCTTCTTCAGTGAATTTCTATAAAAAGCATTATACAGTTGACAGGCACACACTTTAGAAGCTATATAATAAAGCTGGGTCACGTGGTAACTTCCTGTCCTGTGTATGAGTTGTTGTGCATGAAGGAACCTGCTGCTCATTCACACCTTCACTCAGCCCCCAACACAGGCATCATCGGGGTAGTGGTGAAGAATACAGACTCTAGGGCAGATGCTGGGGTTCAAATTCGGACACAGCTGTATGACCTCGGGTAAACGACTTAACCTCTCTGTGCCTCAGTTTCTCTGTGTAGAACACACGGATAACAGCCGTCTCTGCCTCACTGGGTGGTTGTTAAGGATGTTAATATTTGTCAAGCTGCAGGTTGGTGTCAGTTATGGTGTCCTGTGCGTCTCTGTCAAGTTACTAGGTTTGTGGCCAGGGCCCTGAGGAGCCACGCACCGTGCTAGGCAAGGGGGAACCGCGGGAACAGCCTTTATGGTTCCCTTGGGAGTTTACATCCTGCCCTGAGATGAACATATCGTGTGCTAGGGACTGAGGTGCAGGCCAGGTGGCTGTGAGGGAAGGCTCTCTGAGGGGTGGACGTTGGAAAGGGAACCCAAATGGATGCGGGCATGAGGATTCTGGGCAAGTGTGCTCCATGCAAAGGGCACGGTAAGGGCAAAGGCTGTGAGGTGGGGCACGCCTGGAGTGTGTGAGGAAGAACAAGGAGGCCTGATGTGGAGCAGGGTGGTGAGGGGAGAGGGTGGGAAATCAGGTCCAGGTTGCTCCCGGGGCCTGAGTGTGGAGGCATGGATGCTGGAAGTTTTTCTAAATGAGACGGGACATCAGGGAAGGTTTTGAGCAGGGGAGTGACATGTTTTCAAAGAATCATTCTGGAGAGAAATATGTATAATCTATGTGTCTATGATACAGCTGACCCTTGAACAACATGGGTTTGAACTGTGTGTCCACTTAGCTGAGGATTGTTTTTCTATAAATATAGTACAGTATTATAAATTTATTTTCTCTCATGATTTTCTTAACATTTTCTATTTTTAGCTTACTTTATTATAAGAATACAGACTATAACACATATAACACACAATATGTGTTAATCCACTCTTCAGGTTATCAGTAAAGCTTCCGGTCAACAGTAGGCTATTAGTAGTTAAGTTTTGGGCAAGTCAAAGTTATACATGGATTTTCAACCGCACTGGGGGGTGCCCCTCTACCCCATTTGTTCAAGGATCAACTGAAGTTGTCTATAATATATGAATAGCTTTATATGTTGTATAATAAAATTGGGTCCTTCTGCACCTACAGTTTGACATACTGGCCATTATGTATTAGAAAAAGAGTGAAAGTGGATTCTGATTGACATTTATCTGTGCACCAGATGCTCACAGAGGCACAGAACGGGCTCCGAGGCTTGGGGCCGGGGCTCAGGGCCTGGGAGGCTTTTGGGCATGGTGAGCAGCCTGGCCCTGTGCCCTGGGGCTGTCCTGGTGCTTCTGCCGCAAACCTCTCCGTGGGGCCCATGAAGGACACTGACAATCGGGGCCCTGATTACTAATGAAGTACGTAATCTCCCGAGAGCCCAGAATAGCAAGGACATCATTATAAAAGCTTGAAGCATGAGTACCAATCCATTCCTGGGATCCTCTCTTACCAAGAAAAATTGCTTGATGGTGTCAAGGAACACAAGCCCACGGAACACGATCACATCTACACCCGACTTTCCAATCAATCAATTAGAAAAAGGAAACCTGACGATGGCAGCCTTGGACAGGCAACATCTCAATTCTGGGCAGCAGACCACCAAGAGCCCGACCCCGTCATTGGCGGGAACCTGCTTTGCGCAGGAGTTTGGACGCAGAAGCTTAGCTGAGTGGGCACCCAGGGTTATTGAGGACAGTGAAATGCTAAGTAGCCATCAGAATTGTCTCAGTCCTGCTCAGGGCTACTTTCCAGCCTATTTTAGAGGAGAGAGTCTATTTTTCTTTTAAAGAGGAGGGTTTTAGAGTCTACCGCCTTCCTTCTACACCTGGTGGATATGGCAGAGGTGAGACTAGGTCACTGCCTGTGCTGGCAGGCCTGATGTGAGAGTCGGGGGGTGCTCCTGATCATTGCCAGTTTTCCTGCTGCCTGGACTGGACCAGCCTTTTCCAGAGTCTAGGGGACGGCGTGTGAATGATTCCTTGACTTTGGACGTGGTGATCTACCTGGGCAGGGTCTATGGAGGTAAGCTAGCTGGCCCACCCCAGGAGAGCACCTGTTGTCTTTCCCAACTCAACTATGTGCCAACTGGGGGACCCCTGCCTCAAAGTCCTCCACTTCCGGCCAACTGCCTCACTGGCACCTGGTAAGTGGGTGGTGGTGGGAGGTTCTGATCTTGTCCAGCCCCTGACTGAGGTGGGGGAAAAGGAAATGAGAGAGAAGGGATGAAGCTTCCTCAGAGTGAGGCTGAGTAGGCAGAGCTGACCGGCCTATTTGGGAGATCACATGCCTCCTGCCACGCTATCCCATGTGACAGCGACCACTGAGGTGAGCAAATGCATGCTCATGACATTTTGTCAGCTGCCACCAAGCAACCCTTGCCCACTCCTGTCACATGCCATAAGACTTCTGTAGTTACTCAGTGAGGGAGGAAGGAGATTTTGGTTATGCTAAGAGCTGAACTCCTTGAAACAGGAAACATACACTTGCCCCAAGTTCAAATCTTATTTTATTCCACTGGAGACAGCCACCCCAAAAAGGAAACCATAAACCTAATGAATAATGACAGACACTTTCTGTAAACTATCTTATCAGGAATCATGAAGAGTTTTGTTTTGTTTCCCCCCCTAGCCTTCAAGCCAGTGTCTCAAAGAAAACGCTTGGCTACCAACAAGTTAACAATGTGCTTTAGGCCAGGCTCCATGGGGTTACATATCCAACTCTTCAAAATCAATTCTAGAACTCAACATTGAGTGCCCAGGTTGAGAAGGAAGCTAGAAAATGGCCCAAGTGGGACTCACTCCAGTGTCCTCAACTGGTTTTGGGAATTAATTCTCCATGTTGACAAAAATAGGGAACCAACCCAAGTCTATATTGATCCTTCAGACCATAAATATAATCCTACCTTATAAACACAAAGAGGCAAAAACGAAGCTGTCCAGTCACTAATGGGCCAAGTCGAGTAGCTCATGGCAGAGCAGGTACCAAGAAGCAGGTACCAAGAAGCACTCAGCTTGGGCGGCACAACTCAGGGCCCACATGCAGGAAAAGGAGCTACTTGCCGACCAACCGCTTGCTTGGCTTTCTTAGGTCTTAGAGGAAGACTGGTTTGGAACCTTCACAGGGCATGTAATGGCAGCAAGGGGCAAATCATCTGGAAGACAGGACTCGGGCAGCCAGTGTCCCAGCACTTACACACTGTTCGTGGCCCCACCTTCCCCCTGCATGGGCACAACTGGACTTCTCATGCAGTAGACGGCATGCCTGCATCGACTTAAATCCACTCCCTTGCCACGTTTCATTCACCAGACCCCAGAGCCCTACAGGGAGCCAAGACCTAAAATGAATACAGCAGAATCCTTGCCCTAAGATGCTTACCATTCCTGGGTCCCATACAGTGTGAGCAGGCTGCCAGGACTGGGAGCTGTGGGAACACTGTGTGTGTGTGTGTGTGTGTGTGTGTGTGTGTGTGTGTGTGTGTGTCCTTTCTCCATGCCAGGTTCCCAAGGACAGTAAAGGGGTCCCTGGGTGGCTCAGTTGGTTAAGCACTTGCCTTCAGCTCAGGTCATGATCCCAGGGTCCTGGGATCGAGCCCCACATTGGGCTCCCTGTTCGGCGGGAAGCCTGCTTCTCCCTCTCCCACTCCCCCTGCTTGTGTTCCTGTTCTCGCTGTGTTTCTGTCAAATAAATACTAAAAAAAAAAAAAAAAGTGAATAAAAGCATGTGGAAACATTTTCAGTATTAAAGATCAATGTTGAAAAGTCTGCCCCAGTGACCATTCTATCTTCTCTTTTCCTTTTCCACCAGACATCTTGAGAAATCTCACACTTCCTTCCCTGATGGCCTTTTCACCCATTCACACTCCCTGGTTCGTGGGTTTTCGTTCTGTCCCTCCATTCTCCTGGCGACCCTCCTCACCGTGGCTACCAGTGACCTGCTGTGGCCGATTCCAGGGGGCGGTGTTGAGTCCTCATTGTATGGGACACATTCGCGGCCCCTGATGGGATTCCCTCCTTCAAACACTCTCTCTGACCCTCGGGGTGGTTCAGCCTCTGGCATTGTTTGGTCCCTCCATCTTCTGGTGCTCCTCGGGGTCTGTTCTCAGCTCTTACCACTCAACACACACTTCTGGGGAACCAACCGCCATTTCCACACAGATGACCCACAGTGAGTCTTTCAAACCCTGTGGACTCTAGCATCATCCTCGTGGCCACTAACTTGCCTTTTCCGCTGCAGTGTCCCATAGGCACCTCAGACAATCTGTCCAGCTAAACTCCACTTCTCCCACCCTGGCAACTCCTCCTATATTTTCTGTTCCCAAATGGCACGGCACCTGGGTCGATGCCTGGACTTCTGCTAAATGACCTCTCTTGTCCCTCTCCACCCTCACGGCCCCCACCTTAGCTCAAGGGCCCGCCAAGGCTGGCTCTAGGCTCCTACCGAGTCTCCAGCCTGTGCTGGCCCCTCCATGCTCTCCCTGCTCCTCACACCTGCAGAGCGCTGTGTCTCATCCCAGGAAGATCCCCCCACCTGCCTCGGTGATGGCGCTGATCACAGGGGACTGTGAGGGCACCGCTGTGTCTGTGTGACATGTCTGTGTCACAGTGTGCATCCGAGCTCCCCAAAGGCAGGAACCAGGTATTTCTGTATTACTCACGGTTAGTCTCCAGTGGATGGGGGTAAATCTAGTCCAAGGCAGCTGCTTAGTACGTATTCAGTGAGTGAGTGGAAGAGCTCTGGACCTAGAGCTTACCTGCAGCAACTACTGATTATGAACTAGCCACGGGCGGGGTCCCAGCTATCTCCTTAGAAATCTCTGGGTTCTATGTGAGGTAAGAATGCTGTAGGCAGGGGCCTGATGACAGCATTTGCAACAGCATAATCAGCTCGGGACCTCTGGGAATGCCACAGAAAGGGCTGGTGTGAGTCTGTGGCTGGTGGCCTAAGTGGTAACACAGTAGGGACAACTCCCTCCCTCCAAGAGCAGGAGGGCCCTGGGTCCCAGAGGAGAGAGAACAGAGCCAAGGGGCTGAGTCCTCAGTGGGTGCTGAGGCTCCCCACCCCCAGGCCATCAGCTCCTGAAGGGAGGACCACACAGGTGTCGGAGCTCAGGTGTTCTGAAGCAAGCTCAACGTGCCGGTCTGGTAGAGACACAAGCTTTCTTCCCCAAAGATGCCAAAATAACTCATTACTGCTCTTTTCTTGGCCATTAGCTGCCCTCAGATTTTGTATTACTTTTGTCATCTTTTTAACAATTCCCATTCCAGTGAGCCAGGCAGAAGGTGTTTTTGTGGAATTAATACTATTCTAGGCGCAAAATGGCAATGGACTCCTCAAAGGCCAGAGAGACAGTCAGCGACACGTCCAGGCACCTGTGTCACCTTGCTGCCCTTGTGTTCCCACACTGAGTTGGCCCAAGGCCACGGGGAGTAGAGCTGGCAGTAGTTCCATCTCTGTCTCTCGGGTCGGTGCGTTTCCTCAGTGACAAAGTTCCTGGGAGCTCCTGAAGGATGCTCCAGAGATAAAGGGGGACGATCACTCTTTCACCATAACACTCAGCAATCTAGTCCTTAGGGAGAACACTTCCCGAGCTTTCTAACAGAGGAGAAAACTGGCCTTTTGCATAGTCCCCAAAAGAGAATGGGTTCTTATGTTAAAGATGGCAATAATCACTGTTAGACAAACTGCTTGGTAAATAAAACAGAATTAAGAACAACAGCCTCGGGTTCAGTCGGATAGGTCGTTTGTCATTTGGGATTCACTTTAATTAAGGGCGAGCCTTTGAGCACGGATGTGCCATGTGAGTAGCCTCTACCCGTCTGTCGATCCCAAGGCTTTCAAAGCCACCTTCCTTATAAAGTTATATATGCATATTCTATATATATTACTTGATATTTTATGTGATATGCATTAAATGTAACTTTATATATTCTATGTAAAATTATATACACACATCTTTATAAATCAGTAAAGAAAAACTCTCATTGCCCTAAAATGTTTACATGCTCACAGAACTCGTGTTAGGCCCACCTAGCTCCATACTCTGTTCCCTTCCAAAGGCACCCTGGGATTACTGGACGACACGACCACTTAGGCTGTGCAGGTAGCGTGTCCCATGGAGCTTCCGGCCCACCAATCCCAACCACCTCCCAACAGCAGTGCTTGCACAAGAATCCCAGCTTGGGGCAGAGGCAGCACAGGAACGAGGCTTGCTCTCCTTTGCACCTTAGATGAAATCAGAAAGTTACCAAGTCCCCCAAATGATACCAGTACGGGGGCAATGTCTGGATACAAAGATAGGAAGAGAACCTGTTTAGGCAGCGAAAAAAAGGGACAGTAGCAGCTGATAAGGGCTTATCAGCCAAATGATTCTGATTCCCTCTATTGAAGCTGGAGTCTACTGGGATGGCCAGTCACAGGCTGCCTGGACCCAGGCAATAAGTATATGTCAGTGGTCAGGTTCCATAGAAGTGTGCATAACCAGGAAACTTCACTTCAAAATCCTTTCATTTTTTTCTGCCTTTGGTAAGGAAACAAGGTGGAACACTCTATAAGGTCTGCCAGTGACCCCTGCAGCTGAGACTTTTCCCATCATAGCGGCAGAGATATGCCCTCCCCTGGTGATCACTCACCCTTTCCAAAGACTTCAGGAGGTTTTGTCTTTCTTTGAGCTTCTGAATACTGATGACAATTTTGTGTCTTGCACCTTTGGTAACATTCTGTAATTAAATAAAAGTTAATTTAAAAACATATTTTTAAGAATCAGTTTAGAGACTCCTGGAGGCTATTTAGTACTTTACTGTCTTCTTGGTTCCTACGTTTGTGGACTAGTAAATATCCATTTGTCTCTCTCTTCAGTCCCCTCTGTCATAAACCTCTCCTTACTAAATGTTCTGACTACGTCTGGCTATACATTTACCTACTTTGGCTGTGACCTTTAGGAGAGAAAAGAGAGAGAGACAGAGCTAGAACAGCAAATTACCCACCCAGCATGAAATTTCTTCACAGTCTTAAATGATCATTTTAAAGTCATACATCCCTCTTCTCCATATTGTCATTTCAATCCCACCCAGGTTGCTTGAAGGTTCCAATCCCATACAGAGCTTCATTGTTTTCTCCAACCTTTCCTAGGTTTTCCCATCTCTGAAGTCTGATACGGTTCTCACCGGGTGCCAAACAACACAGGGCCATTTTGGGCAGTTTGCAGGTCATCTTTGGTCTCCATAAGGAAAACCAGAATATAAAAGAACCTAAAACTCAATTCAGTCATCACTTGAGCTAAATGATTAGAATTCACAGTTACGGCTGTGGATTTTGGCTTAACTGTGTGCAATGGTGAGCCGAAGGATTTAGTTCAATGCTTGTTGACTAGAGATACTGCAAAGTTCCAAAAAGGAGGTCCTTTCTTAAGTCAGGTCTCTAAGACAAACTTCTGGTGACTTCTTGCAGCAATTCATAGAATTCCTCTTACAGAAGGAAAAGATGGGAACACCAGAGACATCTCCTTCAGAGATATTAACACTCAAGGGACAACTGAACTCACTCTCTAAGATGAAGTGCTGGGGGCAGATTTCTGTTTAGCCTTGACTTTGGGTTCAAGTGAATTAAATTACTCTGAAAAGTTTGTTCTGGCCTCTGGCTTTGCCTTCTCTGTCAATTATGTCTTGTTTTTTCCCAAGTCAAATAACTGAGGACTTAGATTTTTTTTCCCCTCAACTCGGACCCAAACACAAAAAATGCTCTTAGAAGTAGTTCCATCAATCCCTGGGATCTCAAGGGGCAATCGAGATCCAAAAAGTGGTGGGAGAAGTGTTAGGAAGTTGAAATTAGTGCTTTTCATTCTCCGAGAATGTGCAGTGACTTTGGGCTTTGTCTTGCATCTCAATACTTGTATTCAGCCAGGCCTGCAGAGGTTAATTAACAGTACTGAAGGTGCAGTGGGAAACCAGCACCTGCTGGGAGGTATGAGTCCAGGGCAGTACTGCCCCAAATGGTACAATCTCCTCTTCCTGCAAGGGAAATACTATTAGCCTGTTCAGACCATTAATTCTTTTAAATTGTTGCTCAAAGGAAACTGAGGTCAATTTGAAACATGCAAATGGCATTTTATTTTTTTATTTTATTTATTTTGCAAATGGCATTTTAAACAAGAGAAACAAACACATCGGTCAGATCTAGTTACTCGAGCACAGCATGGTAGGAAACATGTTTGGTTTTGGGGGGTCTGTTGACTGGCCTAGCCTTGGGGAAAGACGCCTGAGAAGGAAGGGGGAACTTTGCTCTTTGATGGCACCCAGAAGGGAAATGAAACCTGAGACCTGGGGTTATCCCATTCTCTGTGACGGTCCCGTGTTATGCAAGGCAGTTAGAAGAAAAAGTGTTTTGCACAACTTACTCCAGTCTCAACTAAGTCCAATCTGAACACGTTTTTGGAAGAGTGTTGGGGAAGGTCTGAGGCATGACCTGGTGCTTCTACCCACTAACTACTAGAAGTTAGCTGATTTGTAACTGGACTGGACAACAAACAGCCAATCTGGCATTGTCCAAACCACCCTTAGTCGGACAGACGGAGGGAGGGAGCAGGGAAAGCAAAGGCTGGAACACAGACTCTTTGAGGCCTTGGTCAAATGTTCCTTCTAGGCCATTCCACCTTGAACTTAGAACCTTTTTCATAATACTCTTTCTCCTGAGCCGTATTTGCCTTGCAGTTATGTGCTGGTCCCCCGCCTCCTACTGGACGCTGAAGACAAGAACCCAGCCTTACTCACCATGTAATGCTGGCCAGCACCTAGCAGCTCGTAGAACAAGGCAAGCTACTGGGTGGGGATAGGTATGGGTCCAAACAAGGTCTGTCTTGGGCGGGAACTTCAGGTTCCACCTGGGGCACCTTCTCAGGGGATGGTCACCGGCAGCACTTACCTGAGCCTCCAGCTGGCACTCAGTGAGGGCCATCATTTCCTCGTAGGTCATCTGGGAGAAAAGCGCAGCATACTTGTGCAGGCGGAGGCTTTTTAACCAGGCCGGAACATCTGTGGTGCAAGATGCGCAAGAGATGGGGAGAGAAATTGAACGGGAACAAGAGATGACAAAAGATGTGGGAATAGAGAAGAAAAGGAGGGTGATGGTCAGAGGGGAAAAAAGAAGAAAAAAACCCTTTATGTTACTAGTTGTTCAATTCCATTTTGGCAGCAAATTATGGACTTCAAAGTCTTGGTCTAGCCCTGACATTCCCACTGTCAGGCTCCCTTATTCTACTTTAGACCAGGGGTTGCAAACTTGGGGTCCATGGGCTGCAGGGCATATAGGAATTCCCTAGAATTATACCCCAATTTGTGGATATATGAGTAGTTTTCTGGACAGAAGTCACCATAGCTTCCATAAGGTTCTCAAAGGGGTTCATGACCGAAAACATGGCAAGGAACCACTGCTTTGGCCAGACTACTTCATTACTGATTTGGAAAGAACTGACTTAGAATGTTAAAACTACATATGATGAGTCTTCATCTCCAAGATTTCCTTCTAGGTTCAGTGTAGCTCTCCACATGCTCTTTCTACCACTTCCACAGGAAGAGCTCACCCAGTCCATGGGTGGAGTTGCTGTCATTCTTAGCCTAATCCTTCTTCTGCCTTCCTATGCCCCAGCGGGAAAATAAGGGCATCCTAGACTCCAAAACTATCACTCCAGTGTGTGTGTGTGTGTGTGTGTGTGTGTGTGTGTGTGTGTGTGTGTTTGTGCCCCCGCTGACCATTTCTCCAGGCTATGGAATGTGTCTGGATGTGTCTCAGACCTTTTCCTTGAATAGCAACCACAAATATACCAGGACTGGAAAGGCCCAAAGATTGGCTAGATCATAGGATAATAGAATTTCCAAAGCATATCTGAAATAAGTCCACATTTTGGATTCTAGAGTTGGGAAAATTAAATAGTAACTATATCAAAATCCATGAAAACTATCACCTTGCTAAGTTCAACCAAAACAAAGCACTTGCCCCTGCTCTTTTAATTCAGAGTTTTTGAGCTAATAAGATCTTTGAGAATTCTCTAGAATCACCTTCCCCGACCCTTCGCTCATTTTACAGATGGCAAAGTTAAGTCATTGTCTAAGTCACGGAGCAAGTATGTGGTAAAATGGGGACTAGAACCAGGCCTCCCAACTCCTGGCCTTTTCCTGCCTTGTAGCAACTTCTTGTGAGATGAGGACCAAACAGCCCATCAATGGTAGGGCTGGATAAACAATGACTTCAAAGTACTTTGAAATGTTGAAGCACTGGATAAATGTTATTTATGTTTCCTATAAAGTATTACCCATTCCTAACCATGTTGATTACAAGATACTGTCTGTTGCACCAAGTGCTTTATTCTGAGGCACTGACAGACACTCCAGAACAAGTGGGAAACTTCCAATTTCCAATTTTTAAAGTAGTTAACTGGGATTGATGAAAGAAACCTGGCCTACTCTGAAATCAGGCCCGGCCTCCCCGGGGAACCCAACCTAGGCTTATGGAATGTGGGTATTCAATGATCTCCCGAAATTCGAAGATTACAAGGGGAGGGTGGGCCTGGTGAGTTTACCTCTTGATCTGCAGTATTGTGAAGGCTGAAGAAGGGGACTCTCTAAAGAAATAGAATTGGATATCCAATGCCATTTGAAGACCAAACTCAGTCATCTCAGGCAAGAGATCACTTGATTCTGTGCTTCGAGGCCCTTCGTTCTACCGCAAGCAGAGAGTCCCTCTGGGACCATCAGGAACCACAGAGAGAAAAGGCTTCCCCAGGCACATAGTATCAACCACTTATGTCCTCCTTGACTCAAACTGCGGTTGCATGGAGTCCGGGCCCTTCCAGCTCAGGCTCTGGCACTTTCCCTCCTGTGACATCCTGCACCCATTTTACCAGACTTTATTCTCCACCACGTTTTGTTGTTGAAACAATGCTAATCTTTCTGCAGAGTGAGCAGCAAAAACTACAGCTCTGGCTTTGGGGCCAGTGACTTGTTAATGCTTTGGCACCAGGTTTCATGTTGACTACTCACATCTTTGAAAAGTCCCAAGTTGCTGCTCGGAAAACTCAGTGGATCATGATTCAGTGAAGTCTGGGCAACCCCACAGCACACTTGGGCACAATTTGTCACAGAGTACGGAGCATCTCATGGGCCAGACTTTTCACCGGTGCCCTACAGTTTCATCATGTAAAAGCCACTCACGATAAAACAGAATCCTGAGCTACTAAATCATGTTGTAAACTGGGTATTTTATAAGCCAAGAGGACAATATGGTGTTTTAAGAGTTGGGGAGAGTGGGGTGCAAATCTTGGCTCAGTGAGACTAGTACTCCAGTCAGTACTAGCTCCTTTCTAGAAAAGATTTGGACAACCAGAATTCCTGTTAGAGGGATGAAAGAGCCTGCCTCACCCATATAGTGAAAATGTGGGCCACTGGGAGTTGTTTTCCTACAAAAGGTTCCTACACAACTTCACAACACGGTGAGTAGGCCTTCCCGAGAAGCTATTTCTAGATGTGTTCCTGGGCGATGTAAGCTCCTCTTGGCCATTTTCCCCAAGGCAGGCACAGGTTCTCTGCTTGTATGGCAAGTATGTCCGAGCCTCGCTCGGTGCTGCAAGCTGAAAGGGCTCTCCTTCCTCAGACATGAACAAAGAAGAGCAAATCCCAGTTCTTAAGAACATAGCCTACTTTTACCCCCTGGCTGGAGATAAGGCACCTTCCTTTGCCAGGGATTAAAACAAAACTCCCTTAAAAGGGAAACAAACCAGAGAAGTGAGCACCTGCACCATTTCACTCCTCCCAAGCCAGGAATTCCGATGACTGGGATGCTAGATTCTGTTAAGATGCTACCCAGAGATGAAGTCTAACTAAAAGTTCAGATCTTTTCCCATGGTCCAAGTGCCACAGGGTTGGATGCAAAGCTGAGGACCACCTCACATAACCTCAGACATTGTTTCTTCATTCTGCAGATCTGTGGCTATGTTTGAAAGAAAAGACAAGCAGGGGTGTTTCTTGAAGGAACTGATACGTGACTGGCGGCATGCATGCCTCCTGGCTGCCCACCTCTGGTGGCACACAGCTATTTAGCCTCAACTGGGCTGCTTCTGATGGACTTGCCAACGGAGGTTCCAGATTAGAAAGTCATTCTCTTATGCAGTGTGAGAAAGATTAAGATGCTTTTGCTATATGCCGGGTTGACTTCCTTGTCACGTGTGGGCATCCTGATATTTGCCCACTCAACGTTTGTTGAATGCTTACTCTGGGGGCCATGCATGTCCCTGCCATCAAGAAACTTTTAATCCAGAATGGCTGACTCACACAATACATTTATAATAGTTGCAGGACAAGTGCTAGGTCAACTCCAAGTTCTAAGTGGGCACAGAACAATGAGCGTTTTGGTTTTCCTTGGGGAGTGAGGGATAGCTTCACAGTGGCAGCAGCCTTGGAATCACTGGGCAGACCATACTGAGGAAGCATCTGCGGAAGCAGGAACAGCATATTAGCAAAGCACAGAGCCAAGAGAGCATCTGGGGCCAAGCAAACACTTGGGTGAGTGTTAGAGAATGGCTAGTAACAAGGTGGGGCACATAGGCAGGGGTGCGAAGATTGAGATCTGTAATGATGAAACAGAGGACAGACCTCGTCTTTGGGTGATGAGGAGCTGTTGAAATCTGAGCAGCAAAGGCACAATCAGATGAGGATGTTAGAAAGATGATGGCTGTCAGTGTAAAGGCTGGACTGGAGGATGTGGCAGGGGAGGCCAGGAGATGAACTGAAGCCCTTGGAGATGGCTTGGAAGGGCAGTGGCGAGAAAAAGGATATAAATGGGTAGTATTTGAAGACCAGGGAAGAATAGGGAGTAAGACTGAGACTGGTGGTTCTTCTGATTCAAGCTTGGTTAAGACAGAAAGTATAGGGGAGCCGCAGGTTTGGGGTGACAAGGGAGAGATGGTGAGCTCCACTTCATGTCAGTGGAGTATCACTGCCTTTGAGCCATCTAGGTGGAGAAGTCAACCGGACAAGATCTCTGAAGAGAGGTCTGAGCAGGAGAACTTGTCAGCAGCACATGGTAGTGGCTTTAAGCCATGGCAGTGGGTGAGATCACTCAGGGAAAGAGCATGGAGTGAGAACAGGGGTGAGCCAAGATAGAGCCCTAGGAGCATGAGGCATTTAGGGGTAGGTGTGGGAAGAGAAGCCCATGAAGAAAATTGGGAAGAGAAAGCTGAAGGGTACGAGGTTTCTGGGAGAAAGCACCACCATCCATGTGCAGATGATGGGTCCCTGTACACAGTGTCCATCTTTCATGAGCCTTCTTCTAGATCTTGCTGCAGTCCACAGTGGTTTATCTTTCTATACACTCATCTTTCACATGCTCTGTGTTTAGCTGCTGATCTTTACCAATGGGATCAATTTCCAATTATGTTGATTTCTATTTCCCTTTTAGAGTTTGGGCAAACCAGCCACAGAGAGGCTTTGTGGTGCATACAACAGCTCACACAGAAGCTGGGCTCCAATTAGAATTTGAGTTGCTTTTTTCAAATATTTGCCGCTGGAATGGCTGCCTATACCATTCACCAGGCCACGTGGCACCTGCCTCACAAACAGAGAGGCTCCACAAGAGTGAAAGACGGAACCGATACTGCAGAAGGGCCCAGTATGGGAAGCCTTGCAAGGGCAGGGAGTAAGGCGTCCCTGGAAGAGAGAAACATGAACAGCCTTGGTTTCCACAAGAAGCTTCACCTGTGGTGGTCCTGGTACCTGCAGACAGAACAGCAACTTCCATTCACCACAGAGAGCCGGGCTACTCTCAGACAACTCTCTCTCTCTTCCCAAGATACAAGTGCATCCTTGGTCTTTGAGGGAGAAGAGGAGACCAACTGAGGGGTAAGAAGAGACGAACTCTTCAGCGTTGAAATGCAAGGGCAAAGATTCCTTTCAAAAACAAAGCAGGAGTCTAGGAACGGCACCAGTATTACGGAAGCCTGTCTCCAGGCCTCTGAGCAAAAGGAAGACGCGCCTTGGTCTCTGGTTCCTGGGAGCTGTGAGTGCACTCCTCAATCCTGGGAAATGTCAGTGGTGGCCTCCAGGAGGGGTTCACGTTAATGGGGAGTCTGTGTGGGTCTCGGGAGGGACAGTTTGAGTAAAATATCCACTTAGACTTTCGGATACAAACATAGGCGCTAAATTTCTCAATGTTTCCGTGAGCTGTGACGCTCCTAAGTGGTGTTCTACATGCAGCCTGCTCTGCATCATGAAATGGCGGCTGGGTTCCGCGTGGAAAGCTGCCCTCTGCACGCATGCACAGCGCTTCAAGCACCGCGGCTGAAGACCCATGCTTGGTAAGGAATGGCGGTGAAAAGACTCATGATCTTTAGAATTTGGGGGAATCCTGGAAACTTGCCTTTCAGACAATGGGCCTCTGGCCTACCTGAGAAGAGGGGGCACGATCTGAGCCCCTGAGGACCTATCCATGCAGGTTATATGCTGGCATTTGGGAATAAAGAAAGGGAAGTGAATTTACTAACTCCTGGCCTTTTAAGTTAGATGAATTCAAGACGGCGTCTAGAAAGTCAACATTCAGAACATGGTGGCTTGTTCCCATGACAGCTGTGCTGAGAAGGGTCCCGGCCACACTCTCACTCCATCACTCACACCCTCAGAAATGCTGGATTCACCACTTTTCTCACAAAGGTTTCTCACGGGGTTCTTCGTCTTAAAAATGATCACACTTCTCGATAATTTTTCTAATCGAATACTAAGACAGGCAGAGAAGTTCAAAGGTTTACATTTCAAAAACAACTCGAGAGTCTGCTTCTCCCTCTGACCCTCCCCCCTCTCATGCTCTCTTTATCTCATTCTCGCTCTCAAATAAATAAATAAAATCTTAAAAAAAAAAAAAAAACAACTCGAAACCCCAAACTGGCTACTTCAGAACAGGCAATGCATTTCCTTTGCTGTGGGGAAAAAAAGTTTACTTCAGTTTCATCTAAGACTCCCTAGAAAAGGCAACCAAGCCTGTTTTCCCAGTCCCTGGTCCCCTCCAATCTTAAGGGCTAGGTTTCTCTCAAGGTGACTGGAGCCATAGGTTTCTTTTGAACCTGTATGATGTCTGTATACAATGTAACAGTTTCAACTACCTCCACGACTTGCACCGACAGAACGCCACCCATCGTAAGTCCACCCAGTCAATGTGCACTCCGAACGGTGAGGCTGGAGCTCAGATCAAGAGAAACAGCCCCCGCCTTCTACCCCTCTCACCCTGACAACTGTGATGACAAAGTCATGGAGCTTCTCACTCTTAGGAACCCAAATCTATGGGCCTTACTAGCCAGAAATCCGGAATGGAGGCCCCCCCCCGAGCCTCCCCACGGGCGGGCGGAATGCTAGCCTGCGCAGGTGAGGGGAGGAGCCCGGGCCAGGGAAGAACACGGGGCACCGAGCTCTAGCACAGCTCCTGTGCTGGAGTGTCCTACGGGTCCCCAGACTCGCCATGCCCCACACGGGCCCCGGATCTGTTTCTTCTCCTCTATGCTCTTTGCAGACAACACCGCGGGCTCTCCAGCTGTCCCCAGCAAGAACTGGGCTTCGTCCTCAATTCCTCTGGCTCCTGCACTGTCTACTTTCAACTAGTGCACATTCAATTCCGAGCTCTCTCACTTCTCTCTCACACAGACCACGCCCACACACTCCTTGGAATCCATCCTCGTGTGGCTTACGCCTTGGTCCCACCTCCTCCTTTTCCTCCTCAGTTACTAAATAGCCCCACCTCTCAGCAGGCTTCCCGGTCCAGATGCCCTGCTCCTCCTCCCCTCCTACGCCCTGCCCCCACTTCCACTAGGGTCCGATTGCCCATGAGCAAAGGTAAGCAGGTCATTCTGCTGCTCAATGCCCTCGACAGCTTCTATCAAAGTCAAATCACAAAGCCTAGCGTTTGGCTTTCCCTTCTCCAGACTCCTCTCCCATGAGCTTTTCACCGTCAGCTATAGGAGGTACTCGGTCAATCTGTCTTATCACCATGCTTTCATGCATCCTTTTCCCCCTGCACAGAATGCCCTTCCCTCACCTTATATATTTGGCTAACTTGTAATTGGGCTCCAAGACTCAGGTCCAGGCCTCTCCTCCTCAGGAACTTTCCTTGACTTCTCTCCACTTTGCATCAGGGCCCTCCTTGGTGCCTACCCTGACCCAGGGCAAGTCTCCAAAGACAAGACATTTTCACAGCTGTGCACCTGCATCGGGTACCTGTTTGTGGCTCATGTGATGGGGACTCCCTTCAGGCAGGTGCCATCTCTTTCTTCTCTGTCTCCCCAGTAACTAGTCCAAAGCCTCTCTCAGCAGGTGCTTAAAAGCCAACTGACTTGATAAGGACTAAAGTGAAACCTACGAACCAGTCTTTCTTCCCTTCTCTCTGCTCCCATAAACACAGCCACACCACTCATCGACAGCCCTGGCCTTTTGAGAAGTCTTTGGGTGTTGTGTCTATACATTATTTCTGAGGACATGATGCTAGTATGAGGGGCAGATATGCTTCCTCCACCAATGGACTTCTGCTCTTCTAGGTTTTCTCCTCCTTCCAGGAAATTATGGGAATGTCTTTTTTCCTCCTCTTGGCCACCTGAAGGCTTTTCATGAGAGAAAAAGTAAGAGAGCACATTCCACTCATGTGATGCCGAGGGAAAGGAGGTTATTATAATTGAGGACCACCCCGGGAATCATGAATCTTTCCCCTGGGATAAGTCACTGTGACGTTTTTGCCAACAACGAGGACAACTGAATTTAGAAACCACAATCAGCGTATCTGGGCCAAAGATGTATAACCAGTTGCCTCCACGGGGCATGTTAAGGGGGGGAAACTCTCATATTCCTGTTGTATCCCACTTCTGTTCGTTAATTTCTCATTGAGTAGCTGATCCCATTCTTGCTTTAGCCTGAGTGAGATTAGTCTGAGATCCCCACCCCGAGGGACATCCAATCTGTGCTTTGGAGCTGACTTACATCTTCAGGATGGGTATTTACTATAAAAGGAAAAACAAAGCAAAGCAGGCAGATGATGTTAATCCTCTGAGAGCACAAGCTCGTCTACTTGGGAGAGAACTCTGCCACGATCCCTGGCAGGGTGCTGACCCCAAGACAAAAAGAGGGCGAGATCGATGTTTGTGAAAAATTTAAAAAGAAGAATGCTGGGCCGTGAAGCTTTATTTCACACTCTTGACCCAAGAGGCACATTCCTAAGGGGCATTCGTAGCCAAACCTGGCTAATTTGTCCAGATGAAAAGGAAGGAATAGATGAACACAGTGTTTCAGCAAGGTATGCACAGCTGTTGGCAAGAAAGATGAAATCACACTACATTAAGCTCAATTATGGTGACTTTTTATTCTTTCCCCAAGGTGCAGGGAGAGGGCTGACCTGCATCCTCTGGAGATTTGGAACTCCTCCAAATTCAGCTACAGATTCCTTGTTGTTTCTGTAAAGTAGGCTTTTAAAAAAACTTTAGAAAAATAGCAATTCACGGATGGCATCCTGAGGTGGACCAGAAAGTAGCCTAAAAGGGCTGATACTCCTGCCAAAGCACCTGGTCACACGGAAGAAGGGAGACGTGGATCCGAGAGGAAAAGCTGGCTCTTTTTAGAAGCACTTCATTTGATTTCGTATTTCATTTCTCAGAAAGTATAAATTAATTTGGAAACTTCAACCGGTGTCTGCTCTTGGACTTGGGAATCAAATGAGAAACTCCTGGGCTGGGCTTGGTGAGGGCTGCCTCTTGGGGGCTGTCCTGGGAGGCCACCCTGTAGAGTCTTTCCTGACAGAGCTGAGCAGTGGCCTTCTCAAGAAGCCATCTCCAGGCACGGCTGGGGGGTGGCCTTTGGCCCCCAACATTCTGGGATGCCTCTGTTTTCGGGTGTGGACATTTCTATGGCTTGACCTATCAGCTCAACTGCAAATATACTTTTTCCCACAAATAGAATCCTTCATTGTCTCTCATGCTTCCTTTCAAATAGGTTTTGCCCTTTAATTTGCTAAGGACTTTATATTTTTAATCCCAATCCAATTCTTTGGGAGTAGGACAGTTTGATAGGTCCTCAGAAGGTGGGTGTATATAGGAAAGAGTCCTCTGTTTTAGCCAGTCACCAAATAGCCTGCTTTCTGACCATATCCCTTGGGCCTATAAAGAAAATCTTGGATGTAAGAGCTTATCTGTGTCACTTTCTGACTGAAGAATCTCTGAGGAGACAATTCTTATCAATTCTAAAGAAAAGAATAGAAGATCCTTACATAGGGGATAGTCTCTGAACTTTGGAATATTTTGGCTTTTATTCTAAAACAGCAATAAGAAATTTTTTCAGTTTTTCTGTCATTCATTTTTCTTTACAAACATGCTCTCATTATTCTTTTCTCACCTCAAAATGACAGCACACATAATGAGCACACCTTCACCTACTTTGGGAGGATGTTGAAGGTGTACATTAAAGTTGAAAGAAAGAAAGAACGAATGAATGGATGGAAGGAAGGAAGGAAGAAAGAAAGAAAAGTAAAAGGAAGAAAGGAAAGAAAGCAAACCTCTTATAACGAGACAGGACCAGCATTCCTCTCTGGGAGAGGTCTGTATCCCAGAGAACGGCCTTCCCGCAGGACCCTGCTTGCCCTTGAACACAAAGGCCAAGGCCTCCTTCCCATAGTTACCGATTAGAACCGCACATACACTTTCTTGGAAACATGCCGCCCAGACCCTCCACTTGGCCTAGGAAGAAGCTAGTCCAGAGCAATGGCTGGCCCTGCCTCCCTCGGTCCCTCAGGTACTCGGGTGCCCCAGTGACAGATGACCTGCTGGCTTACCTAAAGCATGGCTGAGGCTCATCTGCTACCCATCACCTGGGGCTCAGCTGCTTGAGCACATAACCATGTAGCATGAACTCAGAAATGAGTTTTGCTAGGTCTCCAAAATTATGACACGTTCCCTCAAAAACTGTGAAAGAGAAAGAGGACACACATCCCCTCCATGCCAAAATGAGCCATTGTTTGTGCTGTCTGTTAAACACCTTTAAAGACCCACTTGTATCAGCAGAAGAAAGCATCAAGACACATCCCACTCACTCTGGGCACTCACCATGGGATGGGGGTGGCATGGGGAGCACACAGGCCTGTCTGCCGCTGAGGGAGAGAATATTCAAGGAATGCACCAGGGAAGCAACTTCCCGGCAGCTTTATTCCCCTAATGGACAGGCTCCCTGCATCAGCCTGGCGCTCTCACCCTGGGTGGTCATGGGCGTCTCTCTGTGCCACGCTTCTGTGGCGGGGAGGGGACTCGAGGCAGAGCCTCCTACTTCAACACTGATCCTTCTCGAGGGAAAGGTTGGAGACAGCAAAACCTCAGGACTCTGGATGCCAACAAAGAAGGCCACTCTCAGAGCCCCACTCAGTACTGTACTCCCAGAAGCAAGGCTAGTTACTGTTTCTCCATCTAAAATTGTTATTCCTGGGTCTCTGATGAGCATCCTTCCCGAGGACTTCCCAAACTTCGAACAACTTGGTGTCTAAAAATACAAAATGCACGTATCCTCTTCGAGCCTATCGTGCGTAATTTGGAAGTCTCTATCTCCTGACGAGTAGCTTAAGAAGAGGATAGATTTACAGGGCAATGTACAAACATTTATTTATGCTGCATAAGAAGGCCTTTATCACCTGTATGCAAATCCATTATCAGGCTTAAAACACTGTCAGAGATTCTCAGTGGTATTTTATTCATGTCCCTGAAACAGATGCAGAGGAAAGGGTTTAAAAGTGTCTTTGGATATCAAAGGAAAAGGGAGAGGGAAAGGAAGCACGACTACAATTCTGCACTAAGAGAGACTGAAAAGAAAGATCCTGTGGTTTGTGTTGCTAAATTATTGACGGTTCCCTGGCCACGGCCAACGAGGTAGAAGGCTGGAGTAGCTCAGGGCCTTTCCAAACAGGACAGGTTGAGCAATGTACGTGCACAGTAGATCCTATCACCATTAGCGGTGACTCATTTAATTGCCTGTAAGTCACTGCATTAAAAAAAAAAAAAAAAAAAAAAAAGAGCGTTGACCTCTCTTGCTCTGGTTCCTGCTTCCCAGGTTTTGGCAAGATACCCTGGAAGGGGAATTGGAGCCCTTTCCACCGTGGTCGACCCTGGAGCTCTGCAAGGGCTGAGTCAAATGCACAAGCCTGGGGAGGGGGCTGGGCTCCTCTCTTGCTGACTACCTACCTCTCTTTTTACCCTTCTGACTCCAAATAAAGGGATGGACTCTGTTCCCAGTGGTTTCTCGTTTAGTCACTCACCTTTCATACCACTACCTTCTTCTTGGAATGTGTTACGAGCAGTGTTCTGATCTTCTAAGTGTTCACTCCCACCACTTCCTGAAGAGGCTACACTGCTTTGTGGAGACAGGGGGGCATGATCGGATGGGAGGCACTGGGGTCCTCTAGCTCGTAAGTCCTCATGAGACATCCATCCATGTCCTAGAGGCTGGTTTGGCACATTCATGGGTGGGGTAAGGGACACAGATCGTTTCAAAGGGCTGTGGTGTGCCTGGCCTGAGAGAACTGGAAAAAAAAAATAAAATGAAATAGGTTATTCCCCCCACTTTAGCCTGGGCCACAGAGAACCCACAATACCTTTTAACCCTGAGAGATGATGCTAACTATCTGCCGACTCTATCAGTGGTCCCCGCAGGCTGCATACAGGCCTGGCAGGGGCCTTCCCTTCGGGGGGTTAAAAAGGATGCTGTCTGGACCTCTCGGTGGGTTGGGTTTCCCCAAGGAGGCTAAACCTACAGTGCCCACACATCTGGCCTTAGCCTCTGTGGGTCAGGATCTGGTTTTCGTTCTAACTCTAGAAATCAGGATCCGTGGCAGGAGGCCTATAAATCAGGCGAGGCTCGACAGCCTGGTAAAGTGGCCATCTGCCAAGAGCGGAAAGAACGTGTCCTGGACATTTTTTTTTTTGGAAACCCCCAGAACCCGACGTTACCCATGTCATTAGGGTGGACTCCTTGAAGGGCAGGCAGGCTGGTCACCGTTTGGGATCTCTGCGGGGCTGAACTAGAAGGCGGACTAGGCCTTGCAGCCAGGAAGCAGGGGATCTATCAGTTCCGGAGGGGTGCGGGCTCCGCGAGGGCCGCAGTGTGGACGCGGACCTCAGGGTCTGTACGGGACACGGGCAGCCGTGTGTGAAAGGGCCGATTCTTTCCCTGGGCTTCACAGGTTAATGCCAAACTTCACACTGGAAACAGTGCCAGGTAACAAGGCCTTCATTCAGAAGCCGGTGGGGCGCTCGCAGCGAGCTGGGAACGCTTTCCCCCGCGGTTCGACGCTTCCGCGCAGTGGGCCACATCTGCGCCACCCCCGTTCTAACATTTCTTTTCCAGAAAACGAGGAAAAAGCAACACAACTCCCACAACTAGCCAAATTAAATGGAGGTCCTTTGAGGGAGGGATTTCACCAAAATCAAAGCCGGGAGAGCCGACGTTACCCTCGGTGGGCTTTTCTGGGCATGTAAAGTGACACAACTTTACAAAGTAAGTCTATTCATAACATTTTCTCAGCCCCACTTCCTGACAGGTCCGGGTTGTTTTGACTGCGGCCGCGGGCACACGGAATTGAGCCACATGCATTTTTAAACATTTTTTCAGGGAAGCCATTAAGTTCCATCTCAGGCCGTATCCCCTACAGTGAGGTCTTTGCTCTCCCAGGCCCGGACAAGCACTTCTTTGCTGGTGTTAACCTGTGTTTTTTAGTAAGCAGACCTGACACCACAGTGTAAGAAGTTCTGCTCTGTGTTAGACCTAGCAGCACCCACCCCACAAAGACCTGAGCAGCAGACTACCTTGCCCCCACTTCAAAGAGAAAGACCAGAGCCAAGACGCTGGGGGTTTCCAGAAAGTGTATTTGGGGGTAGTGGTGGGTGTGGGAAGGTAGCTCGTGGTCAGCTGGCATCGACCAGGCCCCGAGAGCAATGGGGCTCACATCTCTGTTGTCAATGTTTCCTTCCATGTGGCTTCATGCAGCCAGAAGGGGCAGCTTGTGTGAAAGGGGGGCAGCCGGAAGGGCTAGAAGCTTCTTCATTAATAAAACAGGGAGGCAAAAAGGGAGCTGCCAAGCTTACTATTTGCAACCTGAGAGATTCCCACCTGAGGTAGATTCTGTCAAAGGCAAGGAATTATCACTGGACTTAAAAAAAATGCAAAGGGAATATTGTTTAAAAAAATTTTTTTTGACCCTAACAGGCTGAAATAGCTTGCTTTTCCACTAAATAGACTAGGGAAGAAACTATTGAAAAAGGCTCCCTGGAAAACGCGTTGCTACCTGGCTGGATCAGAATTAGCAAGAGAAAAAGAAAAAAAAAAAAAAGCAGAAAGAAAAAAAGTAAATAAAAAGGAAGCAGCAGTAAAAATGAAGAGAGAAGCCAATAGGAAGAAAAGTCAGACATCCAGAAAATCCATTTCATGCCTGTCTAAGTATTTATATAAAATTGGGCAGACTTGTTGAGGGCTGCACCGAGTGCCGGGATGGTCCAGCTTAGACATCTTAGCTTTCTGATACCTTGGCAACCGTTTCAGACTCTCTGATGGATGCTCTGAATGGTGCCGGCCAGGTGTGCCTCAAGTGGACCTGGGGGCCCCTCCTCACAGCCAGGATTAGAGTAAGCCCCAAACCATAAAAATGGGCCTTGCTAAAGAGAGACACACAGCCTTGACCTGGCAGAGCCAGTTAGAGGCTTGGTTAGAGGCGACAAGTGAGTCCTAAGTGAGGCTAAGAGAGTCCCCATCTTTAGATACTGAGAACAATACCCCAAATACGTAGTAGTTGACTTCCATTTTTGGATGGAGCCCATTTGCATCTTTCCACCTAAAGTTTTCTTAAACGCCACACTACCTCCCCATGGATGGGCATCCTTGGGGATGCTTGTCGATATCCAAGGAATCCACTGGTTATTAGAATGGAACAAGAGAGTAGTTACCTAACTTAATGGGACTTATAGGGATTTATTCATAGACAACTACACCCATGTCCTCGTATATTCCTGAGCTTGACTGACGTCACAGGGGACATGGCATCCACTTGGCCTCTGCCTCTAATAACAAATCACTTCGAGCTGAGGTGCCCGGGCCTTTTCCCAGTAACTTTCTCCTACAGGCCCCACCCTGTCTGTAGCACAAAGACTCCCGCAGCTGACACCCAAACAGCAAGGTCTCCTTAGGAGTCAACCTCCTCTGGCAGCCAAGCAAAATGTCTCACACTAAGCTTCCGATTTGCAGAGAGGGCCATGCGTGTAGACCCAGGCAGGGCGCCACCCCTCAATAAGGGCAAAGTCATGCTGGGCAAATGCTTCATTTCTCCAAAGAGAACCAAGGCCCCGAGGCAAGACAGGCTCGTCTTCCTGTAGGAAGGAGACAGACGCAGGTGACAGGTGACCTGCCCAAAGTGCCATTTTGGGGTGAAGACAATTCTTCAGGTAGAGATACTAGGTAGAGGCTTTGACCACAAGGCCAATTCTGATGTTACTTCGTGTGCTGGGGTGCTTTGTTCGGCACAAAGTGGCAGAGGCAACAATCAATGCCATGGGCAGAGTGCAGAAAATAGGCCACACCACCGTGGTGTGGCAGAAAATAGGCCACCAATGAGGCGGCCAGGGGCAGAGCGTTGATGGTTGTCCCCTAGCTCCATTTTTTTTTTTTTTAACCAAAAGAACTCACCCGAAGTGGTGATAAATAGAGGGAAAATGGATATTCAAGCAAAAATAAATACATAAATAAAAATTCCTTTTTCCTGTGAGTAGGGAGGGAGAGCAGTGAAAACAATCTTCTGTTAGCTGTCCCAGAATGACTCTAGCTAGAAGCAGACCTTTAGAATATTCCCGCTTGCTGCCTGCCCCGCAGCAGACAACGGCCAAGGCTTCAATCAGACTGAAGCTGCCCCCAGGTATATTCGAACACTGCAGAATTAAGTACACCTTGGGAAAAAAAAAATCTCAATATAGATTAGAAATTGACAGGTTCCAGCAGAATGGAAGTCCTGAATTTATATTGCATTTGTGACTTTATAATAGCGAGAGGGGAGGGACAGCGTGTTTCTGGGTGGATTCATTATATTGAAAATCCTACTCAAAATTACCCAGGGGAGCAAGGTTGTGCCTCTTTTGCTCTTGAAAAACTGAAGCTAAAACTTAATATACTGTATGGTATAGATTCAATATTGCTTATTATTTTTAGAAGGAAATATAGGTTCAATATTGCTTATGTCTTCTTACAGGAAATTTCAGGAATGTCCACATATCCATGTAGGAATACATATGTATGCCAATAGAATACTGTGATTTGGGGAGCATTTATAAATTCAAGTGAACCAAAAAATAAATAACAAATACTGAATAAGTCTAGTTGAAATATGGAAAAAACAGCTAAAAATAATCTTGCTATAGCCGTGGAGCCGTGTGATGTGAGTACAGAGGGTCTTGTAATCTGGCAATAAACTCTGTCATACCATTCTTGGCTAGCCCACTTCTCTGACCTCATTTAACCTTATGATTTCATTTTCATCTCGAAACATCTTTGATGAGACTCCTGTCAACATCTTTTTAGAGGAAGATACGATACCTGGCTCTGGGATCTGTTCTTTTTATTTTTTTGAAAGCCTGGAAATCAGATTTCTTACCCCTTTCCTTTGACCAAACTTGACTTCAGCTCAATGTTTAGTTACTGAAATAAAATTCAGTGAAAGGCTTTTTGAGACAGACTCTTTTAAGAAAGTTAGGTAGAACTACTTTTTCTGCTTTCTAATGTGACAAATAATAGGGCTTGTAGAAAGAGGAAGTTTGGGGATCCTGGCCCAACGAGCTCCTTGGTTCACTGTCAGGTTAAGCATTATACCACACTGTCGAGGAGAGAAGTGATCCCTACAGGTGAACAGTCCAGCTAACTGAACTCCACTGTCACTGAAACTTTATCCTAACAAACCTTAATGGAGATCTTTCAAAGATACATTGCATACTTCCCTGTTCTCCTGAAACTTATCCATTGAATGCAATTTCTGCTTTAAAAATTATTATTAGGAGCCTAGATTCATAACATTTCAGAGCTGGAAGCCCCCTGAAAGGTAATTCAAGAATTCCTAAGTCATGAGCTCTGGTCCCCTGGGGAGTCAATGTCCCTTAAAATCCCTGTGTGCACCACACTTTGTTCATCGATGAAATATTGTGTTGTAAAATCATTTTTATATATATGCAGAGTATTAACATTAATAAAAGGCAAATTAATTTACATGTTGCTGAATTCATAGCTCTTTTGGTCACTTTTTTCATCAGTAGATTCAGAGTACAATTCTTATTTTATGGGGACCCTGGTTTTTTTCTACATTAAAAACTGAGGCCCAAACTCAATAAATGATAGGGATGATTATTGTTGTTCTCTGATTTGCTGAGTGAGGTTTCCATGGGCAGTATAGGCAGCCTCAGGAACTGCCGTGCTCGAAGTCTTCTGCACACCTCTCATCATCAGAGTATTTCCTCCAATCCCATCCACCAGCTGTTTGCATTGCTACCACTATGTGTTTCCGACTCCTTATAGGCTTAACATTTTGTTCTAGAGTTTAGACTCTAGAAGCTGACTTCTTTTTGAATAAGGGCAGTAAGTGTTCCCATATTCCTAATAGCACCCTCTTTCCTCAAACCAAATAGCTTGTCTTCTCAACCCAAAGTTGAGTTTTGTCTCCTCATCATGCCCTTATGAGTTCAGCCACATAGATGGGATTGGAAATTTTAATCTTTTTTACCCCTAAGCCAGTCTCTCCATTCAACAAGCTGCCCTTCTCACAGAAAAATGTGTGCTTCATTAAAATTTTCAAATTCTAGATGCTCACGTGATAAAAGTTAGTCCAACTGAGAGTAAACTTTGCAAAAAAATAACTCAGCCTAATTTAGGGATTTTAAGAAGTAGAATGAGGAAACCAAACATTGGCATATTATTTTAAACTATTAACTTCAAATTTCTTTCCTAAACTGAAAGGTCCTAGGCCATTCCCTACTCCTGCGATACACGCTGCGTATGTCAACACACTATGACAAAGCCTACAGAATATTCTATGTGTAAGTTGCTAATCATGTAACTTTAACAATGTTTTCTAGACTTACTCCCAAAAGAAATTCAGGGTATCCGTAGAACCTTTGCTGAATACACCAATTTGAGGGCTCACATCATATTCTTAAATTTTGCTGTAGGAGATGGTTTGGTATTTGTCCAGTTTAAAGGAGAAAAAACTCAACCCACCGCCAGCTACAAAGTAGCTTTGGCTATTGTTTCAAAGTTACTAGGGGAGCGTTTCTGTTCATTCTTTTAGATTTAAGGCCTGCTTATCAGGCATCTTTCAGGTGCCATCCAAGAATTTCTCGAGAGTACTTTCAGAGCATCTAAGGAACTGCTACTAAAGGTTTTCCATTTTCAAAGAGTAGACTTCTGTTAACATCACTTGCATGAATGATTCCAGGCATTTGCTTAAGAAAAAAAAAAAAAAAAAGCCAGCATTTTAGAGGCTCGGTGGTGGGGAAATGATACTAGACCCTGGATTCCTCTTCTTTAGTTGGTTTTGTGGAGCCACAACCAGTAATCTGAGGCCCTGTAGTGGGAATCTTTGGGGAAGAAAAGATTAATAGTACTGCAAGAATACATTAAAAAGCAAAACAAAACAAAAACAAAACCAGAGTGTTTGATCAGTGACATCATGCAAAAAAAGACAAAATAACACCACTCACATTTATGGCCAAGTACAGATTTGTGTAAAAGGGGGGAGGAAAGGGGTTATTAATTACTAAGGTTAAAATTAACATGCTCTGCCATCATTGCCTCAGGGAATAGATGAAAAGCAAATCTAGAAGGTTATATGCCTCAACTCTGCATGCTTGCTCTCTGCTTCTTGTTCAAAGGTTTGGAAAACCAGTGCTTACAACATCTGGACACCAGAAGATGATTCCCCAAAAACAGCTTCAGACTCCACCTCATTCTGGGGGAAGAAGAGAGAACATGCTACAAAGCAAAGATGTGGTTGGTGGATGGGGTGTTCCTGACGAGCCCAAAGAGGAAGCCACACACTCTCAGGAAAGAGAAAATGTACACTTGCCTAAGCAACAAAACAAAACAAATGGAGACTCTGGAAGAAGATAAAGCCGCAAAGAACATTGCAACAAGGTTGACAAATACACACTGCCAAATCTCTTTTTCCCTATTAAATCTCATTTTCATACAGTATTGAAACGAAAGCATTCTGACGCAGGGAAAAGCACCTGGAGGGGCTTTTTCCATAAGGCAGTCCTTGTCACCAATGTCAGCTCTTACTACTCTCCAGACGGCTCAGCCTTTGGGCAGAGCAAAGACGTATGTTTCTGCCTTCACATTATCCTTAAACATTTGGGCTTTTAAGAAGTAAATGAGGATGTTTCTGGCAGACTTTTATTGCTGCGTTAATCTTTGGTACATTTCATTTGTCCTCTTTTGTCAGTTTCTATAATGGCAAAACTGGGTGTCATCCAGTAGAAAATCTATTTTGGATAACGGCTATTTGACTTTATATTGACATTATTTATGAAATAAGTTAGACAAGAAGCCAATATATACATTTTATAGAAATTGGTTGAATCTTACTCACAAGTTTAACTTCAAACCAAGCAGTCCTAAAAGGAAACTGCCCAAATCCTCTCATTCCATCCCATCAAAACCAATGACATCAATTATGGAAGTAATTTGACACCACGGAAGCAGATGTTTAAGCCAACTCAAGGGACTGCGGGATCAACCGAGCCACTTCTAAAGTTTCTGCATACTGGGTTAACTTCTACTTTCCTGCATTTTGTTTCTTTTCCTATCTATATTTATATCTACATACATTCAACCCTGGGGCTTGTCCATGGAATTTCTACCCACATAGAGACTGAAGAGATGAAATCCAGAAATGAGTTTAGACAGAGATGCAGAATTTGAATCATTTTGTTGATGACACCAAGTAGAGTAAATAATTGAGTCAAGCCAGTGGCCAGGAGTGGAGTTAAGAGGGCAGGTCCTTTTTCATTTTCTGACATCCATAACAATGCCCTCGTCATTGTGTTTCAGGAAGAAAGTGGAGACACTCAGAAAACTAGATCCTCGATGACAAAACTTCTCTCCTGCCCTTTTCTTAAAAGACAGCTGTCAAATTGTAACTGCTCATAGGCCTACCCAGGAGGTGCTTCTTAGCTTTACAAAATGCAATGTCCATCCTGTGTTTAATGACGTTGGAGCTGCTCACTGAGCATGGGTACCAGAAAAGCAATCCTAGTATGGAACTGCAAGCAGCCAGGGTTTCATGACTGAATGACTCAGCCCCCCTCAGAGCATCATCGGTCCCAAGGCCATGGCAGAGTCACTGAACAAATCATCGGCGACTTCTACATCCTGACACTGTTAGCAACGCTTGTCCAGAGAAGCAGGTCAATCCCTTGAAAGGGGCTCACAAAGGATATTTTAAAACCTTGTCTATGAACTCCTGCCTTGAGCTGAACCTCGGGCAAAGTCTGCTGCTGGAACTTCAAGGCTCCCAGATAAGAGGGCGACGTGTCTCTTAAATGTCATGGCACTCATTAGGCAAGGACTGGCATCATTAGATGCATAAGTCCTGCCATCTGGGCCTCAGCTCAGCCCCAGCCTAATGCACGACTGGTGCCAGGATTTCTCTGGGCGTGAAACTCTGAACTCTGCCTTAATCAAACAGAAATCTTTTTTCTTCTCTTTCTAGTGTTAGGAGAAGGGTGATAAATAATTAGAAATGTATTATGTGGTCCTGACTAATTCTTAACTTAGTTACTTGATAGAAGAATGAGAACTGGAGTTTCTCAGCATTGTGACTCGCAGGGCAATTTACTGATTAGCGAATTGGTTCTTGTTTTCATTAAAGCATTCAATCTAAATGTCAAATGTAATAATACACACAAATGACCATTCAAAAACCCCACAATTTGAGCTTACATAGCTAATGAGATGATTTTTTTTTTGTTGTTAATTAAGAGAAATTGAATGGTTTAGGCTCTCCTGGCTTCTTAATTATATTTGATTGAATTCACCATGTGATTCAAGACAAGCTATTGAGGCTACACACATCCCAATTCCCACTCTGCTTCACCTTCAGTATCTTCTTGGATTCCCAACTGTCACAGGCAGCCCCTGTGGGTGTTGGAACATGGTGATATTGGTACTGTGTTTGTAAAATAATTTACTGTGGTCTGTAATTACACATACCGATTTGAAATTTTGACTTGGCACTGCATTTTTCACTTAAACCGTACTGTTCTTCTCTACCCCAGAGAAACAGCATTTACGTAATTGCTCTCAACTCCTCTATTTGGGTATTATAAATCAGTCCTGCAATAAAAGACTTCCAGAGACACTGCAGGCATGAGGTTCCTGGCATAATTCAGCCCCTGGGAATTTAGTTTCTAGTTTAAGGACAGGAGTCGAACAGCATTCATTTCTTATTGGAGATGAGATGGGAAGGGCCATCTGGAGACTTCGGATCCCGGCAACAAAGAGAGAGGGGCCACAGGGCGATCAGGAGGGCTGGGCAGAACCCAGGCGGCCAGCTCAGATCCATAGGTCGCCTCCTTTTTCTCCTTGCCGACTTCCGGGTCCCCCTCACCTGTCACACCAACTGTATAACGTGTCGTCTGTCCTCCTATCACCTGTCTTATCTACTGTGGATCCTCCGGATTCACAGATTCCATATTTGTGAATTCTCCGATTTGCTAAACTTTATTTGTAGGCCCCAAATCGACACTCATCGCATTTTCATGGTCACTCATGGATGTGCTCAGAGTGGCAAAAAACCCAGAGTCTCTGATGCACATGCTCCCTGCTGAGGCTCTGCCTTCCTGTGTCGGCTCTCGTCCTGTAAGCAAGTGGCCTTTTCCAGGCCTGTGTAGTGCCATGATTCTCTCCCTCTCATGTCTTTCTTTGGTGATTTTGCTATTTTTAATGGCCCCCAAGTGTAGCAGTGCTGAGGTGTTCTCTGGTGTTCCTAAGTGTAAGAAGGCTGTGATGTGCCTTACAGAGAAAATACATGTGTTAGATAAGCTTCATTGAGGCATGAGTTATAATGCTGTTGGCCTTGAGTTCAAGGCTAATGCATCATAATATATATGACATAAGATGTCTTTAAACACATATGAAATAAAGTTATGTATTGATTGGTTGATGAAAATGTGAGGCTTGCAGGAACATCACCCTCTATCTCCCCCAGAAACAATGGTTCAGGATTTGTTAATCCAGTGCTCACAGTGATTTTATAGAACCTAACGATTGCAAATAATAAGAACCCACTGTGTGCATATATTGATACAAACTCTTCACTCCACCTCCCATCCTGGGGCATGTTTGTTACATTTGCCACATTTTTGCCTTAGGCTTGTGGTTCTTAACCTTGGCTACACAGTCAACCTTGCTGGAGCCTTTAAAAAAATCCTGATGCCCAGGCCCCATTCCAGACCCAAGTAAGAGAAAATCCCTGTAGTGGGGTCAGAGCACTCATACTTTTTAATGCACCCGAGTACCCGTAATGGCTAGCCAGGCTGAGAACTACCGTCTTGGGCTATCTTTTTGCTTGAGTGTCCCCCCCAAACTCTGTCCCCTATCCTAGACATTGCAAACTTCCCCAGGTTGGATGATGTTTCTGCCTGGTCTTAATAAGATGCCCACAGAGAATGGACATCTTGTTTCCTTTTCAAGTGGCTTTTAAAGGACAACATACAAATCATTGCTTCTCCTACCAAACAAGTCCTGTTTGCTTTGGATTCACATGCAGAATTCTGCTCGGGCTCTTCAGCTCAGGATTTTATCACTCTTGCTCTGCCCTCCAGGTAAAATAAATGATATTTTGCCTCCAGAATTCCAACCTGAAGGATACCTGGGCAGAACTTTGTGAAGACTCCTTAGACACATGGTTTTATTCCTGGACAATAGTGCCTGCTTCTTGCTGTGGCCATTTCACTCTTGCCGAGCAGGAAGAGAGGGTCAGGGCTCAGCTGGAGGCCCTCCCTGAACGTGAATCAGCTGCAGGAAGCTCTGAGCATCTTTTCTCTAAGTCTGGAAATTCTGCTGGTGAAAGCATAACTGATTCACAAACAGAAAAAACTGTGTTCTAAATCCATGGACCAGCAGCACTGGCATTACCTGGAGCCTTTTATTTTTCCCCAGAAAGGCTGGACTCTCCCGCCTTACCTCACACCTACAGAACCAGGATCTGATTTTAAGATGCCAGGGGATTTGTGTGTATATTCAAGGTTAAGATACACTGCCTACATACCCAGCTCTGACCTGCTGGCTTGACACCTGTTCTCATGACGCTGGGATAGGCATCAACCATACAAAAAGCAGCCTGCTAGAGTGAGAAGAATTTGGGATTTGGGTAGTAAGTCATATAACCTTTCTGTGCCTCAGCTTCCCCCAATATTAGATATCAAAGGATACAGCATGGGATTGTTGGAAAAAGTCCAATCATTTAATGTACATAAAAGGGTCTGGAAAGTGTAAAGTGCTACAGAAATATTAGTTACTAGTTGTCAGAGTAAGAATACCTCAAATGGAAACCAACACTGCTAATGGAAAAATCAACTCCAAGTATTAGCCAATCTAATGACATTCACGGATCATTTTCAGTATATTATGGACGGTATGAAAAATATCTCTGATTACTTGACAGTGTTTCACAGATTTACGAGAGATAAATTTCCACCATGGTCTGTCATACCAAAAAGAGTATCTTCCTTGCTCTTTCAGAATCCTTACACTGACAAACTTTTCTCTGCCCTAATCAGAATCCTCTTCCTTTGACTCAGACTCAACTTGGTCTTTCCTTTCCTCTCACACATTTTTTTTTTTTTTTTAAAGATTATTTATTTATTTTTGAGAGAGAGGGAGTGATCGAGAGCATGCACAAGCTGGGGGAGGGGCAGAGAGAGAGAGAGAGAATCTCAAGCAGACTCCCCCGTCCTCCCTTCCCCCTGGCTGCTGAGTGGGGAGCCCAATGCAGAACTTGATCTCATGACCCTGAGATCATGACTTGAGCCGAAATCAAGAGTCGGACGCCTAACCGACTGAGCCACCCAGGCGCCCCTCCTCTCACACATTTTAGTGTTCACATTTCATTTCTATTTTCTGGAGGGTCAGGGCATGTGAATCACCTTCTTTACCATTAGATTTCAGTGCTCAGAACACCTCATGAGACCCTCTCTTTCTCTGTCCTGACACTGGTAAGCAATACTGATTGCCCAAAGTTCTTATTGAAAATTCTAAGTACCTCCATTATATTTAGAAATTCAAGTCAAGCTAAGCACCTATTATGTGGCTGGGTTACATTGGGTTCTTCATAGGCAAAACAAGGGCATGGACTAGGTGACTTAATTAATTCATTCATCAGATACGTGTTGAGTGCCCACCATGTTCCGTGCTCTAAAAGCTGAGGGCACAACAGTGAAAAAGCCATTACAGCTCAGCAGACGATCTCTCAGCCCCTCCCTGAGCCAACCTTCTACAATGCTATAATGCTATTAGCATATTTATGCAGTGCCATTCTCATCTGGACAAGGTATTTTCCCCACATTATTTATTTCTGCATATTTTTAAAAAGTCTGCCTTGTAATACCAACAGAACCGCCAGCCAGGGACGTGAGGGTAAAGGCTCTGCCAGGTGCTCACCACAGGCGAGGTTCTGGAGAAGGGCAGGCACGACACTATATCATCGTCCCCACTCCTGGCTCATCCAATGCTCTCATTTCTCCTGCACATTTTAGGATCTCATGAAAGGGTGACTGGATGAATGAATGCCCTGTCTCCTGACTCTGCTTCTTTCTTACCAGCCCCAGGCTGGGGATACTGTACTGTCATTTCCCCAAATGCAACCTAAAAGAAAGACCCATCCCTAAGAACCACCTCTCCTGTTCCTTCATTCTCTGAAGAAGAGGCCACGTGGCCGTGAGCACAGCGTCCGTGTCAATGCCGACTACGTGTCAGGTACAGATAGGTAGACGTTGTTTCATTTAGTCCTCATTTAATGCCTTCAGAGGCAGGTTCTACCATTATCCCTCCCTCCACCCTGCCCAACACAAATTTCACAGACAGGAAGCTGAGTTGCAGCGGGTAATGGACTTGTCAAAGATCAGACAGCTAGGAAGGGGCAAGAGCCAGGGTTCAAGACCACGGTTCTCTGACTTGCAAGCCTGCCTTCTTATGACCAACACGACACTGGGCCTCTTATGGCAGAAAGAACTCGCGGACTTAGACTCTCAGCCCTGACGCTGAACACTCAATATCCAAAACCCCGAGCAAGTCCATTGGCTCCTCAGGGTCTCAGGATCTCATGTGGAATACAGTTCTAATAATGGTAATACCTCTTTACCTACTTCCCAGGGTTGCTGTGGGATCACATGCTGCCTGCCTCATCCTCATCCATCCATCCATCCATCCAGTATTTGTTGAGCATGTGCCCTGTGTGCGGAGCATATGCTGGGCACCAGGAAAGATGATCAAGAAAGACCCGCTAAGATGATGTGTGGAAAACTGCTTTTGAAATCTTTCAAAAAAAATTTTTGAAATTCTTGAAATTTCCCTTCCTGGGAAGAGAGAGGTTCAGCTAACCTCCTCATTCAACAAACACTTAGTGTCTCTATGCATAGGGCACTGAACTAGTCAACAGGGCCACAGAGGACGAGGAGAGTGTAACAGGAGACAGGGCTGCCCAGATAACAATCAGTATCTTTTACTATGTATTAAGCCACCACCTGCTAGGGAGAGAAGCACACAACAGCGAGGAGCTGTAAGGCAGTGCTAATATTCTAAGTAACACTTTGCACGAAGGTGAAGAAGTGCTGAAAAAGTAAAAATTTTAGGTGATTTCAATTTCAATGAATTCACCACAGTATCTCAAGGACTAATGAGTGTTTTCGAGGAGGTGGTAATACACCCGGCCCTCCATTTTGGAATGACAGTAGTGGGATATTTATGAAAGTCGAAGAAGCTCTGCTCTCTTGCTTCCATGGTAAACGTGCATGTTGTTTCCTTGGCTGTAAGTTGGCTATTCCATACAATCATTTAAAATCCGAGAATCTGAGATGCGTGAAGATTCCCTATAACTGAATTAGAAATCACCTGCTCAACCACGTGGAAAGCCTCTCTCTTCCATTTGGGCTTTCCCCAAATGACTCACACAGCTTATGGTTTGGGTCTTGTGTGGGTGGTCTGAGGGCAGAGTCAGGCAATCTCCGCATAAAAAAGCCAAACCAGGATCTTTTCATTTTAAATTAAATGCTGGAGGAGCCCCAGACTTAAGGGAAACGACATAGCTTTTTTTTTTTTTTTTTTTTTTTTCTTCAGAGAAGTAAGATAACCACAATGTTTCCCTGAACAAAAAGCTGTGCTTCAAAAATGATTCCCCCTGAAGTGAAACTGCTTCACCAGGTGCCCGAAGGGGCAGATATGGATAGACGGGCGTTGACAGAGAGCTTTTCATTCCTGAGGCAAGACCTCAGGAGAACTGGTCGAGAGAAATGCCAACGTTTTACTGAAAAGTCGATGTTGCTGTTGTTTAGGTGCCCAGTGGATTTGGTCCTGATGGAATTTTAATGATGGTGCTACATTTCTTGGGCCCTTCCTCCAAAAATACTTTCAGAAGACTGGAAGCTATAAAGCTGCGATTTGTTTCCCTTGTTTATTTACTCCCTAATTATCTCGGAATTCCAGAACTTTAAAGCAGGAAGGGAATTTAAAAATATGATTTAGGAATCATCTATTCTACACCCTTCTCTCCCCTCGCTGCCCCCCACCATTTTATCAGTTAAAGAATCAGAGGCTTAGAGAGAGACAGCGACTGTCCAAGGCCACTCAAGAAAGTTGATACTGAAGCTAAGACTAGAGCCTTGATGTTTTTGGTCTTCATCATTCATATTATATCAATGGTTATTAATCTTTGTATCAATGATATTGATAAAGAAGAATAGAATAATAGATCTGTGATCTACCACAGATAATCCCTCATTTAACACCAGAGTAATACAAGGCAGAACCCAACCGTTGAGAACTACAGATTTTTACAACAGCATGAACAGTGTAACCCAAGCACAGCAGGAACTAGGACCTTCAAAAAATGATCATATGCCATCAGCGTGTTTCCAGAACCAGGGCTATCGCATCTTCACAGATGTCGGCATTTTCCAGGTCTGGGCACTCTGTGCACCTGTCCTTCTCCTATTAGCTGTCTATACTGTTTAGCCATCACCAATCCAGATGTGCCACAGGACCCTCTCATTTTTGCCTCACTGCTCAGAGAGATAGCCACCACTGTGAAATCAAGTATTGTTTGTAGACTAGAGAAAGCAACACCTTCTTTAGTCAAAGTCTTCACCCTGGAAGACTTCTTTCCCTACTACAAGTAATCCTGCTCATCCGTTTGGGTTGTATTTCTTTAATTCTGTGATTTTAATTATGACAATACATTTATGGAGAGGTTTGCAGCTGGGATGTCTATATGTAGACAGACCTAGAAGCCATCATTCATATACCTAATTATCTAATGAATCAACTGATTTGTCATTTGAAAAGACCAGGCATTTTCCACTGGGATGTCACTATTGTCTGGCCTGAGCCTTAGAGACGGTTATTTATTATTGACTGACACTTCATAATTAGCAGGACTGCAGAATCTGTCATTTTAGAGCCTGAAAAAAAACTTCAGGGATCATTTAGTCAGTATTTCTGTTCTCCACAGTCTAGTTCCCAGATAAGACAGTGGAAACTGAGGGAAGATGGCTGACAGGCTGAAGGTCACACCGTAAATGAGAGGCACCAAGCTCAAGTTCCAGGAATCCTTCTACTTGGCCATGGGAACTTCCAACAGTCTCTTGGCGTCCAAATGCAGCCCTTGCTTTAACGGAAATAGGCAACATCCTATTAGTTATCCAGAGTGATTTGTGAGAAGATCACCATTAGGAAAATCTCAAGCTTGAAGGGGAAGTTCTAGGGGAGGTAAAGATATTTCAGGTACACCCCATTAAAGATTTTAATTTAAAAGAAGCAGATTCAGGGTGCCTGGCTGGCTCAGTTGGAAAAGCATGTGACTCTAGATCTTGGGGTCATGAGTTCAAGCCCAACTTTGGGTATAGAGATTACTTAAAAAAATAAATAAAAAACTTAAAAGAAAAAAGAAGCAGATTTATCCCCATTTAAAATCTGTGAGTAGCATAAAGTTTTATTTCACTGCCTAATCCTCAAAGATAAAAACAGTTATGGGTAAAGTATTATTTTTTAGTGGGATATAGGCATTGTACAACTATATTACATGTCATTCATTCATGCATGCATTCATTCAGTAAGTATTCAACATCTGTGATATGCTAGGCAGCGTTTTGGACAACAAGAATACTTCAGGGAACAAGACCAGGCCCCTGACTTCTTGGGATTTATATTCAAGTGGAGGAGACAGATCATAAACAAGTAAACAAATTAAAATAGACTTCCAATTTATGCAGATGTTCCTCTGTTCCTTCTGGAAGCTCACTAAAATGACAGCAAATGTATAAACCCATAAGGAAAAGAATTCAGGAGAGATGACAGAAGAAGACAGTGGGTATCACCAGAAGTCAATGATATTTTGGGAGCTGGAAAAAGCAGGACATGGGATAACTGACTCAGCAGACCAAAGAAAGATGACATGTATGTCCACAGGAAGGGGAAACATGGCCATTCATGCCACAGGAGTCCCAAGAAGTTCTGGACTCAGAGACCAGGTACCTTTAAAGGCAGGGGTGCAGGGAGGGGCCAAAATAGGAGGTTTGGTAGAAAGTATATCTAAGGCACAAGGAGACCCTTAGCTTCTCTCCCACACCTCATAAAACCAAGTGATTATCATCTTAGCACCTTTCTCTTAACAGCCCCTAGAACCCCGGCAGCCAGGCCTGAATCTTCCAGGAGGAGACAAAGTTTCCTCTAGGGGAAATGGACTGGTCCATGAGAAAAGAATTATAGCTGGTATTTTGTGTGAGCCCCCAACAGAAGCAGCCAGGCCACATCTCTACCTGATCTCTCTGTGGTAAAATTCGCACATATGAGGTTCTAGCGCTTTCCCATTAAATGAAAGGACTCTCACTTGAGGGACAGGGTCCAAAACAAACAGAAAAAGAAAGTCCAAGGAAGCACAATGTTGGGAGCAGAAAAAGACTCCAAAACTCAACTGTCATGTCTTCAGAGCTATTAGCAAAGGTTTTGCACCCATGAAACAAGAACAGAATGCAATACAAAAAGGAACATTCAAGGAACAAGAAAAAACTCTTAGAATGGGAAAATGTGATAGCAGAGATTAAAAATTATATAATAGGTTTGGAGGATAAAGTCTTAGAAATCACCCAGCAAGTAGAACAAAAAGATTGTGGAAATAGGACAGGAAAAGTTAAGGAGTAACAGTATCATTAGAGAAGAGCTATTATGTGATTAAAAGGAGTTCCTAAAAAAGAGAACACAGAATGAATGAGAGGAAAAGATTTTGAAAATTTGAGAACATTTCCTAGAACTGAAGGAGAACTAGCTTTAGGGGCACCGGGTGGCTCAGTCGGTACAGCATGTGACTCTTAGTCTCAGGGTTGTGAGTTCAAGTTGCACCTTGGGCATGGAGCCTACTTAACAATTTTTTTAAAAATTAAAAAAAAATGAAGAACAAGTTTTTAGACCAGGACTGAAATAGGAGGATAGAAGTCTCCAGGAGGGATGTCTTCAAGGGAAAACACCCAGAGGACTTTCACAATCACTCGTGGGTGGTAATTATTCCCCTCTTTGTAATATGAGGAAATCAAGGCCAAGAGAGGTTAAGGCATTTCTCCAAGGTCACACAGCTAGTAATCAGTGGAACTGGGACTGAAACCCAGGTTGGTCTGACTCCAAAGCATGTGCTCTGAACCACAACCAATATTGCCTGAGATCTTTCTGGACTCTGATTCTGTAATCTAGTGTATTAGGATGGGATTCTATAGATTCATTAGGTTGAAGAGAAATCCACGTATCAAGCAGGATTTTCCTAGAGTTCCAACAGCTCGGCCAAGGGCCCATTCAAATCTTTGCCAATCTGGATGATTCCAAAGGGCTGGGTCTAAGCTGATCTAAAAGAGGGAGAGGCAGAAGGGAAGGTGTTCCTCTGCACCCTTCTTTCCCAAAGTCAGGATCCTTCCCTCCCACCCCCAAAAGTCAGGATTCCTAATGAATTATCTTTTCAAGTGCTTTGTTTCTCTCAGTCCATACCATTTAGAGTGGTAGAGTGGTCTCACAGGGTAGGAGGATCTCTGGAAGTAAACCATTATTTACTCAATAATGAAGTGGAGTTGAAAACATTGACCTGCGTGCAAAAGCAATCTCCTGGGTCAAGGAATTTTAGCAGCCCTTTCACTTGGAGTCACGCCAGTTTGAGAGTTTGACCCGAGTGTATAAAGCGTCTTGCTCCTAAGCCATTTCAGGGGCAGCCAAAATGACAAAGCCTTGGTTAAGGAAAGGCACTTTTTTTTTCTCTTGGCTGCTTTGTGGTTATGTTTCTGGAGTGAAGACCCAAGAAGTAAACATGAAATCCTCTGCTTGCTCTGTCCTGTCAGAAAAAGCACTTATTTCTTGTGTTGACCTTTCTAAAAAGTTTGTTCTTGCAACCGCACAAGGATGGAAGGCTGCTGCCATGCAGACGTGTGGATGGGAATGAGGAGAGGGTCACGAGCGAGACCTCGGCATCAAGCCGTCCCGGTTGAAGGCTTAAAGAGCTTTTCTCTGAGCAACTGCTTCTCCAGTACCCCATAATTAGCCTGCTCTCGGAACTGCATACAGATTGAGTGGCTGGGGAAGAGGAGCAAGAGAATAACTCTAAAAGCAAATAAAAATTAAGCAGCTGCCTCTAGCTAGAGAGAGAGATCACCCACAGAAAATTAGGGGAAGAACTGTGACCACACAAAGCTTTCCATTCTTTTTCGCACATCTCATAGATTGAAAAGAAAGCCTCCAAGCAACACATCATTTGCTTGCAAGACACCTACCCTCTCCGAGTACTGACAATTCTTATTCCTTAACAACAGTGAGCTATGCACCGAGACTTACCTTGAATTTAGGATCTGCAACTCAGATCCGGCCTTAGGGACTGACTGGCCTCAATCATGTTCTCAGCTCACACTCCAAGTAGACACACTTTGGGGAACCAAAAACTCTGAAGTTGAGCACACAATGCTTTGGGATTTGGAGTTGCATTGCCAAAAGTAAACAAATGTACGCATGTGGTCGTTTTTACCCAAAGATGCCATTATTACACTTGCAGTGAGCTCTAGCTTTTAGAATAATACTTATATAGAACATTCAGTTGGGATATTTAAATTATCCTGCTAAAACCAGCAGAGTTAATAACAATATCACAGGCACAGAATAATTTCTTGGATAATGATGAACATATGTGAATAATTCCCTTTCGCACAACCTAGCTCCCTGAGGCCTAACAACTACTCCCCAACTCTTCCAACTTCCCAAACATGCTTCAGTCTTGAATGTTCTCCCACGGCACCCAGTGGATACAGATCCAGGCGTTATTCTAGTCAAGCCCTCCCATCAACATCTCTCCTCAGCAAGCTCTCTCTCTCTAGTTCCTGAAAGTATTCGGGAGGTCCACACTCTCCACATTTAGAAATGCAGCCTGAGGTGGGATTTAGGGCACCACCTGCCCTGCCCATCCAACACCACAGAAATGGCACTTGTTAGAGACAGCAAACCAAAACCAAAAACAGCCATCTAAAGAATTCCAATTTACTGAAGAAAAGGACTATTATACACATTACCCCCCCCCAAAAAAAATCACCCGATGAAATCCTTTCAATATTTGTTATCTTAAGATACTTTACAGATTATTAACTTTGATAGAAAATCTCAGGAACCGAGTTCCTGCCAATGAAGATTAATTAGAAACCAAGATAATGTGTACCCCAAATCATAGTTTTAGTCGATGGGAAAATGATTTGACTCAAATAAAGGTCATTTCAGGCAATTTTTAAAGAATATACCCACCATGTAAATGAGACTTGTCTATATTATATGTTCTCTCCCTTATGCTCCACTTTGACACTAATGATGGATTAGGGGAGTACGCTCAGTGTCTTCATCTTTGCCACCACTATCCTTCTTCCACCGAGAAGCTGAACTTCTAGGCTCTGTAAGATAGTGTTGGGTGCTGTCACCATCCACGGACACCCTCAGAGACTGCTCCTCAGGAAACTGGCACCGAGGGATGCATGTCTCATTTTATTTGGACTTGGGTATTGCAAAAGTTGTTGTTGTGGTGGTGGTGGTGGTGGTGGTGGTGTGTGTGTGTGTTTTAATCCAAAATGGGTAGTAGCTTTTGACACAGAGCCCCAAACTGCATGCCCCCACTTCCTCTGTGGAAATATTTGACTTAATGGCACAGGAATAAGACCAGTAACATGCCGAAAGTTTACCAGATCTCTGAAAACAAAGAACCTTCAAACAGTTCACTTTCCTCCCAAAAGAATCTCTTTAAGATGATGCCACAATCACAGAGCAAGAGTGGCTCTCAGGTCATCTGTGATGTGGGTGCCGGGCAGCTGAACCTGTCTATCCTCTGATGTGTTTTAACTCCGACAGGATAGCGAACCCACATTTGTCATCGTAACATGCTCAGGCATCTCATCATCACCAAGATCTTTACCTGTAATTGTTGCTGATTTTCTTTTCTTTCTATATGGCAGAGACCAAGGAACTCGTGATAGTGCCCTTCCTATTAACGCACTTTAACGTCCTTCTCAATGATCAAACCACTCCTTATTTAGCCTTATTACTCCAGCCTAAATCACCCTGCCTTTTCTTTTAGGAGACCTTTTTTCTCTCTCTTCATGAACATCTTCATATCCTATTCCTTTTGTATCTTTTTTATTTTTAGTAGATGATACGTGGCACTAACATGGTACTCACTTCAAAAGGTAGAGTGAAAAAGTGGTTCCTGGGCATTCCCTGTCCACCGGACTTTTCAGTTCCAAACTTCCAAACTCCAGCAAGCAGTTACTGGTGTTCACATTCTTTTAACAATGACGGGAACTGAAATCCTATCAGGTTCTTGCTGAGTGTGTAGTTAATGCCGAGTATATCTGGGGAGCCTCCCCCTGGCTTTGGCAGGCACCTGCTGCTTGAATACCAGCCTAGCACGTTCAGTGGTATAGCACCCTCCTTCTCCTGCTCACCGCAACCTAACAGCATTGTATCCTCATCAGCTCCTACCTTAGAAGCGTAGGATGAAAGTACTAACAAGGGTCCTTAGGGGTCATCCAAACTTGTACCTTCATGACAATGTGGGAGTCCCCAAGATTGCAAGATCACACACTGAGTTAGAAGTGGGGTGACTTTCCCAACCCATTGCTCTTTTCACTACGTCACATTCTTTTTCTTCCAAACATTTTAAACTCTTGGGACCGGCCGCACTTCCTTGGCCCGTATCTATGTGCATAAACTCATTTGTCTCTCGTAAATCCAATTCTGTTCCTTAAGGATCATTTTTTAAAAGATTTTATTTATTTATTTATTTGAGAGAGCACAAGCAGAGGGAGAGGCAGGGGCAGAGGGAGAAGCAGACTCCCAGCTGAGCAGGGAGCCCGATGCTGGGCTCGATCCCAGGACCCCCGGATGAAGACCCGAGCTGAAGGCACATGTTTAACTGACTGAGTCACACGGGCGCCCCCCTTAAGGATCATTTTTTATAAATTTGAATAATATCCTTACATATATCACTGATGTAAAAAATTATTCCTGCTAGCAATGGATCCCGAAGAAGCAACAACAAATGTTTACCTTACTCTACTCTTATTTTTTTTTTCTAGTCCATTTTAAGGCATTTAGTAAGATATATCACTGGAACAATCCTTAGGGTATATTGATATTTGTGGAGGGCCAGCTCTTTGTGGAGCTGAGTCAAAGCATCTTGATTTCAATTTAGCATGTAGGAAGAGCTTTGTCATAAGGCTGCCCCAGGGAGCCTATTCCAGCCCCATTTCCTGGAGAGCCTGGCCTGGTGGAAGAAGCAATCCTTACTGTATCAGCATTAGCAACAAGTGAAGAAATAATAATAACGAGGGCTATTATTTGTTGAGCATCTCCTACTGGCAAGTGCTCTACACACATTTCTCATTAAATCCTCACAACAACCCTAAGTAGCTCTCAACTCATCTTCACTTAACCAACTTGATAGACCAACCAGTACTCTCCCTTCCCCTTAGACTACTCCCTGATGCCCATATGATGCACCAACTCCTCAACTGTAATTCAATTGTACACTTCTGCTCCCACCAGAGAACTTGGAGGGGGACCAAGAGTCCATTGATCTTGTTCCCAAATCTGTTCATGCCAGTTGTACTTATTGTAAATATGTCATTTAAAAAAGTATAACAAATGATGACACAGGAATTATAAAAAAGTTAATTGCACAAAAACTGCATTACATGTTTTAGAAATAGTCATTGTTTTGCTTAAAAATCTACCGTTGAATTCAGAAAGATTCTGTGCTCTGATTGCTTTTTTTTTTGCAAATGTCTTCAAATGCTTTTTCCATTTTGAAGAGATCACAGACAATCATGCATCCAGGGTGTGAATTATGCAGGAAAGACAAAGAGCAGCCAGAGTTAGGAGCGCTATCCTCAAAGAAAGATCCATCGCTCTATATAGAAACAGCACATGAATGTACGTATTCATGCTTTAAGTTAATATGTATGGTCCTATTCCTTTTTTTATGATTCCTTGCTTTAAACAGCTCTTATAATCAACACATCAACTACCAATCCTGATCAAATCATTTAAGAGGTCTCCTACTGAAATTTAGTCCCATTTCATAGACGAAGAAAGGAGCTTTAGAGGCCAAGTAACTTGTCCATCACCAGACACCTACTCATTGGAGGAGCTGCAAGAGAAAACCAAAGCATCTGACTTTGAAGCCGTGTTCTTGATCTTGATGGACACTGCCTTGTCATTTATACCCCAAAATTGAATATCTAACATGCCACTTAGCCCTGTAATTCCCTTTGCACAACAACATTTTCCTGTACAGAGGAGAAGACTGAAGTATAAAATAACCTGCTATGAATCTTTTAGCTCCAGATGGATTTGCTGGGCTTTTCTGAAAGGATGCATCTCAGCAAGGTTGGCTGTGAAACAAATCTCTAAAGCAAACCCTGTGCTCTCATTGGTTCCTCTAATTCTAGCCATGGAATTCGTCTATGGAAATGGTCCAGACTTTTGGCAAAGAATGATTACTCCAGGGTATGTTAGAAAATCCCACATAGCATTTTCCAGATTTTGGAATCCCCTGTCTTCCTTGTTTCCTCGTCTCCTTACCTTTCTCTTAATTGACTTATACCTGAGATTTCCTGTACTCAGATACCATTCTTTACCTAATAGAATGTTGAGAATGGGGGTGGCAGGAATGGTATGTACAGTGTTTAAGAGTTAGAAAATACACCCCAAATTGACAGTAAGCACTGCCACTAAGATTCACCCTTACTTGAAACCATTAAATTCAAGGGTTTAATTTGCCTGATATTAAAGATGTCAAATATATATGTATACATTACATATATATATATATGTGTATATATATAATGTATATACATTTAAGTTACATTCATGATACATCTTTCTTCAGTGTAACCTGAATTTGTCCCTGGAAATCTTAAAAGTGAGAAAAGAAAAAAATAAGTGCAAGATTAGAAGTTTTCTTGTCCAGTTTTTTTTTTCCTTTCTTTCTTTCTTTCTTTTCTTTTTCTTTTTTTTGGTGGAGCAGCCGCTGTTAGACTATGACTCTAAATCTTGTGAAATAATAGAAATCATAAGACTACAGGGCTCAAAAAAGTCTTAAAGAAGCCATGTTCATCTCTTCCTCCTTCCTTCCCTCTTCCAGGCTAGTCCAAACTAAGCCACATATCCCAGCCAGAATCCATCCTATTTTTGAATTACAGTAGAGAATTAGAACTTGGCTCATCTAGTATTTAATAACCCGCACTGGATTTAGGGTCTAAGAAAAATCCTCCTGGATAGGGGACGATGACACAGCCTCATGACCCAAGGTGCATGGAGGCCCGTGGAGGTCGTTGACTTTTCCCAGGCAGTGGGATCTCCGCCGACTCACAATAAACCAGCAGACTTCTTGCTTAGTGTAGTGTTTTTCCGATTGTTGCCCCAGAAAAGAAACATGAAGCGTGGTGAGGAAAACACAGTCCTGTGAAACCTCTGGACTCTTGGAAGGGAAGGATTAGGTAGTGGTAATACCAGATCTTCCGAGATCTCCCTGAGCCCCCTTCACGCTGTAGTATCAAGAAGGCCAGTGTTATGCTTAAAAAAGTTTCCCCTGAAGGGGAAGGAAGCTGAAGCTAAAAATATATCAGGCCAGCTGTTATAAATGCTTCTCAAAGGAAGCAAAGCAACGAGAGTTACCTCTTGGAAAAGCAAATGAGGGGTTAAGGAAATAATGGAATTTTTCAGTTACATGCCAGGTTGGCTAGATTTGGGGGAGGAAGAAATTTTCCAACCAGAAACTATGTTGGTAAAAGACAAAATAATTCCATGAAGATTTATTTATACGACACCAGTGGCTTAGGACGGGGAAGACCTGCAGCCTGCCGAAAAGAATCGGGGTCTGCAGGCCTTGCCCTCTCTTTTCAGTTTCCAAGAGGCCACTCCCAAGACCTCGCTTCCTGTCAGGCCTACCTAAAGCTGTGTGGTGTCTCTCCTTCCCTTGAATATCTGGGTTCTGATCATTTTTTGCAGGCTGACTGCAATGAGCTTGAAGTGGCTGCTGGTCTTGTCAGAAAATGTTGAAGGGCAGAGGATTTCTTGAACCAAACGGGTGTCTCTGAAGGAGCTGGCCCTGGCTGACGGGGTTAATCCATGGACTTGGAGGGGTTTTTTCCACTGGTGGATCGGGGGTTCCCAAAAGAGCCATTTTCCCTGAGATCCACGTCACCCTCACTTCTCACCTTGCCTGCTGGAGTTAGTTTTGTTCCACGTGTTGGCTCCATGGGGCCTAGCAACCATCCTTCCCATAAATAGATGGACCCTCCACGCTCCTGGAAGGCCAGGTCAGAAGGACCAAAGCCCAAGAGATATCCGGGCACTGGATGCCTCAGCAGTTTTTGTTTTTTCACTTTTAATTTTGAAATAACTATAGATTTAACAAGAAATTGAAAAAATAGTACACAGAGAGGTCTCATGTACTGTCTCCCGGCTCCCTACAAGGTGACATTTTATCCAACTATAGTGCATTATCAAAACCAGGAAATAGACATTCACGCAATACAATTAACAAGACTATAGACCTGACTTGGATCTCAGCAGTTTTGTACACAGATTTTTTGGGGGGGGGAGGAGGGGAGAGGCGGGGGCTTACAAATTTCTGTACAACCCTATGGCATTTTTTTCACATGAATAAATTCATATAACCACCTCCACAATCACGATCACAATATGTTTTAAAAATCTGTTAGTATTGAGACCTAGTTGGTAAAATAAGTCATGCAAAAAAAAAAAAAAAAAGCAAGAGTAATGACAAATGTCACTATGAGGATTATGACAGAAGGCTAAATGATCAATATTATCACCAGATATTTAGTGAATTCCCAAGGACGTTTTCTCGTTTATTTTGGAAATTCATTAACTTCATGAACATCTGCCTAGTGAGCCCAGGAATTTATTAAGTTCCTACTGTTCAGCAAACATCTATGGCAGGGCGGGCAGACAGGCTTCAGCTCACATGCCATCTCTTATCGAATTATAGTGGCTTCCTTGAGGGGTATACAGAGGAGGATTTGGAGGCCACATCTGGCCCTAGTGAGAGACAGCCAGGATCTAACAGAGACGCACTGCCCCCGGAGGATGGCAGCTGAACGCGTGCCAGGAAATTGCCATCTCCACAGTTTCTGTGAGCCACGCAAGTGTTCTAGGTGCCGGGAAGGAGAGATCAAGAACTTGGGAACACAACCCTTGTCCCCAAGGAGTTTGTGATTGGGAAGGGAAGGCAAATATGTCAACCAAGAACTGTGACACAGAACGCTAAGGGCTGCCATTGAAATATATGGGTCAGTGCAAAGCGAGCACACTGGGGGTGTGATTTGGGCAGGATCCTAGATCTGTGTGCTGTGGAGAACCATGCGGGGACAAATTCAGAGTCAGAGTCAAACAAGGGTCTACTAGCTAGAAATTGAGTCAATCTCTGAGGATAGGATTAGGAAGGACAGGCATGTCTCCTCAAGTTCAGAGGCAGACTCTGGAGCCTGACCGCCTGGGTTCAAGCCCCAGTTCATCCAAACTTGGTTGGTCTGTGACACTGGTCAAGTGACTTTGCCTCTCTGTGCCTCAGTTTTCCTCTTCTGTTAAGTGGGGATAACACATCATGGAGGTATGAGGATTAAATGAGTTAATATTTACGTAAAGGGTTTGAACAGTACCCAGCATGTAGCAAACGATACGCAGTAGTATGCTATCACTGTTAATTTACTTTTTTTTTTAAATGATCTACGGTGCCAACATTTTTTAAGGTATTGTTTTTATTATCAGAAAAATCAACTGAGACAAAGAAAAGAAATACTAAGTTTCCAAAGTGTACCATGAGACTGTAGAAGTGGGCAGTCTAAATGGAACATTTTGGAAGAATTTCTGTTACCTAAAGCTTCTGCGTTCTTGCCTCATACCAGGCTAGCAAAGGGCAGCACCTTTTCAAATCCACGTGTAAAGAATGCGAAGTAAAGTCAAGTATTGCAACGACTGGAATAGAAACAAGTTTCTTTCATTTGTCACTGTAGCACGTAGTTTTCTTCCGGGTCCATGTCCACCAGCGAAGAGCAGAAAATGGTTAGAAAGGCAGTCTGGGGTAAGGGAGGTGGCACTGACCTCCACACAGGGGAAATCTGTGGGCTCTTTGGAAAACCAGGAGGTATTTTTCCTGAATGTTCTTTTCCTGAATGGTTTGCTTTTTTCTATAGCAGACTTCAGACAGGAAGCAAACGTAGAGATGCTAAGCCAGGTTCTATGCACCTTACAATTGGAATTGCTTGTAATGGCCAGAACAAAGTTGACTAAGTCTTTGTGTAAGTCTGTGACAGCTAATAACCTCGTTCTTTCTGATCTCACGGGCTCATGATGAAGAATCTGCACATTCTTGCTTTTAGTGACCAGACCTGAGTAGCCTTACAAGGACGGTGAGGTACTGAAAAATACAGTACCCCTCTTCTGAAACGCCTTGAAGCTATCCAAAATGTTTAATCGACTTCTCAACTGTCCCAACCCATTCTTCTCTTTCTCATGAGAAAAGGTGTGGCTCAAAGTCCCTGTGTGATCTCACTTGATTTAACCTGCAACCAATAAAAGGTACTCTTGCCTCCTCTTAAAGGGATGAAAACAGGTTGATTCTTGTTATATTGGGGTTTAGTTTTTGCCCCCTACTCTTAGCCTCACCCTAATCCCTTCCTTCCAAAACTTCCCATGGCACCATCATGTGCATTAAATGCCCTCTAAACATCATTTTTCTCCATCTCAATGTTCTAGCACCTTCTCTAAGTCAATACACATCGAAAATTGAGCTTGTATCTAGTTTCTCTCCCTATCTTGCCTTTTATCTCTTTGGAATCACTAACTCAACTTTCTTCATCCCTTAAATGCCTACCATGTGTGAAGTACTCCCAATTTATCTCTAATATTCCTTTTTGATAAATCCAGTGGTTAATCCTTGGTCCTCATTTTATTGGATGTATCAGCAGAATTTTACCTGATCACTTTTTCCCCTTGAAACATGTTCTTCGTTTGCCCTGCAAGACGCCCACACACTTGACTTTTTTCTGACTTCAATGGTTTCTCCTGCATTTCTTTTGCTTTATCCTCCTCTTCCTCAGCCTTCATATTGAAGTACCCAGGCTCAGTCCTTGGTCCTCTTCTCTGTCTACATCTTTGCTTTGGTAATTTCATTCTGTTTCAGAGTTTTAAATACTACTTCTGTACTGGTAACTCCCAAATGTCTATCTCAGATCAGTCCTCTCTCCCAAACTGCATACTCATACATCTAAATGCCCACGAGACCTGTCTGATCATCTAATGGGCACCGAGATTCGTCATATATGACACAACTCCCAATCTTGCTTTCAAACTTAATAGAAATTTTCTCCATCCTTCCAGTTACGTAAGCAAAAACTCTGGAGTCATTCTTGAATTCTTTCCCTCATAGCCTTCATTTCTTTTGTCAGGAAATCTCGTATTTTCAAAATATATCTAGACTCTGACACTCTTCTCTCTTCTACCTCAGCCATCCCGGTCAGAGTCAGCAATGTCTGGCCTGGATCACTGCAATAGCCTCTGAACTGATCTTTGTGTTTCCATCCTTGCCCTGGTACAGCCTATTCTTAATACAGCAGCCAAAGTGATCCCTTTAAAATATAAGTCAGATCACGTCACTTGTCTGCCAAAAACCCTCCACTGGCTTCTTGGTTTCCTGACAGCAAAAGTCAAAGTCCTTGCAATGCCCTGCAGTGCCCTGTAGGATCTGTCCTTCCTCGATACCTCGGCAACCTCCGCCACTGTCTACCTCACTCACTCATTCCCTTTCAGCCACTGGCCTTTGTGCTTTTCCCCAGCAAGCTGGGAAAAGATCTTGGGATCTTTGTTTAAGCTTTTTCTCTGGCTGGACTATTCTCCCCACAGACACCCACTTGGCTAACCCCCTTAACCTCCTTCAAGTCTTTGTTCACATGTTACCTTCCTGATGAGGTCTATCCTGACCACCCTATTTAATCCTATAACCACCTTACCACCTAGGCCTGATCCTCCTGACCCTACTCTTTTTTTTTTTTTTTTAATTTCCATACCACTCACCAATCTCTAACACACTATATAAGTTCCTTATATATTATAATTTATACATGTTAGACTGCAAACTCCACAAGGGAGAGCATCTTTGTCTTGTCCGCTGATGCACCCTGAGTGCCTTAAATAGGTTAAGCATATAGTAGGTGCTCAATAAACATTTTCTAAGTTAATGAATGAACAAATAAATAAATTGATAATGTATGTCCAAGTCAATACTGAATCCTAATTTTCATAATTACACCTAGAAACATTTCTAGCACCCATTCCTTCTGCTCCATGCCTGTTCCTATCCTCATGATACTTTTACTACCTCACAACTGAGGTTTTGAAACTCAGCACTTGTCATTCATCTGGTTTGCACCCAGTACACCAGTCCCTCTACAGCATTGCTCATATCACTGCCACATCCATGGTGGGATGCTTGGACTCTTTAGAGCTCTCAGATCCCCTCCCTCAGTCTACTTGTATTGCCGTCTCTCACTACTCTTTTTCCTTCGTGAACCTCTCCTTCTTCCTCACTATCTTCCAACCCTGACTGCATACTATAACCTCCATGCCTTTGCTCACAATGCATGTCCCTACCCTCGGTCCACCCACCATCTCTAACCTAGCTTACTTCCCCTATTACCTACAAAGGCTTTCCTGACCCTCCGGTTCATAAGGATCTTTCCATTTCACACATTCACAGCTCTTACAGTACAGACTCCCCACCCCCACCCCCGTTCAGCTGACACAATCCTATATCACCCGATGGCAGCTATTGGAGTTATTTTTTTTAACTGCACTTTTATGTAATGCATGGGTTATTATGTAAAATTTTTGCAGATTAGTCTGGCTAGAGGGAGAGATTTCATTTTCAATTGTGAGACTGACTGATCTATCTTCTCTTTCCACTTATATGATAGGTTCCCTGAAAATGAATCACTTTCCTTAAGCTTCCTTATATTTTCCACGGCCTCAAACACAGTGCTGGGCACCCAGGAGGTGGGTAGTGTTTGCAGTGCAGTTGGATGATACAGAATCCACATAGGGAGGAGGCCACAAATGCTAAGGCATTTTGCTGGAGCGTAATCGCCAAAGGAATAAAATGTGTGTGGGATAAACCAAGATTAAAAACCAAAAACTGTGTAAGGAAGTCATCTTCTAGTTAGTTTCTTTTCATTAACTGTCATTAAGGTGGTTGATAATTTGAAAATACGAAGCAGTAATTGATCTCAGTTCTCTTACTATGATTTATAATCATGTTGTTTTGTATGAGTATTTTTTCATTTTAAAAGAAGGAAGACATCTAGCTCTTCAGTGCAGTAGAAGAGGTCCTGAAGCCTTCAGTCCAACCATTTTCTATTGTAGTGAAATGGCCAAAAGTCACGGCATAGTCAAGGACCCCTAGTCTACTCTGCATGGCCCGGGCTCGGGAAAGGTGCTTTCATGAGGTGACAGTCAGAGATGCAAATGCGGGCACAGACCCTGGGTGTCAGTGTTAGCACTTTGCTCCTCGATGTCCTCCCTACTCTCTCCATTTATTCGCTTAGCAGACGCCATTGCCAGCTCTGGCCAGGGCTGGGCGTCAACATATGTAATCTCATGTGCCTTCACCACAGCCCTCAAAGATGGATATCATGAATGTTCTCATTTTACAAGTGAAGACCTTGCTCAGAGAGGTTAAGTAACTTGGCCAAGCTGTAGTTAGCAAATTGTAGATCTGAGATTTGGACTTAGCAGGGCATTGACACCAAAGTCCTGATTCTTTCCACTTCGTCAACCCGCTTCCCAGGTGCTCAGGATTTACTTGATAGAGGCACAAGTGAATGAATGACCCAAAATTTGCAGCTTTGACAAACACCATTTAACCACCATAGACAATGCAGAAGACTAAAGCAATGACACTAATGTTTTGTTAAAGAGATACTGAAATACAAGTGTTGACATGGCCTAAGTGTTTGCATGAAACTTTCTGGAAGAGAGATCTGAGCTTTCTTTGCCAAGGCTTTGAAACAGGGCTCCAACCCCTTTCTTCTTCCTGAGATATGTAATCTAGTTATCTTGTCAAACCTTCAAGTCTTTTTCTACTCACGTACTACACAGGGACCCAAAGATCTGGGAGGCCATGACAGTTATCTCTGCATTTTCTCCCCTCTGCAGGGCTGGGCAGCCACAGTGAAAAATGAAAGTACCCACAGACTACAATCTGCTAACCACCTCGAATGTACTAATCTTGTCAAGACTTACAGCCCTGAGTGTGCAAATCAGGACAGACAGAAATATGATGACCCAAGACTAATGACATAAAATTCAGCCCTTAAAATATGAAAGACCAAGTTTTGAGAGGGCAGGCAGCTTGGAGCTTGCATCTCTCCCAGCTATCAAAGAGTTTTGTAATAATTACTAGATTCTGTCCCTGACCTGGGAAACTTGAGCCAAAAAGCTCTGTCATCCAGCCTGCATGTGTCTGTCTTAATAGCCCCAGCCACCGCTCTCTGTCACACAGAGGCTAGTGAAACTGTTCCCTGGATTACTAGTCTGCAAAAGACATTGCCCCCACAACCTCTTACATAATAAAGTAATGAGGCAATAATCCCTTAATTCCCCAAATGTACGAGTTATCAAAATCTCAATGTAAAAGTAAAAAAAAAGAATTAAAAATCTTATGAATGCAGTATCTTAAGTATTTCCTTGGTTATTTCAATTAATGTAGTTCTAATTTGACACTCCTATGTATTTGAGAAAGCCATTTCAAAGGACCCATTAGCTGAGAGATCCGAGTGGAGGGAAAGGCCAAGAAGCCGTCACTGTTAATTCTTACTACTCTCAGATCTTTTAATTGGGGGTTCCTGCACGTTGACAGGCACGGAAGGTCTGACCACAAAAGCTTTCCCTCGAGAAAGTTATCTCAGTGCTGACACTGTATTCATGGACACATGCAACTAGCATCAAGGATTTCTGTTCAATGACAGGCCCCCTCTCCCATGTTGCCACTTACAGAAGCACCGATGGCATGTTTGTCCCTTTGCTCAGCCTGAGTGGGGAGCCACAGAGAGGACTCCTGGCCCTAGTCCCAGCTGTGCGCAGGGTACTTTGCTTTCGTGGTCAAAAGAGCAGAAAGCTGTCCTCTGCTCTCCCCTTCCTCAAAGCTGTTCCTGACCCGCCTCTCCTAAGTTAGACTGAGCAAGAAAAGGCCACAGCATTCACACCAGGCCACAGCACAGAGCCGCATTCTCAGTTAGCAAACCTGTTTCCCTTGTCAGGAGGAAAAGTGCCTCCAACAGCAGGGGATAAAAACCAGAAAATGCAAGGGAGGGAACATTCCAGGGTGAAATATATTAAAAAAAAAAAAAAAAAAAAGGAAGAAAGAAAGAAAAAGGAAAAAAAAAAAGAAGAAGAAGAAGAAGAAAAAAGAAAATGCACAAATTCCATGAGGGCATCTGGTTAACCAGGGGTTAGAATCAGGTTTAGAGAATCACACGTAACTCAGTGTCTTGGCAAATCCAAAAACCCCAGGGCGAAAGGCATGTGGGTAAAAGGCATTTCTACTTGTGGAAACGGGAAGTTTCCTTCTTTTACCATTTATTCTCTCTCTTATTTATTTACTTTTTAGTCCCACCAACCCAAATTTGGACCATCGATCATTTTACTTGACCAGCATTTTTATCTTTCCAGAGTGAAAGGGATCCAAAGATCCCTTTCCCACAGCCAATTCCAGTGAGCCCCTCTCTCCCAGGGTTACGGGGTGCTCAGAGCGACATTCTCAGCGGGACATGCCACACACAGCAAGTCACTACACCAGACTGCTCTAGAAGGCTTCCAGGGAACTTACTTGTACTTGTGCTGGTTCCAATTGTATTGATTGTGGTGGGGACAGATGAGGAGGAGTAGAGGGGCACGTGGCCATTCTCACACCCCAGGCTTTTGTCCTGCCAGTTGGAGGCGTTGATGCAAATCCCAGAATCCCGAGAGTTCTGCCACCCATTGAGCTTGTCATCGGAGTTCTGTCTTTGGTGATAGTAGTGCGTCTGCCCATAATCCACAGAGTCTGAGCGGCTTCGGTTCTGGCCGCCAAAGCTGGTCGACGTGCGGTCCTCCAAGTGGTTCAGCCACATGGCTAACGCGCTGCGATCTTCCAGCGAAGTGGCCGGATGTATCAAAGCATAGGACAGTAGCTGCCTGCTCTCCTCGATGTGCTGGTTGTGTTCAATAGAGTGAGCCAGGATTTTGGGCAGCAGTTTCATATACTCTACTTTTGCATCAAGGTTTCCTGGCTTCAGCAAAGGCAGATGAGTTAACAGGAGGGAAATCACTTTATCCTTGGATTCCTGTTGCCATTGGTTAATGATTCCTGGAAAGGAAAATATACAGGGCAAATAAGCAAATACACCCACAATGGCATGAAACACCACACTGTAAAGAAATTCCTATGGGTTAAGTCTCCATCTAGGTATCCTGGCTAAATTTTTCTCCAAACAGCCTGTGCATCGGGTCGGATAACGGACTCCAGGTTGTCAGGGGGCAGTGACATAAATGAAACACAGAACAAATGCTCTTGGATGTGTGGGTGCTCAATCTAATTCCCATTCAGGTCTCCAAAGAGCCTACAATTACTTTGGTACAACCAAATAGAATTTACAGCCCTGTGTTCGTTCTTAGAAAAGTCTAGCCACACCTTCAGATAGACGGGGATAAGGATGAAGAAAATCTCCAGAGAGAAGCAAGTGTTGTCAAAGGCTCATTGGATCCTTGGGGATAAGCCTGCTTTCCCTCCTGCAGACATCTGTGGAAAAGTGGGTTACACTCTAGCAAAGGCATTTGTGTGAAGATGGTAAAGCTTCCTAGATAGAGAAATCTGTCAGGAAAAGAAAGGACTTCCCTCATCTCGGTGAAGTAAGCCTGCCCTTCTCATGAGAAGCTGCCTCTGAAAACCACTGTGACCCCAAAGCTAGATCTCAAAGCTAGACTTAGCACGAGTCGCACCTCTGATCACACATGATAAGCAAGCTATTTTTCTTTAAGCAGAGAAGGTCTGTTTAGTTATCTTTATGATGGTAAAGTCCGGATAACATAATATTTACCATTTTCACCATTTTTAAATGTAGGGTTGTGTGGCAATGAGGACATTCACAATGTTGTGCAGCCATCCCGACCATCCATTTCCAGATCTTTTTCATCTTTTCAGACTGAAACTCTGTACCCATTGAAAAATAACTATTTCTTTCCTCCCCCAGCTCCTAGCCACCACCATTGTATTTTCTGTCACTATCTATTTGACTACTCTAGTTACCTGATATAAATGGGAACATACAGTATTTGGCCTTTTGTGACTGGTGACTTCATTCATGAGAAGATCCATTTGTGACACCTTCTTGTCCCCTTCTACTCAGAACACACACTGACTGCCTTTAGGTAAACATGGATAAGCAGTGTACTTTGCCTTCGACTGGCCTTTGAGAAGTAGCTTGTTCTGGAAACTGGAAGTTATCCTCAGAACCTGGGGCCACAAGAAAGAAAGCTCCCTTCCTGAAAAGTCACTCCTGATACCCGAAGACATTGTCCCTGGCCTACTGATTACCCTACATAGGCTAAGGCAGGGCAGTCTTACTGGCTTTCATGAAGTATCTGCTGAGTTGAAAAGGGGTCTCTGGAATTTAGCAGACAGGCTTTACAATTCTAGCAAGGCACACACATATCAGAACAAGCTCAAGAGTCATTGTTGACCAGAAGCTACAAATGCATCAGCCAAGTACTATAAGGCCAGTCAAGACCAAAGAAAAGTATCAGGCAAGGAAGGCATGGGATAGAATGAAAGACTGTGGGCTCTGGACTCAGGCAAACCTGGGCATGGATCCCAGATCTGCCACTTAAATTTGCAGTGGGACCTCGGTAAGTTACTTCACCTGTAGGAGCCTCAACTGCCTCATCAGTTAAGACTGTTACCAACAGCATCTGTCCCTCCTTGCGTGGAAATGTATCAAAAGGACTGGTCAAGTACTCGATGGTGGAAATAATGCCTTCTACTTGTCTCTGCATTAGTTGGGCCCCACATTAGAGCCATGTTGGTTGGTTTCAGATACCGAGTTTTAAAAATAATTATGGAGTCTAAAGACCCAGGGAAGGCCATTAAAAAATATCAGAGTTGGAAGAGGCAGAAAGTCAAAGGGTGAAAGAAAATAGGGCTATTGAGCTTATAAATTAACAACATAAAGAGATGCTCAATGTGGGGATTTCATAAGAAGACGAAGAGTCAACGATTTGAAGTACAAGTCTTCACATTGAAGCAGCAGAGATTAAGACTGGATGTGGAGAAGAAATGAAGTGCCAGGATGACAAAAGACCCAGAGGAGTCTCCAAGGAAGGCTTTATAATCTCTGTCCTGGGGGCCTGAAGAATGGAGATAGATGGGTCTAGGGAAGCACTGTTGGGTAGAATGTAATGCGAGCCACATACGGTATTTAAAATTTTCTAGTATTAAAAGAAAAGTGAAAAGAGGGAGGTGAAATTAATTTCAATGATCTATTTTCTTTAATCCAATATATCAAAACATTATTATCTCAACTTGTAATCAATATAAATCATCAACGAAACATTTTACATTCTTTTCTTTGCACCAAGTCTTCGACATCCAGGGTGTATATTACCACTGACCTCACATCTCCAACAGGGACCAGCCGCAGCTTAAGTGCTCAGGAGCCACGCGGGGCTGGAGACGTTCAGATGGGGAAAGCAGATGGCAGGAGGGCACCCATGACCTCAGCAGGTCCCTCCCAGCTCCCTGACTCTATATTTAGCTAACTGCCTCCTGACAAAAGATAACCCTGGTGCATTCCGTTAGGTATGGCCTCCCTTTTAAAGTAGCTTTGGGAGATGGAGGAAGCACCAGTTTCAAGTTGCCATCAATACATTTTCAGGAAACACCCAGCATGTTTTTAATTATGAATATGCTTCAGATAAAGAGAAAATCTATTCATTACGCCCAAGGAACTAAAGAGGCTCTGGCAGGAAGCAAAAGGTCCCGAGAGGAAGATGTATCTCTGCCTGATGCCAGTCCGATGAGCAGATGTAGCTAGCGCGCACCTGGAAAATGTATGTTTAGAAATAAATTTCAGGAACGAGTTTTAATAAAAATTCACGGGGCTGAGGAACTCCCTAGCTTTCTGCGAGGTCACTTCCCTGTTTGGGTATTCTACCCTTCTGCAAAAGGTCAGCCTAAAAAAAAAAAAGGAACAAAAACAAAACATAAATAGGACTCGGAGTGCAAACTAACCATGTTATCTCCATGTAAGCAGTCTCCGCCAGGGATTAGCAGCAAAGAGGAGAGGAAAACAAGGGCCCTGGCCCTGGTCCCTCCCAGGCCTGAAATGGGTCTTTCTCTATCCTCGGGACAGGGCTTGGATGGTGTGGGACTGGGGTGTGGCCAGGAAGACAACGATGACTTTTGTTTACTGCCATCGGGAACCCGGACGTGAGGCTGGCTGCCTCCTGAAGGCAGTCTTCTGAGGTGTACTACTGGATCGAACTATTCCTGCAGCAGCTACCGCTGCCACGCGGACAGCTAATGGCATTGAATGTGGTTTATGTGCCAGGCACTCCTGTAAGCTCTGTGCATGTAATTACTCATTTAATCCTCCTAAGAAATAGATGAGGTAGGTCCTATTACAGCCTTATTTTACAGATGAGGACAGAGAGGCACAGTGAGGTCAAGCCATTTGCCTCCGGTCCCCCTGGCTAGGGAGGTGGCAGAATTCGGGTATGTAAATTAGCATAAAGATACATAATGATTATCACGCTAGAGAGTTTGGCCATAAGTTAAATACATTAATGTTTATAGTATGTGATTCTATAATACATAAGATATATAATATAGAACTACATATAAAATGTGTATATGTGTATTATATTTACAAATATAGTAATATGAATATATTTAAATAGAGTGCATGGATCAGCAGAAGCCTTGCCAGCTATCGAAGTGCAGGAAGAAGAGTAGTTACAGAGGTGATACCTACTGTGGTTTTAAAATATGTCCACAACTTCTTTGATATTCCTCTCTAAAAGATGGAGCCTAATTAATTCCTTTCCCGTACAGCGCAGGGTTAGACTTAGTGAGTCACTTCTAGCAAACTGAACGTAGCAGAAGTGACAGTGTGTGAGTTCATGGATTAGGTTATAAAAGGCACTGAAGGGGCACCTGGGTGGCTCAGTTGCTTAAGCGTCCGACTCTTGATTTCAGCTCAGGTCATGATCTCAGGGTCATGGGATCGAGCTCCAGGTTGGGCTCTGTGCCGAGCTCGGAGTCTGCTTGTCCCTCTCCCTCTGCTCCTCCCCCCGCTCAGGCTTGCTTTCTCTCTCTCTCAAATAAATAGATTAATTAAAAAAATAAATAAGAGGCGCTGAAGCTTTTACCTAGCTCTCTCTCGGGTTACTCACTCCGGGGAAGCCAGCTGCCATGCTGGGACAGTACTCAAACAACCCAGTAGGGAGAAGGGTCTTGATAGTGAGGAAGTGAGTCTTCCGCCAACAGGCAGCACTCACTTGCTAGCCCTGTGAGGGAACCATCTTAGAAACAGAACTCCCAGCCCATTAAGCCTTCAGATGACTGCACTCCAGATAACATTTGGGAAACTCGGCCAGAAACACTCATATTCCTGATCCATTGAAACTGCATGTGGTAACATGTTAATTGTTGTTTTAGCTGCTACGTTTTGGGTAATTTGTTATGTGAACAAAAAAACCCAATATACCTCTTCAAGAGTTTTCCTCTAGAAAAATAGAAGTCTTAGCCATTTGGCTTTGAGCAGTTCACTTCTTCAGGCAAAATCACTCCCATGCTGAGATCTACTCATGAAGCTAACCTGTTGCCACTAAACATTCACCTCAGCCTCCCTCATCCTGATTATCCACTCGTCAAACAACTTTTGGACTATGATTAAGCTCCCGGTATCTTTAGGGAAAGAATGAACTGACCATACAGACTTGAGGTATTTCTAGATTCTATGATGATGATTTTTCAGGGCGATTTAATGGTTTCTGATTGTGATTTGGTTTCCTGTGGAGGTCGCCTTCCTGTGCTCAGTATATGGACTTCGAGTATATCTGGTCCCTCTGGTGATGGTTCCTCATGGCAAATTAATAAGCCAGCATTGCAGGGTTTACTTCCCAGTTAGTACTGAGTCAATCTCTCAGGGTGAACATCCCCAGGACAGTGATGAGAGTAAGTATCTCCACCTTCAAAAGGAAGCCACGTCCTATAGGTGAGGACTTGGGACATGAATGCTAGGTCCTGCCCGGTTGCCCATTGGTCTTCTTTGTGGCATCCACACCATCTTCCAGACAGAAAGGAGTTTTTACTGAGATGTGTATTGAATGGATTCTCCTTACTGGGGAAGACTAGGAATCTTGAAATTTTTAATTAGTCAATCACTTCTTGATGTAGTTTCTATTACCATATACCCCAATATCACTCTCTTCAGTAGACACTCTGGAATACAGAGGTCCAGGAATGGCAAGGTTCAATGGTGCCAACTCACCTCTATTACTTTCTCTGAATATTTTCTCTAGATAAGGAGCAAAGATATTATTTTCTGGACCTTTTATGTGGGTAAAAGTTGATGATTTATAATTTATAAACCAGTGACATAGGAGTAGTAAAAAAAATCCTAAAGGAGCTATAATAAAAGACCATGAGGATTAGGAAACTGTCCCAATGATTCTTAGAGTGATGAAGATTGTGTTTAAATACCAAGTCTGGTATTATTACCACACAATGGTATGTCAATGTTTAAGGGCTCCAGTTGTTAGCAAATTACCCTCAAATTGCTATTTTATTATACCCTTGTTTTCAGTTTAATAACATTTACTATAAAAGGGTTTCTCACAAGTGTATTTAGGCAATTTGCTCATGCAAGAAATGGCTGGAAATTAAGTGCACACATATAAGAAGTACTGTTTAAATAAATGCACTAAAAGGCAGGAATACTAGTGGATCTTAAGTGGTCAAATTCTCCTTGGAAGGATCTATATTACAAACTCAATCCTAGACACATCATGTAATAAAGCCTTCTAAACGTAGTGCAGCTCTGCACAACTCGGGGACAGATGGCACACACTATGCATTTGGTAGGGGTGTGAGCTGACGGGGCACCTAAAAAGTCAGGGGGACAAATGGCAAATACCAACATGGCAAATGGTGGATTCTTGTATTGGCACCTGCACTTGCTTATCGTCTCCCGAGGTACCTTCTTGAGCTAGAAATGACTGATGAAACATCCCCATGATTTGGTGGAACCCCACAAGACATGAGGATTAGACTAGATGTTATGGGGAACCCGGACAGCATGTAGTTACTGAGCTCCTATTGCTGCAAGTGGTGCTTCGAGCAGATACAAAGGACTGAATAGATAGAAACCATCTCTGTTTTCAAGGAGGGTGATTTGGCCAGCTTCCCAGGTGGCTCCCATGGATCCTTGCCTCTTGGTATTCACACCCTTGTGTACTCTCCTCCCACTCTGAATCCAAACAGGTCCATTGACCAATAGAGTGTGGTAAGATGTTCTGAGATTAGGTCATAAAAGGCACTGTAGCTCCCACCTTCCTCTCTTGGCTCACTCACTCTGCAGGAAGGTAGCCACATCAATTATGAAGATATTTAGGCAGTGCTGGGAGAGGCCTGAGTAGAGGGAAATTGGACCTCCTGCTAACAGCCAGCACCACCATGCCAGCCATGTGAGTGAGATACCTTGGAAGTGGATTCTTCAGCTCTGGTCAATATCTTGCAAGAGACCTTAAGCTAGAACTACCCAACGAGGTTGTCCCAAATTTCTGACCCTCGGAAAACTGCGAAGGAAATATTACTTGAAGCTATTAGGTTTTGGGGTAATTTGTTACACAGCAATAGTTAACTAATACAGCTTATTTGTTAACTAATTGGAGTTCATGTTATTTGGTAAAAAGAAAAAAAAGTCACTCACAAATGCTACTGCCCCTTGAATTCACTAGAAAAGAAAGGGATCTATGTAGTAGACTTCATAGCCCATTATAACCACTAGAGCTTTCTCTGAGACCATGAAGGTCATTAGCTGTTGGACATTCAAAGACACCTGACTATCCTCAAAGCATCTGCCTGACCCCAACATACCTACAATGACCCACTTACCACTCCAGAGTGATCTGGTCATCTCTTCAATGGGGCCTTTCCATCTTAGTCACTTTTCATCCTGGGCACTGGTGTGGCTGGGTGCTCCAGGAGGGCACCTTTGCTCCTGAAAGACCCAGGCCAGTAGTAAACTAGTTCTGAGATCTCAGCCAAGAGCTCAAGTTGGGTTTCATATTCAGGTTTCTGACCTCTTCCTGGCTACGGCCAACTTTTGTAGGTCTGAGGCTGCCCATTCCCAGAGGGTGCGTAAAGCCAGCCAGCTCCCCTGACCACTTGCCTCAATTCTGACCTCACATCTGTATAGATGACTCCCACATTTGTATCTCCAGCCCAGGTCTCACCCTGCCCTTCAGATTCACACATCCAGTTGCATCCTCTACATCTCCACTCAGATGATCTCAAAGGTACTCTGTCCAAAACTGAGCTCCCCCTCTCACTCTCACAAGATCTGCTCCTTTGGGCCTCTTCTCTATCTCAGCAATGGCTCTTCCATCTTTCCAGTAGCTCAGGTTGAAGCCTTCAAGTATCTTTGACTACTCTCTCTTACATCCCATATTTCATCTGTTAGCAATCTCGTGCAAGAAATCTTCAAAACATACCCAGATTCTGACTACCTCTCACCATCCACCTCCTGCCCCATAAACAACATAACCACCAGAATGATCCTTTTTATACTAGAAGACAGGTCATGTCACTTCTCTGATCAAACATTCCAATGGCTTCTCATCTGAGTAAAAGCCATACAACAGCCTATTAGGCCCTCTGTGATACAGCCCCATCCCCTACTACTGGTCCCTCATTCTTTTCAGTCCATTCTGGCTTCCTTGCTGTTTCTTCAACATGCCAGATATGTGCATACCCCCCAACCTTTGCACTTGCTGTTTCCTGTCTGAAACACTTTTATCCCCAGGTCCACATGTAGCCCCGCTCTGTCCTGTCTTTGCTTAAATGTTGCTTCTTAGAACTTTTCTGCCCACAATACTTTAAATTGCCCACATCACTCGCTCACCCTATATTGCCTTATCCCCCATGTCCTGCTTTATTTTTCCCCCCTTGCATTTATCATGTGACCTGGTATGTATGATACCTATTTTCTGTCTTTCTCCACTGGACAAAAGCTCTATGAAGGTAGTGATGATGTCCCCATTTTCCCATGCATTATCATTTCCTTATTAATCACATTTTTTAATGGCTATATAAAGTTGTCCCCAGGCATTTTGTTTGATAGTGGTTTATTAGACTTTGAGATTTCTTACTCAAAATCTTAGGCATTTCCTAGAAATTTCTTTTAAATGAAGACTGATAGAGTGGGTGACCTGCAGACTCTAGTAGGTACCAGATGTCACCCCAAAATTGTTTGGTCACCTCTTTCTCATTTGATTCTGCAGAATTCTGATCATTTCTAGCTTTAACATCAAATAAAAACAGGAACATGTAAAAGAGGAAAATAAAATGATTAACTTATTTTTCAAAATCTTTACTACATTCCCCTCTCAGTATTCTGTTAGGATGGAAAATTTCCCTATGTGCTAGAAAACAAAAGCATAATGGGTGCTTTTCTTGATTGTAACTGACACCAATTAAAGTAATCTTTGTGATAAAGATTCGTTAGGCTGAGACAGCAGAATTAGATGTATTTAATATGACTCTTTTGCAAACATCTGTTGAAGAAAGAAAGAAAACCAATGCCAATAGGGTTGTGTTAAGACTATTGTATATCCAAATTTTGGGGCCATGAGTAATTATGTTCTAATAAAACCTCACAGGAATGGGTCTCCTAAGAGTCATATAAACTAGAGATGAAGAAAATGTTACCTTACTCTTGACAAATGCAAGACAAATCCTTATAAACCATATTCGGCTAGTTTTTTATACCAGAAACCCCTCAGAGGAGAGTCTATAAATGTTCCAAAAGCAGGAAGCTTTCCCACTCACTCATCTTCAGTGCCATTCTCACGCTCCCAGACCACCACTGACAAAACCCCACATACCACAAAATGACTCTTCAGTAGTATTTCAAAATAATGAATTAGCAATCCTTACGCTGACCTTGCAGAGGAGAAAACCATGCTTTGTACTACACCACTTAGATTCAGGCCTTCTTCCATGGGAAGCACTAGAAATGAGAACCTTGAGGGAAGCACCCTGTCATCCAGGTAGCTTCATTGCAATCATATTTGTTAATGAAGAACTCTCAGGACCAAAATCCTTGGCAATGTCCAGACGGGAGTCAATAAGGAGGGTCTTGGGAGAAATATAAACAGGTCAGTCTCCAAGGAATAGTTCGTGCTTGACCCAACAGACCAAACTGAACAACAGCCACTTCCCACAACAGGTTTACAAGCCTCACAAAGTCTAGGAAGGGCCGTTTCACCTCTGACAACAGGGAGTCATTCTATGTCTTTAAAGGAGTTAAGTCACTGGGTCCCACGCTTTCTAAAATGTGGAAGTCACTCAACAACTTCTAGACAAAATTTCCCATCTTCAGAGATGGGAATCCAAAGTGTAAATGTGAATGTAAGAGCCCTGTGATGTGTGTAAATACTGTCACCAAGGAACAGCACACATACATCCCCAAAATAGACGTACCAGAAAAGTTGATAGTAAAATTTATGTATCCCTCATTTAGGTATGAAATCTGAAATACATGTACAAGTTATTCTATGGAGGCGAGGATGGACAATTTTGTGGAGGGAAGATATTGGAATCTATGGTCACAAATTATTGTTATTGTACTTGAAAAGGAGGGCCCAGTCAACTGTACAAGGACGGAGTTGGGTGAGCAACCCTAGAAATTCCCAATCCTGTTCGCTTGTCCTCGTTAGGTATAGCCCCATAGAGGGAGTGAGAAGCACACCTCCCTTTCTGGGGTTCTCTTGAGCTATTAGCCAACTCCAAGAATTTATGCAAAGGTAAGTAGCTTATGCTCACCTGTTATCTGTGTACCAAACTTGTGTTCAGGTTGGTAGGTCTGTTGATGAAATCAGAATAAGCTTTCTCAGATTTTTGGAGAAGGGGACGTACTTTTTAATTTCTAAAGCCCTCTGGGGCAGTGCGGTAAGAAGGAAGAAAGGCGGGAAGGACAATGGCAAAGGATGAAGTTCTGCAATCAGAAATGAGAGTGGCCAAGGCCGTTTCTCTCCTTCTGGGCATCCCACCATTAAGTTAAATAGGCCCAGCGGTCAGTGGCTGGACCAGAAGCAGGAGCACAGACCAGCTGAGGACCCTTTGCTTTAGTAGACTTTGTGGGAATACCGCTGGAGTAGACCAGAGCTCATAGCCCACAGTTAGAAAGACTATGGATGAAGGCTTCTCGCTTAACCTTCCTGAGCTTCAAACATACTGTCTGGAATTCGAAACCAAAGGAAGACCTGAAAACAGCAGAAAGACTTAGGCAACACTGATCCAGAGCCAGGAGTGACCACAGCAGCCTGTTTTGTTTTAGTTTAGCTTTACATCACCACCTTTAAGGGTAGATATATTTATTAAGCCCTGGGGTCTAGTATCTTTGGTCTCTATCAATGTAGATGGTCAGGTGTTAGGATCTGTCCTCTTCAATGGGGTGTGCAGGGTCAGAGACAGCCATGGGAAAAGTTTTGTACCCTATAGAAATGTCTGTAATATGAAGAATTTGGAGAGAATCAGAGCAGAGAGGTAGATAAAATGCTTTAAGAAGGTCTCCATTTATAGAACCAACTGGCAACTCTGTTAAGGAATAGAATCAGTTTTCTAAAATAACCCCAGAACCTCTAGCAGACCTCCAACCAGCATCCAACACTATTTACTGGAAAAACACAAAAAGCTTAATTGATTATCACTACACCCATGGAGACAACTTTGGCTGTTCAAATCTTAAAAGAGATGGTTATTTATTATTAAATGTTCTCTGCTGTAGAAATGCCCTGTATACATCTAAACCTTTCCCCTCCTGCCCCCCATCATCATCCATGACATGGTTTAAGAATCTGCCACCTCCCTCAAATCCTGTTGATCTACTCTGGCTCTCACTGCCTCTCTCTACTGCACAGACTGGCTCAATGACGTACGCACTCGTGTGACACTCTCCTCAATGAGACTGCTGGCTCCTGGAGGAGGGCAGGGACAGTGCCCCCACTGACGTGTCTTCTAATGCTTGTCTAGGTCTGTGCTGATCACACAGGCTTGCTGACCAGACTGGATAAAAGATCCATGCACTTTTCCATCACAGCTGATGACACAGCAGATCTGTTCCTTTTTCAGCTTTGTCTGTCTCTGGTTAGGGTGTTAAGTGTCAACAGTGGAAACCTTTGCACCAGGGCAGAATCGTGAGGGGAGCCTGGCCTCAGCAGAAGGAGAGCTCTGGCCTCCTTTTAGGGGTGGATGCCCCCAGGGTCTTCACTCTAGTCCCTCCCGAGGCCCTCCTGAGGCTCAGTCGGCTCTCAAACAGCCACCTCCCACCAACCTACACACAAACACACACACACACACACACACACACACACACACAGGTGGGAGCCCAGCTGTCTGGAAATTCAGACCCCAAGACACAGGTTACAAGTACCTAACATGGGCTTGGTTTGCCTTGGGGCTCCTTTCTGAGGTATTCACTTCCAAGAACTGTAGGAGCATCAGGTGCTCTAAGTGACTTGAGGAAAAGGAAAAGAAAGATAATAGCTGTATTGTCTGGGTTTGAATCTTGAATCCTGATCTTCCATTTGGTTGCTGTGTGACCTTGGGCAATTCACTTAACCACTCTGTACACTTCAGTTTCCTCATTTTGGAAATGGGGTACCTCATGGGATTGTCATGATGTTTGAATTCTCTAATCTGTGTGAAGCAAGGGACCACTATCTGGCCCACAGTGAATGCTGTGTAATTGTTAGCGACAGTCACCATCATCTAAGGAACAATGCTCCATGGGCTCCTCTCCTACAGGCTGGAGAAGGGGAAGAGGAGAGGATAGGAGAACCAAAAAGGCTTAAGACACTGGTTCTCAAAGTGTAGCACTCCCCCCCCAACACACACCCGGCCACTTGTTAGAAATGCAAATTCTGGGACTCCATCCTAGATCTACTGAATCAGAAACTGTTTAAAAACCCCTTCGGGTGATTTGGATCCAGGCTTAGGTTTGAGAACCACTGGTCAAAGGAACTAAGAGAAAACCAAGGCCTCCAACTTCCAGCTTTGAGATGATCAGCAGCTTAGGGCTGGTGTGTAACCAGGTAGGAAAAATAATTTCTTACCAGGAGAAAGGCTAAGAGGAATCAATTCAAAGGGGGGGTGGGGCAGGGACCTATTTTTAAGAGGAAGTTGTTGGATTTTTAAAAAGTAATCAACAAATAAGCGAGCCAAATGTCATCTTATTTCTAGGACGGGGGTGATCTCTCCCGTTTTCCATTCCTAAGCAACCTAGCTAGTAAAAAAAGAGTGAGGGCTAGACAGGGAGGCTGCGACCCAGCTCGTGTGAGTTTGCAGGGTGCCATCAGAACAGTAAACAGTCTGACCAGGCCTGGAGCGGCTCGGGATAAAATGAAGGTGAGAATTTCCGGTTTAAAGCATCTTTACCGCAGAGCCACCCCCTCCCAAACCACTCCCCCATCGCCCCCCTCGAGTTCTGCGCTTGCTCCCAGAAGGCTGGAAGGGGGCCTGCCGCAGGCTGGGAAGGGCCCGGGCCATGGAACCAGAGCATTACCTCCAGACGGTTGCTCCGGAGAGCCCTTTGGTGAAGAAGCATCAACTCACAGGTCTGACGGTGAACCACGAGACGTGCAGCAACAGGAGCAAAATTCTCTTGATTAGAGGACCGTAAGATTTTGCTGAGTTTGGGGGAGAGGGCACAGACACTGTCCAGGTGGTATGGAGCTGAACACATTACAGTGGAACCAGATGTTAGGTGAAAAGTTGTGGGTTGATGGAATTATCACATAAGGGATTGCTCCATCTCCTCCCTCTCCACTTGGTCCTCCTCCTTTTCTCCCCTCCTCTGCAGTCCACTGGGCACAGCTGCTCATTATTGAGCGTCCAGCTGGGTATTGTGATGTCACAGGCATCACCCACTGTGGACGATGCTGGAGGAGAGACTGGCGGCCCAGCCGTGTTTGAGGACACGTGGCCCTGATTTGAGCTCCCGTGACGTCAGGGGACACCACACTCCCTCCATTTGCCGGTAACGTCTCACACCTCATCCACCTCTGCAAGCCCTCATCATCCCTTCTCAAAACCAATGTGGTGCTTCAGAGAAACTGAGGCACAGAGAAGCTCATCCAAGGTCACGCAGCCATACTCTGGTATGACCGTGAACAGTGCCAGAGTTTCCTGACCACTCATCCACAGTCCAGGGGCCCCGGCTGCCTTTTATAGAAAGTTTCCACACACCTTCTATTCCTAACCTTGATCACAAGCATCGCCGGTCCGCATGCTTTGGAAGCACCAGCAGACTCTCTGTGTCATGGACTTAGTAACGCGCCCCATTTAGGACCATGAGTACAACTTGTTTGCACTGGATGCTCAATTCTAGATATCCTTCTTGGGCCATATTTTTGTTTTTATTTCAAACCCAGCTAACAAATCCGGGCTTTCTACATTAAAAAAAAAAAAAAAAAAGCCAACTCTGATTCTCCCAAGAAAAATCAGCAGCTTACCACACACACCCTTTCCAGATCTTCTCCGAGATGCCAAGGACATCAAAAGTCTACAGTTTTGGGTAGAAGAATACTTTGCTCCTAACTGCCCATGGTGGGGCAGGGCCCATCTTTTTTGGTTTCTTTTTTGCGAGCTGATAGTAATAGTAAAAGAATATGAAAGATAATCTAATAAATAGAAATCATCACCTCTCTCGAAATGTATAGTTACACACACACATATATATAGATATGTATATGAAGTTATGAGAATGTCCTGACCTTGAGATCTAAAATGAGAAGGGCCTTTGGAAGAGAAGGATGCGAGCCCATCAGAGTAAGACCTGTAGGTGAAGGTGAAGAGCAGATATATAACCTTTAGCACATGACTTGCTCCACTAATCACTGAACAGATTCCAGTACCTAAATAAAGCCCCAGAAAACATACACACCGGAAGACCTGACTCACTGATAGAACAACTGATGGGCCAAGGTAAGGAGTGCTCACCAGCCAGTAGGATGACTTTGTTTCTCAACATGACCCAGAGGTACATTTCGACTGAGTAGTAAATAAAATAAAAGTTCATTGTAAAAGAGCCCCGACTGTCCCCCATGTGATCTGCCTTTGCTGCTTCCTCATGTGACTGGCCTCCCAATTTAGAGCGTAACCAACTCCCAGTGACCTGTAATAACACCATTCCCAAATTAGAGCTCTCAATTTGACTTGGCCTCAGTCCCTCCCTCAAAGCAAAATAAAGCATCCGTTTTCTTTTTTTTCACATTCATAATACTCTCCTTTTTGAGTTGCCAACTCAAACCCTGCTCCAGTCAGATTGAGCCCTTCCTCTATTTTTTTTTTTTCTGGTTAGCCAAAGAGCCCGATGGAAAAACACCAAGAGACGAAAACAAAAACAAAATCAGACAAAAATTCCAAGTAAGTGACATTCAGCTGGAAAAGCTATGATTCACATGCAAATAAAAATCTCCCTGAATTCACTGTTATATGACGCAAGCCTCTGGCTTCGACATAAAAAGGGCAGAATGAAATCACCCACAATTAAACTCACTCTGGAATACTGGAATTCTCTGGCGAGGCCTCCCCAACTAATGATAAGAAAACCCCCAACTGTGACAGAATGAAGCTAATTGTGTTGGATCCCAGGGCATCCCCACCTCAGCAGACATTCACTCCTGAACATTCCCCAGCCCGGCCTTCTCCACGTTCCCTCACCCCGTCCTGGACCCAGCATAACCTACAGGGAGATAGGGCTCAGATGGGTCTCCCAGGGGCAGCCCTTCTTTTGGGGCACACATGAGGGCACTGTGTGAGAACACTGGACCTCACCTCCCACCCCCAAGCTTAGGATGCTACTGCATAAGAAGGCTTTCTAAGCTCTGGGAAGATCTCCCCAAGAGTAAGCAGAGTCTTTGTTTGAGCTTTATAGCATCATCAGCCTCTGATCTAAATAAAGTCCAAGCCAGAGATAGTTCCACAAGTCGCCTCCCCTGAATGGTAGATAATTTGCCATCGCTTTTTCTCCTGGGGGGGGCGGGGGCGGGCATTGATCAAATACCACTTTTTTTTTCTTCCAGGTGGTTCCCTTAGGATGAGCACTCCATCTACCTGAGAATCACAGAATTCTGGAGATGGAAGGGCCCTCAGAGATTCTCTGGTCTTTCCTTTACTAGTTGTGCGGGTCTCACCCCATGATTCCTCCCTGATGGTCACCAGGGCCGAGCTCCTCCCCAGCCACGGGGAACCCACTTCTACCATCAAAGGGAGCTAGGATTATTAAAGCCCTCATCGGGCTCTCTGCAACTTCGTTCCATTCAACAAAGGTTGTTTTTCTGAAACCACAAAGAGTACATCTAGAGAGACTTACACACACATGTTCATAGCAGCCTTATTCACAATAACCAAAGGCAACCCTAATGTCCATCAACAGATGAATGGATAAACGAAGTACAGTATATACATACTACGGAATATTATTCAGCCTTTAAAAGGAATGAAATTCTGACACATGCTACAACATGGATAAAAATCGAACCCATTATGCTAAATAAAGGAAGCCAGACACAAAGGACAAATATCATATGATTCCTTTATATGAATACCTAGAGTAGGCAAATTCATAGAGACAGAAAGTAGAATGATGGTTACCAGGGGTTTTGGGGGGAGGGGGGAAGTTACTGTTTAATGTGTGAAGAGTTTCTGTTTGGGATGATGAAAAAGTTTTGTAAATGGATAGTGGGGAGAATATAGCGGGAATATAATAGAACTGGACACTGAAAAATAATCAAAATGGCAAATTTCATGTACATTTCACTCTAATTAAAAATACAAAAAAGTTAAAAAAATACAAAAAAGTTCTATTCCCCCTTTCACAAGATAGCTATCTCCCTAAATTTTCTTTTTTTCAGGCTCAAAATCCCCAGTTCCTTCTCATAATCTTTAGTTAATAAGACTTCTGGACCCTCACAGCTTCCTGGCCACACTCCTCCGGGTCTACTCAGTGTCTTTCTGAAAACCCAGCACCCAGAACTGAACAGCAAGACTGAGCTCAGGCGCCTCCTGCCCTGTGTCTCCCTCTGAGGTACCCAGCTTAACCCCCAAACAAAAGCTACACAGAGTGAGCCTACTAACTGACTGTTTGGGCTGCCAGGGCAAAAAGGGCCAGGTTCAAAAACACACCATCGTCCACCCCCGCCCCTATGGCTGTTGCTTCCCCAGGCCCAGATGTATCTCCCAGACATCTGTGGGCAGCTGCAGCTGAGAAGTGAAACCAGCAGAGGCAACTGGGGGGACCTGAGGTGGGGCAGCATCTCAGCTGAGCACCCTCTGGCCTTCCACAGATTTCCCTCGTTTCTCGTGGGTGTTTGGCAAATGGGAACAGGGCAGGCCTGGGAGGCCTCTCTCTCCAGGCACTTGGGGATGTCTCTTGGCAGCCACCCACCACCAGCCTGTAGCCGCCATCATGATGTTCAACCGCACAAGCTGAACCAGCCTCGCTGGGCTCGACACACTCGCCCCTCTCAATCCCTTCTGGAAAAGCTTTGGACATTTGAGGTAGGAGAGTTCCCTTTCACATTTTAAAGTCTGTTGAAACTGAGCAGCCTGGGTGTTGGTCTGATTCCACAAGTGAGTAATCCATTTCCTGAAAGTAAACTGCTCACCCTTTGGAAGTGGAGCAGCGATTTTGGGGTGCCATTTGAAGTGTCACTAACTGGGCAAATATTTACAGGCACAAGCCATGGAGCTTTTCTAGGAATGTCAGTTAATTTGCTAAATTAATGACCCTTAAGGTGGAACCCTTAAAAAAAGTTAATTCGTCTGTAACGGGTGAGTAATTTATGCCTTGGGACAAGGTATTGGTGGGGGAGGGGGGGAGGGCATGCGTGTCTGACTAGTTAGAATAACCACATATAAATTAAAACCAGGCCAGACTTAAAATCTCTATCTTCTAACTTTTTTTGACTCCTGATTTTCTACTAATATCTGAGCCAATGATGGGTTGACTTTGGAAAACTCTTTTCTATGCCAATATTTTGCCTGGAGTTTGAAATGACAAGATTTTTAAAAATCCCTTCTTGGTAAGTCTCTTGGCCTCAGGGATTCCCTACAGAAGATCTCATGTATCTGCCACTCACTAAAAGATTGTGCCCACCTGGCTGTACCTGGAGACTTGCCTCCAGATCTCCAGGGTGGAATACCTTCAATCACTTCACTTCACTTCAATCAGCTGGCTTGAAAGAGCCTTTTGCCTTGAATAGTAACAAGGTGATTTCTTCTGGGCTTAAATGATCACTTAAACAATCCTTTCAAAAAGACTCCTGTGCCATCTTTTCCTCCTCCTTCATGAGATAGGCAATCTGCAAGAAGTTATCTAAATTTTTTTATTAAAAGTATGCAGCTAGATGAGTGTTTTTGGAGTTCTGTTGGGAAGATGAGTTTGTGTGTGTGGTGGGCTCTGAAGTATGAATAAATCAGGCAGAGAAGTGATCCTCAATGCCAGGATCATGGAAGTTTCTGAATCTGATAGAGAAGAGGTCATCTGGATTCCCCATTTGCCTCCCTCCAGCCCTCTTCTATCTCTGCACAAGCCCGTTTAGTAAAGAACTTAGGAATCCCAGTTGTTACCACCACCCTTGATGGGGGTTCCCCTGACTCTACCTGAACCCCGGACGTGGTCCTGGGCCTCTGACTCTGTCCTATCTTACAACCACTTGTGCCTGGGTTTTAGGCCAACCCTACAAGACTTCCTGGAATTAGATGCCGGCTACCTGCTATCCCATCCCCATCAGGGATACTCAGAAAAGAAATGACTATGTAACTCCGAGAGGTGACAGCCCTCCCTTAGTGTCCTGGAGCCTAAGTCCACAAAGACCAGAGCATCAGTGCACCCTTCCATCCCTGAAGAACCAGGCCGGGTGCTGGCTGGGTACACAGGTTCCCCAAGAGGGCCCACCTCCAACAGCACCATATGGAAGAAAACAGGGTGCCAGCAGCGGAGAACCCAGGGATGGTTATCCAGGTAGCCAGCAATGCTGAAAACAGTGTTTTTCCTTCTTCGTTCATTTCCTTCCTCCCCACCCTCAGGCCTACATATGAGGCAGCAGGGCTTGACACAAGTCACTGAACGCCTGAAAGACAAGGCTGGCCTATATTGTCAGCAGACTGGGGACTTGGTCTTAGTTTATTTCCTTTTATGCTTTAATTTGGCACATGTTCATTCTCCATTGCATTATCTTTTTTATTTATCTTTTTAAGAATGCAGCCACAGCCAGAGTACAGACCCATCTTGGGAACTTGATTATGTGTTGAGAAACTCCATCTTAAATACTTGTGGGAACAAAAGTAAATGCTTAAAATACAACTGATGATTAATAAGTATTAATGCCAACAGGGTTACCAGGGATTGGGGAATGTCAGACTCACAAGTTGAGCCTTCAATGGGATGTGTGCTGGTTAAGTCAGGGACCCAGATACGGTGTGTGTGTGTCACTTGGCTACCGTTGCTACCAGCAATCAACAGCCCCCCAGAAACCACCTTTCTGTGACTCCCTCCTGTACAGGCCTGGTCTGGGGAGATGCAGAGGCCACAGAAGAGAGCAGATAGAATGAAACAGTAGAGACAGGAGGCAGGCATGGAACGGAGAAAGCCCCAGCTACTTCTGCTGCCTTCTGAGTCCTGGGAATAAGCCCAACTTCTGGACTTCTCCCTTATGAACTCACACCTCAACCTTCTTCCACGCATGCAGCAGACTCCCCATGACCCTGAGCAGTAAGTAGGCCATGTTGTGGGATGAGAACAGGCTTCTTCTTCATCCCCGGATCCCTGAATCACACACCCCTTTCATGGAATGCCCACCTCATGCCCACCTCATGTGTGTTCCTAATATTCACCCCACAATCTCTGTAAGGCCGGTCTCGTAAGCAAATGCTGTATATTATGATAGCTCTCTTCCAGAGCTCTGTGTTTCTTCTTAAGCAGGATATTGTGTCAGCCATAAATCTTTCCATCATCGGGACCAGTGGTCTGTCATAGCTTACTTCTACCACTCACCTTTGGGGAGATTTCCAATTCTCCCTTTGGTTAAACTTAAAGAAACTGCTGAACTGGTCTCCTTGCCTAGTTTTCACTTTAGGCCCCATGAAGAAGTGACTAAAAACTTTTCCAAAATTACCAGTGTCCCCCACATATAATGGTCAATGCACACATAGAATTACACTTACCTACTTGGCCTCTGTTCCTAACATAATATCGAACATCTGTAGAGTACTTTTTTGAAAACTTTGCAACTCTTTTTAAACACCATCACATCTAATTTTCAAAACAAGCATGAGTGGGCAGGTAGTGGGGAAACGGAAGCTGGTGGAAGTGAAGGGCCATGCCCTGGGTCTCCCCTGCCGCCCTAACTCTGCTCCCCGCCCCCACCCCCACTGGGGCTGGCGTCCCTGTCCTCTCACCATGAGGCTGAGGTAAGGCTCGCTGGGAGAAGGGTCAGCCCAGTGCAGCCTGACTGGTTCACTTGTTTTCTTGGTTCTTCTTACAAATGAATCTAAACCTAGACGGACATTAGGAAAATAATAGTAGTTTAAGAGCAAATCGCAGCATGTCTCCAAAACAAGAGAATCAAAATCAGAAAGCAAATAAGACGTTGCTTTATTCTTCTTTCTCTGGCTCTGCTGGCTGGGTGTGAGTGAACTGGGTGCGTCGGGTGAGGGGAGAAGAGTCTCCAGAACATACCATTATGATTATCTAACAATAACAACACTCTCACTGGCAATGTCAACTGAAAAGATTAAAAGCATGAGGTTTCTTTTACTTTACATGGCAACTAGCTTCTGAAGCAAAAAAAAAAGTAAAAATATTAACGGCTTCATTAGGTCTCAGTGATGCTGGTTACTTTAAGTATTCTTCAACCCTTAGCATTATAAACTAAAGAATGTGCTGGAACAGGGACTTCTGGATTTTATTTTAACTAAGTTACTTTTCAATTTTTAGGAAAGAATAGTTAACAAGTGTGGCTAAATTTAAGTAACTTCAGATTAGTTAACGTTCCCTTAAAATAACCTTGTCATAAAGTAATCATACACTAAAAAGACCTCAGTACCCACATTACAACCCTAAACATTGTCTCCGCTCACAGTCCAGACATGTACACCATCCAAGTCTCAGTAATAGACCTGAAAATTACACCACACTGGCAGGAAGCTGCTCTATAGCAGATGCATTAAAAAAAAATGAGTGGCACCTACTAAGGCCCAATTTGCCATGCATTGTCTTATTAATTTTATTTTCTGAGAAGTAACTTTTTTCTAAACAGAAAATGTGGCAGTTGGACCAACACTGTTAGTTTTCACTTGAATAGTTCTTATCCTACAACCACATGAAGCCTAAGAAAAGATTGCTGTGTGAGGAAAGACACGGTGACCTCAGACATGCTTGTGAGATTTCCCAGCAGACGTAACACGGGAATCTATGGTGGTGGAGGACCAGGCATGTACCCTCTGGGATCAGAAGACAAGGAAGTGTGGCCCCCGGGGGGACTCTGAACACACACATTCCATCTTCTCTGGACACACATGCATCTGTCCCACCATCACCCCCACCGTTTTGCCTCCAAATCTTTCTCCAGGTCATTATCCCCTCCTGTCTTCTCTATCTCAGATCCCAGACAAGATCCCCTCACCAAATCTTGAGGGCTATCCCATGAAAGTATTTCCTTTTGCACATTCTGAGAGATTGATCTGGTAAGGATAAGCAGATGGAAGAGTTACCATGTAAGAACCAGCAATGAAAAACGGTCTTCCAACTGTGGACAGAACCTCAGGGACATAGCACTAGGTTCTAAGCCTGGGGAAGCAATCTCTTGTATTTCAGTTTCCTTGTAAGAAAAACTAAACATAATACCCTTCCATCTCCAGCCACTTTCAAAGAATGACCAGGAAAACAATGGTCTGTGCACCTAAAGATTCGGCACTGGGGTGGTGAGAAGGCATCCACTTTGAATATCCTTGTCTAAAGATCTTTACTCCTATAAACTACAATTGACACCCCCGCCCCCCCGCCCCGCGCTCATGCCCACGCCTCAGGGCATCCTCTGAAATCCAGTCTTTGCCTAGAATCAATCCTGCATCATCTGGAAAGGGAAGAGAGTTTAAACATTCTTGGTTGCAGATTGGTATTTTTAGCACTTTTAGAAAAGATTAGACTGTTTTTCATGTAACTCATTTCTCATAATATTAGCACTTGTGTTTTAAGAGCACGGAGCAGGGAGCTATTGTTAGAGAAGACAGGATCAGAATAAAGTGGCTGAGTTATAAGCTATATTGCTCATTCTTTTCTTTAGCTGAAAATATCTCCTCAATGTCTACTTTCCAATTAGCAGCTCCCAAATATTCCTGCTCCAAAGGACTGTAGATATAGAAGAATCACCAAAAACCAATTTTAAATATTTGACCTTCCATCCCAGTCTCCAAGAATGATGAGAAACTGGCTCATCTGTGTTTCCAGGAAGTCCTACCAGTCGGTCAGACACAAAATTCAAACCCGAGTCAATAACAAAATAAGTATTTGAAATATCTGTCTTCCTTGTTTCCCCCACTTCTTCCCTTCTTCCTGCTGTCTATTTTTTGGCTATTTTACTACTTTTAAATTTTACATAGCACAAAGGGGAAATGTTACTTGAAAGAAGTTTGGGGGGGGCGCCTGGGTGGCTCAATTGTTGAGCGTCTGCCTTCAGCTCGGGTCATGATCCCGGGATCCTGGGGATCCCGGGGTCCTGGGATCAAGCCCCGCATAGAGCTCCCTGCTCAGCGGGGTGTCTGCTTCTCCTTCTGTCCCTCCCCCTGCTTGTGCTCTCTCTCTCCCCTCTCTCTCTCAAATAAATAAATAAAATCTTTAAAAAAAAAAAGAAGAAAAAAGAAAAGAAAAATTGGGGGACAACTTTGGATCAAGCGGAAGGTAAAATAAAAGGCTGGGATTATTCAGGGTTTCAATTTTCTATGCTTTCCCATTAGACTGTGTGTGTGTGTGTGTGTGCGTGTGTTTGTGTGTATGTGTGCGCTTGTGTGTGTGTGTGCGCGCATGCACGCAAGTGAATATATGTACACCACACACACACACATACACAATTACAGATGGGTAGATCAATAGAGAGATAGTATGAATGAGCAAGAATTGGCTGCAGGTCATTGGAGACTATTTAAAAAGCATTCAGATACTAGTATAAACCCCAGGGGACTAATTCTGTAGACAAAAATGCCCTTTTAACCAAACAGTTCCAACATAGGAGAGAATTTCCTCCTTCCACCACAGCCAAATATTTTACTGTGAATTAAAAGACTAATTAAAACAATATTGTGGTATTCAAGCATGCGTGGGTTATGAAGAGAAAGCTTCACTTCATGAGCAAACACTGAATCTCTGGTGAGGGTTATGCAGGAGTTGCGGAGACTTGCTCTGTTTCATTAATATTCACATATCCACTTGGTAAGAACTGTAGCTTGGAACTATGATTTCCATTACAAAGCCCCTGAAATGCCAGGAATGAGTCATGGCATTGTGCCTGGGCATTGCGCTGATTTTCTCCATTAACCAGGCATACATACTGACAACTTCCAGGAGAAAAGCTGAATGAGTCAGTTTCAGGAATAAACCGCATTAGAATACTATGTGCGAGGAGGAGTTTAGGTAATAGGAATTGGGGCGTTTTTTTGTTTGTTATTGTTTTGTTCTCCTTAAATAGAAACATTCATAAAATTCATTTTTCCAAAAAGCAACAAGCATAGATCCATGCAATTATAAGGATTCTAAGACGATGACCAAGTTGGTTACCCGACCACTGCACGGTGTGCTAAAACGGCCAGGATCGACAGTAGCTTTTCGAGGACAATTCCGCAGTCACTTGAACACACAGGGTGCTACCTCTGGATCATTTCCAAACATCTTCTCTTGTCCTGGCTCTCTTCTTCAGCTGTCTTCCACTAGCTGACTGTCACATAGGAATGGGAGTCACCGGGAGACAACAGGTCAGCTAAGGGAGAGGTGGGACCAGCATTCGGGCTCAGCGCAGCAACAAACTGTACAGACAGACAGAGCTCTGGCTTTGGAGAGAAGCAGAATGCATTCTGCAGGGCTCCAGACTGTGGGGACCCTTGCATTCTGTCGTGTTCCCTGGTGCCGTTCTAAGAAATGGGACTCCAAATCTCTTTAGCCCTCTTCTTCCTTGAGAGTTGTTCCTGTATTCAAGAGGTGAAGGCCTAGAACATTGTCATCCTGGCCATCTATTAAAAAATACCTTATCTGAGCATATTTGGGGAAGGCTGGCAAGGGGGAAATATTCAAAGTACAGCAAGCATCAATGGCTAACATCTCAGAACTTCTGATCTTATCTGAAGTTTGAAACCTGGATCATGAAACGATCTGAAAACAGCAGAATCGTGACAAATGGAGAAATCCGAATATGCCAACTGCACTTGCAAAGCCACACTGTGAAGTTAATTAACGAGAGTGATTACATGAAGCTGGCACCCCTCTTTCCAGCACGGGCCTGCTCTGGTTCTCATTGGCTCCCCTGTCTAGGATTATACTCCGTTGCTCTACATCTTTCCTAGGACTGAGCCACAGGCTTGCTTTCTCCTTTTTTTGGATTTGGCTTCCAATGTTTAGGCACGAGTCAGCACACACAGATGAGTAGATGAACTGCGCTAATTTAAGGGAGCCCTCCCATGGAAGGATTCTCTTTTAGCCCTCTATATTTAGTAAGGTTCGTGCCTGCGCAAGACACTTACTGAAGGATTGAATTTTCTAAACCTTGTGAGTGACAGATCTCTGCCCAGATCTGCCTCCTAAAATGCTCCTTGCTTGTTCACTGGGGCTCTGAGGTCCCCATGGCCACCGAGCATTCAAACAGGACAATTAAGGTGACCTCACTGAGAGGACAGGGGACTAGCCTCACTTCCATAAATGCAGCGAGCACATACCGTTTTGGGATCCAGACTGGTGAATATCCCGATCGGACAAAACTTGCTAAAACTTAATTTGACATGACAATTCTATTGAATCGCTCCCAGAAGCAATCATTCTGATTAAACCACAGGGTTCCTACATTTTACATTTAGTAACAGACTAAAGACTTTGAAGCTTCCCACTGCTGAAGCATGGATTCCCATGTTCTTACACTGTTGCTTCGTCAGACCTGATATGTGGCTAAGGAATAAGTTTCACGTCTAGCTCTCAAGCAGAAATTTCAGAAAGACTCTGTAGTTTCCTGGCTGTGAAACAAGCTGCTTTCCATGATATGGGATTCTCTGCCTTCTTTTAAAATCTCTCTCCATCCCATTGATGTGAGTGTCATTTGGGACATGGCTACCTCATTGTTAAGGGATATGCTGCACTGTCACGATGACAAAAGTCAATGGGTTTCAGAAACCCATTCCTTCCCAGCAGACAGCACTACTGGGTATTTACCCCAAAGATACAAATGTAGTGATCCGAAGGGGCACATGCACCCCAATGTTTATAGCAGCAATGTCCACAGCAGCCAAACTATGGAAAGAGCCTAGATGTCCATCAACAGATGAATGGATAAAGAAGATGTGGTATATATATATATATATATATACACACACACACATACACACACAATGGAATATTATGCAGCCATCAAAAATGAAATCTTGCCATTTGCAATGACGTGGATGGAATTAGAGGGTATTATGCTAAGCGAAATAAGTCAATCAGAGAAAGACAAATATCAACTGATCTCACTGATATGTGGAATTTGAGAAAGAAGGCAGAGGATCATAGGGGAAGAGAGGAAAAAATGAAACAAGATGAAACCAGAGAGGGAGACAAACCATAAGAGACTCTTAATCTCAGGAAACAAACTGAGGGTTGCTGGAGGGGAGGGGGGGTGGGAGGGATGGGGTGGCTGGTGATGGACACTGGGGAAGGTATGTGCTATGGTGAGTGCTGTGAATTGTGTAAGACAATGAATCACAGACCTGTACCCCCAAAACAAATAATACATTATATGTTAATAAAAAAAAAACTTAAAAAAAAAAGTCAATGGGTTTCCTCCCCATGTTTTTGACATTTAAAGACATCTGCAGAAAGGTAGACTCCATCTGTGTCCTGCTGCAGAGACTAAACACCTGCACAGTAGAAACCAAGCCAGGATCCCGTTCCGTGGCAGGATGGGCCTTCAGAGAACAGAATCAATTATCCTCTGCTTTCTCTTTTGTTTCTCAAATTCCTGGGCAGGCTGAAGAGGTCAAGTTTTAAACAAGCTGCTGTTGCGTTCTTACTTCTTTAGAGAACCTCATGCAGAAATTTATATCCAAAAGCAACATAAAGGAGCAGCAAAGCTCCTGTCCTTCTCTCCCTAAAAATGGAATAAATTTACTTGGCAGCATCTTTGCTTCCACTGAATATATTTACTTCTTAAATGAGACAAACCTCTTGCCAGGCTTCTCGCCCACTCTGCGGGGACATAGGCCTCCTTTGCATAACCTCTTCTTCCCTTGGAAAAGAATAAGAACGCTATGCTTTAATCTTTTGGCATTTCTTGCTGGATGCAAGTAGGATACTAAAATGGATTTAGGTCCCAGGAAGGAGAAGTGAATGAATCTTCTTCATTCCCTTCCCCCTTTAATTCTGTGTGTCCCGGCATGGTGTTTTTACGACTCACGGAGTAGGCTGCATGCTCAGCTAGAGGCGTCAGAGACTTGAAAGCAGGGAAGAGTGGCCTCCAAAGCTAAGGTCTGAAAAAGAAACCAATCCAGATCCATGGGCTGAGGTTTGAAGTTTAAGACTAATGGCCGTGACTGTTTACACAGACAGAAGACAGTTATTTAAGGGTGAAATTTGATCTACCTTTAGCTCAGCCAAAATGATGATCCAAGAGAAGTGTAATGCTATGTCTTCTTAGACTTAGCTGCCGAATGGTCCTGCAGAGCAGCGGGGCTGGTGGGTTGGGATCTGCTGCTCCCTCCCCGGACCCAAGGCCCAGGGCCCCACGGCAGAGCTTCCCCCCAATGATGCTAGGTGTCCTGACAGCAGGTGGGGATCCAGTGGACTTCCAGAATGTTCCTTCCCAGCAGACAGAGGGGGTAAATGAAACCGGTCCAAACCTCAAGTGCTACAAGGAGCAAGCAGCCTGCTTTGCTGACACTGTCCCAAAACCCATGGTTCTAGAACAAGGAAGCCATTATTTCTCCCCTGGTCTGGAGAGAGCTGGTTGCCTGTATTGTTTTCCAGCTTCAGAAGTACCAAATAAGGATGACTTTTGGTTCAAGGTAGGAGCCATGACTGTTTATATGACCTCACTCTTTCTTACATAATACATTAAACAGGCCCTTTAGGCCTAAGTTTAAAAGCTAAATTCTGCCTCTGGACAAAAATGTGCCATTCCCATTGAAGTTGGTGTGACCTGGCTGTCAGACAGCTGAGGGCAAACTTCACTCTTCAGCAAGGATGTGACGGATAAGTAATAGTTTCCAAGACTGGAATATAACGCTCTAATAAAGAGACATTGGAGGAGTATGGAAAAAATGCCTTTAAAGCCCAAATCAACAAATACTTCCCATCATTTAGGAATGTGCTTGTGGACCTTCCTAGCTTACAAGGTAACCCTTGAGAGAGGGCCCAGGCACCTGTCTGAAGATCATTCAAGATCTCTTTGGGTGAGCCTCCACTGCAAGAGAAATGCAGCCTGGACCAGAAGACCCCACTTCCAGTTGGGGTTGATGTGCTGGTGTCTCCTTCCCGGTCACTTGGTGGGGAGATGCATAGTGGGCTCTAGAGCAACAGATTACATTAGAGTTTCACTTTATCATTTCCTTGTTCCCACGCTACACACAGACATTCTATGTAATTGATCTTGATTTGGTACCTATATAGATTTATTGTATACTACTATGTTCCACAATGAGTTTTATTTTTTAAAAAGATCTTACTTATTTATTTGAGAGAGAGAGAGAGGGAACGAGTGGAGGAGGGACAGAGGGAGAGGGACAAGAAGACTCCCCGCTGAGCAGGGAGCCTGATGCAGGGCTTGATCCCAGGATCCTGATACCATGTCTTGAACCGAAGTCAGACACTTAACCAACTGAGCCACCCAGGCGCCCCATTCCACAACAAATTTTAAATGACTTCCACGGGGTCTTAGGAACTGCCCCACATCCCCATAACAGTTAAAAACCATGAATTTAACTTAAGAACTTGAAAACAATATTACTCCCTCAAAATAACTTAGATGATTATTTTAAAAATTGAAGATAGCACTTACACAGCTAAAGTCAAAAGTAAATCAAACCTGAGGCATTCAAACCCTCCAATTTTCATTTAAAGACAAATTCCAAGAGAAGAGGTCATCCTCTCGGGGGCCCTGTTGAACATTATGCAGCCCTTTCCGAAATCCTACAGAATCCTGCTCTAGGAGCATAGAAGAGGAGGCAGAGGACAACACATTCCAGATCCTGACAAAGCCTGACATCTATAGATCACCGAAAACAAAGTCTCCTAAGGTCAGCTTTAATCATCCCCACCTCCCTACCACCCTAACACAGAAAGTAAAGATGACCGCACGCGTCCCAAGGCTCAAAAGAAATAAAACGACACACGAAAACAAAAACAAAAGGGCTGACTCTACCCTGAAGAAAAAAAATCTGTACTCTAAAAAGGAAGCAGTGGATGGGGGTAATGGGGTGACATTTCCTGCCGCCCTCCCCCCATGCCTCTGCACCTCCCCTCTCTTCGCTCCGTGGTTTCGCTTCCTGCTCGGGCTCTGCTGCCCATCTTCCCTGAGGTATCAGTTCAGGCCCATGTGTTGAGCCTTGTTAATCCAAGTTTCGACTTCATGCCTGCTGGCATCTGGTTCATTGCCATGTTCACTGCAACTGAAATGTAGAGACCTACCCTGAGACACGTTCAGATTCTGGCTTCGCACGCACCGACTATGGAACTCTAGAAGACTGATTTCATTTCACATTTTCAGTAAAGTCTAAGGTTCCTGGCCTGCCACTCAGGAGCATCCATAATCTCAACTCAAGCTGCCTTTCCCCCTCTCTCACCTTCTCCAACTCTGTACCTCAGAGCAGACTCTGCCTTGGCTCATGTTACTCCTCCGTCTAGAAAGAACATTTCTGCCCACCTTTGCTTGGAGGGTAAATCCATACCTGTTCTAAGCACTTCACACAACTCACTTTATCCTTACAACAACACTGAGAGGTAGATACTATTATTATACCCATTTTAAAGATGAGGAAGCAGAGGCACAGAGATGTGACCCACCCAGCCTGATCAAGTAGCCCAAACAAGGAAGTAGCAAGGCCAAGGTTTGAACCTAATGGCCCAACCCCCAAATCTGTGATCCTAATGATGACTAAGCTGCCTCTTTCATAAAACCTGCATGTCCCAACTCCAGCTAAAATTTTGCTCTTCACTTAAACTCCATAGCCCTTTAGTAACGTCTTTCCTATGGTCCTACCATTTTCTACCTAATTTCCTGGATGTTTATGGGCATTTCCTCTTTCCGGGGAGATGGTAAGCTTCTTAAGGACAGAATCCATGTGGGATTCAACTTTGGCCCCTAGGGCTCACCTCTGCGCCCGGCACCTGCACAGTGGGTACTGTCAATATTTGTGGGCGGAAGGAAGCAAGCAAGGAAGGAAGAAGGTACCCACTCAGCAAGGGATCCCAGTTGGAGTGAGGAAGCACTTCATTCTTTGTTTTCATCCCTATGTAGTTGCACATTTTATATTTTCCTTTATTGTTTTTGGAGCACGTGCAGCTGCTCTGGTAAGGAAAGCAGGTTGCCTGGAAGGTTAAAGCTGTGTCTTATGTGCATGGGAAGCAACAGGGGTCAAGTTCCCCTTGGCTCTTCATATACAAGAACGTGGTTTTGATACAAGAGCTACTTGGAGAGGCAGTAGTAATGGCAGTGAGGACAACAGCAGAAATTACCAGGAAAACCACCAGCCGTGGTTGCACACCAGTGCCGGGCACTTCACATCCAGTGTCTGCGATCCTTTCAATAACCCTGTAAGCTAGGCCTTGTCATCCTTAGTCCACAGATGGGAACTGAGATTTGGAAAAGCGAATTCTTCTGGTCAGGGTCACAAGCTGGTAAAATATAGCACGGAAGCATGAACGCAGATCTGCGTCCTTCAGGGTCGGTTTGGGCTCCGTCCACTATAGCAGCAATGCCTACAGTCCCCCAGGAGCTAAGAAGAGCAAGCTACCTGGTCCATTCATTCTTTACTTCCTGGACTCTCTCTTTGGTTTCGTCTTTTAGGTGAAAAATTACCCTTGCACACACCCAGTGCTTCCAAGAAACCAGATGAACAGTAACCTACTTTCACATTGCTCAGAGAGTTCTTAATTACTAGGAACAGACAGGACCATGGTCATAAAAAATGTACCACGAGATATCCAAGAGGGTGGTGCAGATGCGGGAGGGGGGGCAAGGGATGGGGCCAGACAGATTTGCTTGGAGTCAAAGAGGCAGAGAGAGAACTAAATGTTCTGCTTAGAAGAAAGATAAATCACTTTTCATTAACCTATAAAGTTGTCTTAGTTGCGCCACAACAACCAGTTGATGCGTTCACAACATCGCCACAAAAACATTTTAGTGGTCTTGGGTGTAAATAATGGTTTTACACAGGAAGAGCAATACTTTTCACCCTGCAGGGGTGGGGGGGTGGGGGAAGAAGGGAATCCCTCAAAATGCAGCACACACTTAAACATGATTCAGCCGTGATTCATCAAAGCTGGAGTAGTATTCTGTTCACTCTAGGATTCTGGGTGCAAAGTGTTCTCTCAATGCTGGCAAAATCATCTTCCCATGCTCCTGAATGATAGGCCACTTCTGTTAACATGCTCTAAAGTTCACAGTACGTTTAAGATAGATTCTTCTGTGTGTAAGGCAGAGTGGTGCTAGCGTGAGCAGAAATACTAATAGCTACTGGGAGCCTGGTTAAAAACCAACCGCATTAACAGTCACGCTTCTAAAGATAAAAGCCCCCATTCAATATTCTTTATCAGCTTGATTTAGCCAAACTTGACACATTTGCTACTCATTTCTAGTCATGGTGATTTCAAGTCTGTGACTGTTCCCTTGAAGGCAGCCTTCCATGGAAAGCACGTGCTCTGGAGAGAGCGTCTGGGGAGGGAGCGTCTGGGGAGAGTCCCTTGCTAAGGGACTCCAGGTGGAGGGCATGTGAGCTATTTAACAGTCCCTCAGCTAATCCTCCCATAGCAACTAGAATATAAGGCAGGCAATCTGGGTGCCATGTGTTCAAGGAGTTTCACAGCAATCAATTTCTAACAAATTTCTAGCAAATCCAGGGTGTAGGGACAAACTCCGTAGTCCGGCCATTGCTCTGATGTATGGTGCTCCTTCTCAACGGAAATTAAAAGAAGACAAAACATGGCAGCCTAATCTAAATGTCCTCTGCCCTGTTGTCTTGGGCACTGATCTGAGGCTCGTCCTTCTTTCTGTATCTTTCCCTGTCTGTCCGTCCCTTCATGACCCTGCAGCAGAACACGGTAGAAGAAGAGCATAGGCTCAGGAGCCAGACTCCTTCTGTTCAAGTCCTGACTCTGTCATTTACCAGCTCTGTGACCTTGGGCAAGTCACTTAGCCTCTCTTGCCTCGGTCTTCTCACCTATAAAATGGGGCTGAGAATAACAGGACCTATTTCGTAGGGATTTTTTTTTTTTTTTTAAGTAGGCTCCACGCCCAGCGTGCAGCCCAGCACAACACTTGAACTCAAGACCCTAAGACCAAGACCTGAGCTGAGATGAAGAGTCGGACGCTTAACCTACTGAGCCACCCAGGCACCCTCTAGGGATTTAAAGGGAGTAAACTAGAAAGGGATTAAGGTAAAACAAAAGGGCCATATAAAGGTTAGCTATTACTATTTTTTCCCCTTCCTATCTTCTTCCCTTTGCTTTCTTTCAATAAACACTTACTGAATATCCCCTAGGTACAAGTCTCTACATAGGATGCTATGTAAACTTAGAATATAGACAGGGTAGAGTCCTTGTCCTCCAAGGAAGGACAGAAGGTAAAATGCTATAGGAGAAAAAGATCACCAGTCTGGGATTTGGGGAATGGGGCTCTGGCCCCAGCACCATCACTAACTTCTCTGTGGTTTCCTCACCTGTAAGCCCAAGATACTTCTAGGGATGTTGACAACAGAAAGCAATAGTACCCAGCCAGGCCCCACACACCATGCCATCTGAGTGACGACACCAGCAGTACCACAACTCAGAGGGGAGAGAAAGGGTCTCTAGCCGGGCCAGTCATGGAGGGCTTCATGGGCTCCGGATTCATGCGTGGTCCTGAAGGGCGTCTCGGAGGCAGGGAGATGGAATTGAGGGGAGGACGGATAATGTGCAGAGGCACAAAAGGATTCGGGAACTAGTTAATAGCACATTTTGGCAGCAGCAGAGAATGGGTTTGGGGAGAGCAGGAGGGAAAAGAGATGCACTCAGGTTTTGGAGGCTGGTGGGCATACAACGAGGGACAGGCTCTGAGGAGGAAAGTACACCACGACAGCGGTACGGGGGACGTCTGGTGGTGGCCTGCAGGATGGGCCAGGTGCAGAGCGAACAGGTGGAAGACAACTGCACAAGGCAGCCTTGAAGACTCAGAGGCTCGGGAGGGAGGCCCCCCCACGGGACAGCTGCCTGGTCTGGAGGACTCCCATCCCCACTCTTCTCCACAGTTCTCTCAAGTTAACAAGAGGAAGACAGCAAAGTGTAAGCACGGTAAGAACTTAGTAAACATTCTCGAGAAAGCAAAATAACGCCCGTGAGAACAGTTGTGAATGAATTACTATTCACCTGGAAGTCAGTTATTGGTGAAACATAACAGGTGACAGCAAAAGGAGGGGGCCCACGGAGACTTCGCCCAGGTCACCGGCCCTGTGAGCAGGGAAAATATGACAGAAAGAGAGCTGGTAATCCAGGAGAATGTCAGGATGTGGAGGAATGGCATGCACCTCTCCTTGACTCTCCAATCAGAATGACGGTGGGTTACTGGATGCCGTAACTGCTGTGTAGACTAGGGAGAAATTAAAGCCAATGCCCTCCCTGGACCTGGATCCCTGACCTACACTCGCGGTCCCTGAGGAAGAGAGGAGAGTTACACCCTCAGACTCTCAGCCTAAAGCCACCAATGGTACCAATCATAGATACCACCGTATCCCATAAAAAGACAGTATGCGTAATTGTTCCCATTTTCTTTTTTTTTTTTTAAAGATTTTATTTATTTATTTGAGAGAGAGAATGAGAGACAGAGAGCACGAGAGGGAAGAGAGTCAGAGGGAGAAGCAGACCCCCCACTGAGCAGGGAGCCCGATATGGGACTCGATCCCAGGACTCCAGGATCATAACCTGAGCTGAAGGGAGTCGCTTAACCAACTGAGCCACCCAGGCGCCCGGTTTTCAAAGTGAGGAAATTGGACTGAGGTCACTTGGTGAGTTGGTAACAGCTAAACCCAGAGCCTGGGACTTTGTCATGGACTTGAAAGCCTGGTCCCTTCCCAGATGTCTCTCAGGACTGTTTTTTTGCCCCAGTCAGCCTTCACAAACAGATCTAAAACCACAGTGCAAAATACAAGAGTGTGAAATTAGAAATAAAATAGGTGCTTCTACATTCATTTAAATCCCATTTATTTTTAATAACCACTGAGGTTAGGCTTTGCATGAAAGGTGAGAGGTTGGTTTAAATCTTGATGTATGTCTTGGTTGACTAGTAAAATATTGTCATTCTGCTCAGGTGAAGAGAAGGCCCATTGAAAAATATCACACTTATTTAGCTTTTGTTAAAACTAAGTGCACATCTCCTGGGCATTTTCTTCTGTGGTCTTAGGTACCTACGATTTGCCAGATTTTGTTTACTGGTATGTTCCCTCCCTCCCAACATGTGCGGATAGATAACGTGTCTGTAGGTCTATGGCAACGAAAGGGCTAATGCTCACCCTGTCACAATCACACATAAATTCTCATCCTAAATGGGGATCATTTGTCCTCTTAGTTAAGTGTCGTTGGCAATGTTTATAAACTGAAGACATCTGGCTCAGAATGGGGGCTAAGACAATTGCAATAAAAAATAATAGTAATACAAATTGGTTAGCAGGAGAGGCTTCAGTATAAGCAAAAACAATTATGTCAATAAGCCTACCCTAATGTGGAAGTAAATGAGAATATCAGGCCATGAATCAAGAAGCTCACATAGGCACTGTTTTAATTAAATCCATGAAGCGTTGCTGTTCCTCGTACTTCCCATGGGTCCTTCCTTCCATTGATCTTGGGGGTCCCCTCTTTACCTCCATGGCCTGGAACAATGGGGTTTTCCCACAATCATCTGCTTCTCCTTATACTTCGTTCCATAGTTGGGGTGACCCCTGTCAGTCTTGCTTAGTGATGGGTGGTGAGTCTCTCATCAGACTTAATCTAAGAACCCAAAGGTCTCTCCTTTACCTGAACAACAGCAGAAGAAATATGTCTCTTAAACTCACTCCCTGAGCTTTCGAGTTCATACCCTGCCCAGTTGCGTCCCATTCCCAGGAAAGAATATCCATCATTGCTCAAAGAAAGAACAACAAGATTTCAGGTTGAGATAGTCCCTTTCTTCCAAAAGCCTGAAATAGCAGGTGAGTGCTTCTTTCAATCTATTCAGATTTTAGTCAGCACATTTTGGTTATTCTAGACCCAGAAAATCCTCAGAAATCAGAATTCATTATGGAGGGTCAGAGCGATGGAGATGGATGCCGGTCAACCAGGAATTAATGAGGATTGTGGAAATCCAACAAATTTCACCTGGAGATCTCTGTGGCCATCCATCTTTTCCACCATCTGCTCCAAATTTGGACCTATGCCCTGAGAGGCAAAAGACAAATGCATCCATCTTAAAAGTCCACCCAGGTGAAATGCCATTAAATTGCATTATTGTCCAGAACTGCAGAGAGAAACATTTCTTTCCTAGTTAATCTGGCAGCCATCAGTTGTTCCCCCATTAACTTGAGAGAAGCATCTGGTTTATGTGCTAGAATAAAATACCTCACAATCTATCAAAATTAAACCCCAAAGAGCTATTACTGAAATGAAGGACGGTCTCTTTTTTGTTGGAGGTAGATAGATGCATGCTTTCCCACGAAGTTCGTGTTCCGGCATACTTACCTTTGGGATCTGCATTCCCTGGATGAATAGGAACCTAATAATCATACCTGTTTTATGATTTTAAGCATTCCAGGTTAGCATAAATTAAAGCACATTCATACGGCTGTTGTTGTGAAAGACAAAAGCCACCTCATGGTAAAATATTATTCTTCCTGAGGGCTCTCAGATACCTCTTTTAGCGTGTCCGGTATCTACAGGTATTCTCAGTTTTTCCTGCACTTGTTTGTGCTCTGATATAGAGTCTAGAGAGAGCACAGAGACAGAGGAAGGTCTTTCGAAAATGTTTTTAGACCAGAGAGGACAGAAAATTGACCCATTGGATTTTAGGACACCTAAAATAAGATTTCTTTCATTATATCCTGATCTCACTTCATGAGAAATAGGTATATTCCTGAACTATCAAATGGAAGTCACATATTAATAAATCGCATCTCATTATCTCATTATTTAAAGGAATTCCCTCTCTCCTCTGTGTGTGTGTATGTGTGTGTGTGTGTGTGTGTGTGTTGGGTTCACATGAACAAACAAATATTTCACATCTTTTTTAAGCTAAAGACTATCTTTCTTGAAACAAGTACTTTGAGGGACGCCTTCGTGGCTCAGTCAGTTAAGCATCTGCCTTTGGCTCAGGTCATGATCCTGGGAGTCCCAGGATCGAGCCCTGCATCGGGCTCCCTACTTAGTGGAGAGTCTGCTTCTCCCTCTCCCTCTGCTCCTCCCCCTGCCCCCCCCACTTGTGCTCTCTCACTCTCACCCTCTCTCTCAAATAAATAAAATCTTTAAAAAAAAAAGAAACAAGTACTTTGAAATATACTCTTGTTCAACTCCGAATGCTCTCTCCCTTATTTATTTCAGAGTTCTTTGAACTAAACTACATTGGTTAGGGAGAGAAGAGAAAGAGGTAGAGAGGAAAAGAGAGCAGGTGGGGGAGAGAGGGTGGGAGAAAGAAAGTGAGTGCAGTCAGAGAGCTCGAGTAGACAGGTCTGCCCACAGTGTCCCCCAGTTACATGGGTCCTTGATGAGGATGATAAGGGAGATGTGTGTCTTTCTGCTCCCTCCCCAGCCTGGCTCAGCTCTCTTGTAACCTGCATAGTATAAGCACCTTGACATACTCAGTGGACATGTGTATTTTACGCAACATGCCACAGCTGCAAAAGAGATCATGACTGGTTGACACTTTGACACTCAGTCTAGAAAAACTGGTCAAAGCATGGAATCATAAAAATGATACTCTCCTTATAGATAGATAGATAGATAGATAGATAGATAGATAGATAGATAGATAGATTCATTGATACTTATATATATTCACAGATATTTATATGTCATCCTTGTGCAGGGGCCATGCTAATCTTCTCTCTGTCCTTCCAGTTTTAGTATATGTGCTGCCCAAACGAGCATTACATTCACAGATACTTAAATATATGAGTATACACTCATTCACAAATTTGGCACAGGAGCAATGCCTTGTCTCCCACTCTCTGCAAGTCCCAGTGTCCTGTATAAACCAGAAATCTGCTATGATTTTCAGGTTCCAGTTTCTTTAAAAAAGATAAAAAACCAAAGACAGCTGAAAAGCAATCTGAACTGCAGAATCTGCCTAGATTTTTATGACGTTCCCCACAATCTTTTAAAGTTATCTTGTTTATCTTCATTTGCCCACAATTTTTGTTCATCCCGGACAAGTTTTTCCAAGACAATGGTGTAGCTTCATAGAAACACCTCTCCTTTTCACACTCATGTATCATGTGTTTACATAACATTTAGTTACGTCTTAAATGGGAAAAGTACACCTGGTGTAAACAGGTTTGTGAACAAACAAGTCTCAGTTGGCTTCTGATTGCCCTGATCAGGGAAGTGGGAGAGGCCACGAGCGAGTAGCTGCCTCGCCTGCCCCCCGCCGCCCGGGCGCACAGGCATCTGGCCCGCGTGCTGGGGGACCAGGGCACGGCCTGGCTGGGAGTGGACCCAGGGAGCTTCTCTGAATCTCAGGTGAGACTCAACGAAAGAAATAGCTAACGAGCTATTCTCATGCCAGAGAGGAAAGAAACTGACCAGGTTGGCCCTAGGGAGAAACTGTAGGTCGGTCTCTAACCTGAGGCCTTTCTAAGGCTTTGAAGGGTAATTTTGTCTGCTCGATTTTTATCTTACATACTATTGGATAAACTTCCTCATAAGATGCAGTAACACTGCTGTAAACAGAACAGAAAGAAAAAGTAGTCATGCTTTTGGCCAAATAGAGAAAAACCAAAAAGTCAGAATATATGTTATATAAGTATATATAAGTATATATACAAGTATATTATAATACGTGTTATAAGTATATATAGTTTAAAACATATATTATATATAAAACTATATATTTTATATTTATATTCATATATAACATAGTATATATTATATAAAAATATATATCGCATACATTTATATTTAGTACATATTTTTATATAATATATATTTTATATATATAATTTGACTAAAAACTTTAATCCCTAAAATTCCAGCTGGATCGAGAAATCAGCCTAGTTGCCTTGGTTCATTACTCTGGGCCAAAGTCCATCATTTTACTCATCCTGGCTGCTATCCAGGGTTTGGATAAACATATTGTGGATGAGAAGTATCTGAAGCTGAATCCCGCCTCAGTGTCAAGGAGCGCCCACCCAAATCATCCACACAGGCCAATTCCACTTCGTTGCCACTTTGCAACACTTGCAGATGTGAGGGATGGTAGATTTAAAGGGCCTTTATTTAGCTCGTGCATTTTATTTATTTATGATTTATGATTTACATCCTGCCTACTTCCACGAAAGATTTGAGGCAGCTTAGCTCTTCAGTTAAGCCCATTCTTAATCAGTTCAGTCACTTCTCCTTCATCCTGCTATGTCCAACTTCAATGGAGTAGTCTCCCCAGTGTGATCAATTACCTCGGACCCCTGTGTTCTGGGCCTTCCACTGAGCAACAAAGGCGGTGCCTTTGCAGAAGTCTGTGACCTTTGGATTACTGCCCCAGCAGTACAGGAAATTCTGGCAGCCCTTCCCAGGGCATCCCCTTTGGTGTCAGGACCTCTCAGGGGTGGCGTAGGGTGTGGGGACCCACAAGGCCATCAGCAGCTCCACACCCCGGGCAGAGGGAGCTGAAGAGTGGCTTCAAGGACCCTCCCTGGTCAGGACGTAGGCTGTCAATAAGCGTCCCATCTAGTAGGGGTCTCCGTCAAGATGTTGAATAATCACACAGCCTTTTGTGAGAAACACGAGAATGAGCAAAGCCTGAATCTCAGCTACTATGGATCTCCACCCCTCCACTGCCACCTGTCAAGTCTCTAACTCAATGGAGCAAAGTATCCACAGGTGTTATTTCAATTTGCCATGATCTTTCTGGGCTGAATAGATCACCTAACTTTACTATGCTTGGTTTTTCTATCTAGACCTTAGTGATGAAAACACTAGTCACGGGCATGCTTCAAGAACCCCAGGGCGAGAACTGCCATGTGTGGCTACAGCGAAAGCCCCCGAATGTCGCTGTGCATGAGGGCTGCTCCTATCTGATGCCCTGCTCAGGCACCCAACCCCTTGCTCTCAGCTTTTCTTTGTAAGAATGGCAGCTACTGATCTCAATGCCTACTACTCTTCCCGGATAGTTAATAAAGCACTGCACTCAATCATTTACTCTTGTAGCCTGCACCCCTGGTAATTCTGCTCTCTGAGGGGAAAAATTGTATTCAGCACCTAGGACACAGCTGTCAATGTAAGGGACTGTCCTCAGACAGAGTCTGAGGACATCTCAGACAGAGATGCCTCACACCATCTGAATATATTTTTCCATTAGTGGGCACAGATTTGCATGCATCCTACTCACTCTCCCGCCAACCTTTTCCCAACCAATAGCAGACATGTGGAAACAGCTGGTAGAGTCTTTGGGAGCGACCCCTGGCCATGGAATAATATGCAGCTAACGTGCATGCACAAGGAACAAATCCATGACCCACAGTAATAGATTCACTAAGGACTGAGATTAATGAATAGACAGAAGATCCAAACGGTGGTCTTGATTGGAATGGAAGCTATCTTCACAGAATAGGAAACTCTGGGCTAGATTCCCCAAGGGTCTACCTCAGTGGTCTGCTTTTATCTGCTAATCAGCGCTCTGTCCCAACCACCTGACGAACCAATTACAGACTCAGAACATGCTAGACACACCAGGGGCAGGGCTTTGAACTCTTCAGGAATAAAATGACAATAAAGCAATCTATAGACTCTATTTTATGTGTCTGAAGTATAGGTATGTAAAATGTTTATTCTATATTACTTTAATCTCATAAGTCAAGGCAAGTATATGTAGACCCTTGTCCTGGGTATAAAAATGCATATAGACCAAAAGAGAATCATGCTTCTGTATCTATGAAGCACTGCCAAATGCTACTTTTGTGTGGTCTCACTATGACAACCTTGCTTGACAATCGCGGTGACTGGCATGTTCTCCATCATTGGCAGATCAAGGTGTCCCCTCACGTTGCTGAGCTGCTGTCCTCCTGGGCACTTATGGGTTCCTGGGCTCCCACTCCCACAAACTCTCTAGGAACACTCCTCAGCCACAGATGGAGCTTTCTCCTGTTCTTTGCAAACAGAAGACACCTGTGGAAAAACTTGTGCTGGGGCAAATGTCCCGAGAGAGAAGTGGATGACAGTGTGACAACTGCCTGGGCTTATGTCCCCAGACTATCACTTTCCAGAACAAGTTATCCAGTTTCTCAGAGGACTCTTGGTTCCCTCCATGAGTTATGAAGAAAATAAAAATAATATCTACATCCCATGTTCCTACAAGGATAAAAGGCAGGCAGGTGATTTGAGAACAGTATGGCACCATCCAAAGGAGAGTTTAGATACAGGGAAGCCCGGGAAATTAGACTGGCCAAGACCCTGGGACCAGGGGAAGGAGACTGACAAGGGACTCTAGAGTGGGCCTGGCTCACTTCTCTACTTCCCCTTCCTGGCTCCAAGCACACCCCCTCCCCCGGGTGATGACACTAGGCCACCTAAAGTCTGTCCCAGTGTGCTGTTATACAAGGAGCTACGGTTGTCTCAAGCAAAGTCCCAGGTAGTGACACAGCACAGGTAGTTTCCAAAGGAAATTTTCAGAGTCCAGAGTCAGCCAGCACTCTGACAGCTGGGCTCTGTGATGGTTTGTTTGTTTTCAGGTGCTATGTTCTACCTCATGACCGCTAGCTCCCATCCATCTTTCTTTCCCTAAAGCACCAAGTAGAGCATCCCCAGGAAATGTCTGCTGAAGAATGAGAACAGGGATAGGGATTCATCAGTTGATTATTCATGATCCAGATAAAGTAAGGGCCATAAAAGAACCAAATGCCACCACCAAAAAATCCCCCACACAAAAAATTTTGTTAATAGCCCTGATAAGAATGGATACCACCAGGGAAGATGGCAGGTCTCTCAGGAACTTTGAGACTGACTTCCTGACCATGACGCATCTCGAATGCCTCACAGGCCTGTGGAGATACTGATCCCCTCAGCCCTCGAGCAGCTGGGCACAGCCTGAGATAGCTGGGTGACTCCAGCATGCTGAACAAAATGTTAGCATCCTCCATGTTCCTCGTCAGGTAAGGGACCCCAAAACAGCCATAGCAATGTGGAACTGCAATCCTAAATATCTCCTCTTTATAATACAGAGAGCCAGAGATAAATTGGATACTTGGTTGCCCAGTTTCATTTATTTCCTTGCCTGATTATGATATCAAGCCCTCACAAGCAGCCTATGAATGAGGCAGCCACAATTTACAGGTGCATAAACGGGACCTCCAAGAAGCCAAGGGACTTGCCCAGTGTCATCCTCCTCTAAGCACCAGCCTGGCCCAATTCTGCTCATTCTCTACCTCCTGCACAGCATGTAAAACATAGCCAGCCAGAGGGTGTGCCTAATTCTTCAGTCTGACTTTTCTTCTAATGAATGTAATCTTAGAAGATGTGAGAGTGGAAACCAAGAGTGAGATGTAAGGACATTACAATGGGAAGAGGGTAGAGCAGCTTGGGGGGAATGCTGGCAAGATGGAATGAATCTCACTTGGAGGCCAAGTGGATACCACAGTGGAAAGATCACAAATGTGCAGAGAGGTCTGGGCGCAGGCGATGGCTGGATGAGGAAGAGACTCTTGTTGGTGGGGGGGGGTAGGGTTTGACTGTCGTAGGGTCAGATGGCTACCCACCCAGAGCAGGATGTCAAACAAGCTTTCGGGCATGTAAGGATGGGGGCCACCTAGAGATGGAATTTGGCAGTCATTTGCCCAGAGAAGGAGGCTGAAACTCTGGCTGGCTGAGACCTTGCAGGAGAATACAGCCCAGATCTGGAATGTGAGGGGGTCACTGAGCTTCCATGGGGAGGTCTAGGAGCTCTGTGGTCCCCGGGTAACATTTATAATTAATTGGAGAGCTAAATAATTACACCTTCCCTTTAAGCTCCTCTTACATGTATGTCATGTGATTCAGTTAAAGAGTACTCTTGACCTCAAGGTCTCAGAACCTAACGTTGAAGTGCGCTGTAAAAGGAGTCTTCACTCTGCAGAGCCTCAGCTCCTGGGATGGGTGGGATCTCCCCACCATGCAATCTTTATCCTAGCCAGATCTACAAAATTACCAAGTAGAACCCAAAGAGGACATTCTCACCTCCAAGAGATAGGTGGAAAGGAGCCTGGCTCTTCATTGGCTAATTTCAACCATCCTCATATGAAGTTTCCTGAAACTGTCACTTACTCTGCAAGGCTGGCTGTCCTCCCGGTGCAGCTGGCCCGTAGGGAAGAGCTGGTGTTCATCTGACCTGACTGTCCCACAGTAGAGGACGGACAGCGCCTGTGCCTTAGCAGAGAACCCGGCACAACTTTGACAGCAAAGTTGCAACACTCTCGGCCAAAAAACCTTGACTACCAAGCTAGAAATCATGCTTCCAGCTGACCTCTCCTCTTCTCCTCCAAAAAGCTGGCATCTCTCTGACCCCTCGACCGGCAGTGAGCAAGCAAGACTGGCAGTCCAATCACACAGTTCATTCTGGCTGCCTTGGAAAGTGAGAAAGGAGTCCGGGAGGAAAGCTGCACCTACAGGGGTGGGAACGCAGCAGCGCAGTGAGGAGAAGTCTTCCTACAAGAACATCATGATCGTGTGATGTACCGAAGGAAAGTTTTTAGCTAATTATCAGTTTCAGTTTCTCATTATAACGCAGATAGGTGGTGGGTGGACTAATTTGTTTCAGTGGCCAAGGTACCTGGAATATTTTATAATAAAGCATTTTAATGGCTAATATATGTCACAGTAAGTTTAGTGAGGAAATTGAAAAATGCTCATACTACAGGTATTAGACACAGATATAGAGTAGATGGAATGCATGCATTCCTATAAAAGGCACCCTAAATACTTGTCAATCTGGCATTGACTTCCACTGGAAAATAGATGTTAGGTTTCTTCAGGGAATGGAGAAATGGCAAAAAAAAATCACGTTATCTGTCACTTTGCCCTGTGGGCTTGGCAAAATAGAAGAAAGCGCATATAAAGCTAGTCCCAGAATCACCTTTACTATAATTCTTGCTACTTATTTTAGAGGATATCTGTGCAAATATCTCAGCATCTCTTAGTCTCTCAGCAGACAGGTTCGTGCTTGACTTATCACGAGTTAGGGGGCTTCTCCCAATACTGCCAACTAAGGCAAGTCCAAGCTCAAGGGGGAAAAGCCAGGAAGGGGTGACCTACAGAAGACATGCTGGGAGGGGTCCACCGTACCAAGAACAGAAGCTCCTCCAAAGGAGCACCTTGGGGAGAAGAGCCTTGGACAGCTTCAAAGTATCTCTCAATATGTCAACAGAGAATAGTCAACCAAAGATGCGATCAGTGAAAAGCAGTCTTGACAGAGTGATGTGATACGAAAATCTATTGAAACAATGAAGGGTAAAAACAGAAACCAAAGATTATTGGAGAGCTGAATTCTGTAGGAAGGGAAGTTAAGGATACGAATCTAACCCTTTAACATCTATAATCCCGCCCATCTGATTTTTATTCATTTTCCATGTCCACCACAAAACTACCTTCCTCAATAATATAAATAATAAATATTTGTTGATCATCCAGATTATACACCACTCTAAGCACTTTACATGTCTCAACTCCTTATCAAAACAAATCTATGTGGCAAATTGTATTATATATCTCCATTTTACAGAAGACAACATTAAAGCACAAAGAGGTCAGGGGCGCTTGGGCCAGCTCTTGATTGTGGCTCAGGTCACGATCTTGGGGTCTTGGAATGGAGCCTGGATCAGGTCCGTGCGCAGTGCAGAGTCTGCTCGAGGATTCTTTCTCTCTCTCCCTCTCCCTCGGCTCCTACCCCTTCCCCGGGGGGGGGGGGGGGGCTCACATGCACACATGCTCTCTCTCTCTCAAATAAACAAATAAATCTTAAAAAGAAAAGGCACAAAGAGGTCAAGTAAATTGCCTGATATCACACACCCAGTAGGACGCAATGCCTGGATTCACACCTGGCCATTTTGGCTCCAGAGCCTCTTCTCTTAACCATTATATTTCACTGTCTTTCGATGAAGAGGAATGTCCAAAGGAAAGGGAGAAAAGAGCACCAGTGAAATAAAATGGGTTCTACCTTACATTTGCTGGAATACACTCAGTGAATAAATTCCTACTGCTTTGATTCTGTGTTTTCCAAGGAAAGCGAACACGGTGACTGCCACCCCAGCATCCATCCCACCTCTCCCCACGGTGGGGAGGACATGGGATTTGGGCAGACCGATCAATTGATGTGGTCCCTGAAAAAGCCTCTCTTCTACTTGCAGAACAGTGAACTGCATTTTTATGTATGGGTTAGCCTCCTGCGAACTTGGGAAAGCAAGTCTTTCCTGACCATCCAGGAGGTAACTGATGAAATCACTCTAAAGATCTATACAGCTGAAGATCAGACCCTAGTCTACAATGAAAATTAGCCCAACAAGAGCAGTGTCCCTTGAAGTCCAAACTGAAACAGTCTCTAGCGTAATTTACTTCTCTAAGAGAGAACAAAAACAAACGTCATTCACTGAGCACTACCATATATGTGCTGGACACTGATGGGCTGCTCTGTGTGCTGTGTCCTTCAGGCATCCTCTGTGTTCTCCCTGGAGAGATGAGCCGGGGCTTCCCCGCCCCAGAGCGAGGCTGTGGTTCCCATGTATCACAGACCTACACTGCTTCTGGGACAAAATTCATGCTGGCCTGTGGCTAAGTAAGATCAATACAATACAGTACAACACAATAGGGGTTTTTCCCGAAGCTATATGTGTGTGGTATAGAGGACTGTCCTTTATTTATTTTTTTTAAGATTTTATTTATTTATCTGAGAGAGAGCGCGTGTGTGTGCATGAGCAGGGGGAGGGGCAGAGGGAGGAAACAGACTCCCTGCTGAGCAGGGAGCCTGACCTGGGGCTCGATCCCAGGACCCTGAGATCAAGACCTGAGCTGAAGGCAGACGCTTAACCAGCTGAGCCACCCAGGCACCCGAGGACTGTCTTTTATTCTGAGATTATATTCTTCCTACTTCTGGTGTGAAAATATCTTTTCTTTTATGAAAGGATTGTAACATTATATGACAATTTGGCTCTTGCTGTTTTTAACATCCTTACTTTTCAAGATAAAAGCTAACAACCCTATGTTAAGCTTCCTCAGTTAAAAAAAAAAAAGAAAGTTAGATCATAAAATTCCAAAGCGTAGGGTCACTGGCTCAGGGGGCTGATAGCCTGGATTTTGTCCGACCTCAACCACGGGGGGAGTTCAGAAAACAAAGAGACAATCCCAGTGGCTGAAAAGTACCCTGAACTGTCAGTGTCTTCCTTGCTAAGCTCCTATCTGACCTCAGTTACTCCCTTGGTCCCCACTGGCTGCTACCAGTAGGAATTCCCTATCCTTCCTGGCCAAGCTGACATGCTGTGCAGAGTTCAGGACACAGCTTTAAATGTGGTTTCCTGATTAACAGAGAGACTCCAGTGAGGCAGGAAGGAGTTCAAGCTCGAATATTATATGTCATAGTCATCTACCAGTTCTTAGGAATGAATACATCAACAGAAATGACCTGGAGCAAAATACCATTCCTGAGAAAATCCCTAACGACCCAGGAGGGACTCCTGTTACAGCACTCCACCTTTTGTGTCTTCTTTTTACAAGGAAGAGACACATGAAAGACTCAGTTCCCCAAAAACACATTTACACAGAAAAATATTTGAGAAGGCTGATGGTGATTAAGAGAAATGGGTGCTAAAAGGAAGCAGGCACCACACCTATATGACTTTCTGGCTAAAGGGAGATGGGGTCATTGACTTGGCTCTGCCATTAAGTTGCCCTTGAATCTTAGGAGAAATCATTCGCTACCCTTCTCCTTCCTCACTTGCCAAAGAAGATGTCTGGTCACTCTTGATCCTCACATTCTCTGGTTCTATTTGCTGTCTGGAGGAAAGAGCAAGGTACCTTCATGTATCAAGAAGGATACTGAGAAATAATATGGAAAGGAAACGTGGAGCATTTCCAGGGGCATCTCCAGGGGGGGTCTCCCCAGAGTGAGCTTCCAGCCAGAGCAAAGAAACGAAGAAGTGGGCCTACACTGCTGAAAGCAGGAAAGAGAAGGTAAAGAAAAGAGCAGGAAGAAAAGAGGAAGGGGGGGGGGTGTGCCTGGGTGGCTCAGGTCATGATCCCGGGGTCCTGGGATCGAGCCCCACGTCGGGCTCCTCGCTCAGAAGGGAGTCTGCTTCTCCCTCTGCCTTCCGCTCCCCCTGCTTGTGCTTTCTCTCTCTCTCTGTCAAATAAATAAATAAAATCTCTTTAAAAAAGAAAGAAAAGAGGAGGGGAAGAATCAGAGAAAAGGCAGGGCTTAAAATAAGGTAGGCCTTAAAATAAGTGTGATCCTTTGAATAGAGAAAGCTGAAAACAGGAAAAGTGAAGAAGAGCAGAGAAAGAAGGGAAAGAAAGAATCAGACTTCTACCTCTCATTTTGGATAGAAATAGAATTTCCTAGCCCTTCCACCATCCACCCACCAAAAATGCCACCAGATGTGAGGTCCCATGGCATACCGCCAAATTAAATAGAGAAAAGCCTCACTCTTCTAGAGAACAATATAATACCATTTTCCGTAATACAGCGAACACAGAGGCAACCCATCTGTCCGCAGATATGACAGAGAAAAGAAAAAAAAAAAAAACCAAACTCCACAAAAGGTCCCTAACCTTAAAAAAAAAAAGATTCTGGGCTAAGCTATCCAGAAATAGAACATTTTCATTACAAAATAAAAACTAGGTCAATAAGATAATGGACGTGATTTAAATGAAAATCACAGTATTTGTAATGGGCTAAAAATGGTATCAATATTACTGCAGAGAAGGAATATAATTAAATGTATTTTTAAACAGCAGCTCCCCGCCCCAGCCCTACAAATCCCAGCCCCGCCACCAGTACTCCTCCACCTCATCGGAGAGGAATGTGCTGGCCTGCCACAAGTTGGTCTGAAGAATGCAGAGTTTCCGTACTACTTTAGAAGATCCCAAATGACACTGGTTAGCTACATTCTTTCACTTTTAGATCACTGTTATTCATTTATAAAGCAAAGAAATGGAAAGGTTAGGGATCTGACCATTTCATTCTTTTATGATTTCTGCTATATGGCCAGGAAACATGCAGAGGGAGGTATAACCATCACAGTTCTCTCCAGCCGACTGACCCAGGAATTCCCGACCATCATAGGAGGTGGATAGAGATCCTAAGAGGTTTCGCACGGGCCAGGAATTAAGATAAAGGGTGGAAGTGCAAATTTCTGGTTTTCTTTCTACGACTTGTGGTGTGACCTTGTGGATAAACTCTAACTCTGGAGTGTAATTTATCTTCTAAGCCCTCACAAGGGGAAGGGAAGCAAAGAGAGATGAATGAGCCGTAAGGAATTGTGATCTGGATGGCGACTAGGATTACTCTAGCGGGCAGGCAAGGGCTGCCGCAGCACCTGCATTTCCCCGGATGTCTATATAACAGCCTGGGACTCGGGGTGCCTGGGCGGCTCAGTCGGTTAAGCGCCTGCCTTCGGCTCAGGTCATGATCCCAGGGTCCTGGGATCGAGCCCCGCGTGGCGGCTCCCTGCTCAGTGGGGAGCCTGCTTCTCCCTCTCCCTCTGCCTGCCGCTCCCCCTGCTTGCACTCTCTCTGTCTGTCAATAAATAAATAAAATCTTTAAAAAAATAAAATAAAAATAAAAGCCTGAGACTCTGTTTACGAGGAACTCTCAATGGCCCTTCTACACTTGGGATGCCTTCAGGGGTCACATAAACCTTAAGCTGGATTACTCTATGATGACTCTACTTATGCTTTAGAATATATGCGTACACCTGCTGGCACATCCACAGAGTATTCCTTATGAAAGGAGACCGTGTCAATACTGACAGCATGGAAATCTCAGATAAGATATCTGCATGATGACATACATCATGGTCATCATTCCGAAGAGACCGTTTTCACAATCTCTTTGCGGGTAGTGCCTATTGACTAAGAAGTTTTTTGTTTTTTTTTTTTTAAAGATTTTATTTATTTATTTGACAGAGAGAGAGACAGCGAGAGCAGGAACACAAGCAGGGGGAGTGGGAGAGGGAGAAGCAGGATTCCCGCTGAGCAGGGAGCCTGACGCGGGGCTCGATCCCAGGACCCTGGGATCATGACCTGAGCCGAAGGCAGACGCTTAATAACTGAGCCACCCAGGCGCCCAGAAGTTTTTTTTTTAAAGAGAATTAACTCTTTAATATGTTTCGATTCCAACACACCAGCCACGAGGGGCAAGGCACTCCCTCATCCTTAGACAGCAAAAGCTTGCTTCCCATGAAGAAGATCTGTCAAGTGACAAGTGAGCTTGCCCAACAAAAGAGAAGTAGAGAACTTAGTCATTTTACCTTATGACTCCCGTAATGTTGAACTCCTTAAGGGCCATGAAGTGTGTCTGTAAATTATCATTCAGTTAGTGCCCACTTCATCCCCTCTTTACTTTGAGCATCAGAATAAAAGGTATTTCAACAAGCAGCAAGTGGACAGACACCCTCACCATGAGTCCTTTCTGGAAGTGACTTAAGGAGCTCCAAACCCCTGGTATTCCCAGTCAAGTGAAATAAGTCACTATAATAGGCCTTGAGGAATTCTAAACCAACAGAAAGGCCAAAAAGTTAAGGATCATCTGAGCTCATCCTATCACTCTCAGGGTTATTCTTATTTATAGTTCCTTCCTTTCACCCGGGCCTCTAGACCATGAAACAAAAGTAGTGAAGCAAATGTGTGGCGAGGAGCACTGCAGACAAGGCAAGATTTCTGTGCATATCCACAAAGTGCGGCGCTCGGTTTTCTGCAGACAAGCAATCCGTCAATCTCGTTTTTTAACTCTGACCTTCCATGACCTCAGTTGGGAGATCCTAAGAGAGATGAAAGAAAAGAACCAAAAGGTCAAGCAAGTAAAAAACACTGAAAGAATGCTCAGGGCAAGCATATGATACGGGGCACGCCTCTGCCCTGGGAGTGTGGTGGGGGAAAAATGGATTATTTATAGGGGAAGGGAAACAAGATGACAAAATAAGCTCTTGACAAAGAGGACAGAAGCTTATGTTCGGAAATCTTGGGAAGCGGGGGAGGAAAAGACACTGGAGTCACTTGCACTGTCACAGGGCAAACGTGGTCTAGCCGTGACTTTGGCAGATTTGGGCTTCTAGCAGGGAGGAACCAGCTGAGGGCTGGAGAAACTGGTGTTTTTGGAGAAAGAGAAACAGCTGCTTGAGCACGAGTGTCGGAAGGAAGTCCTCTTCCCTACTGCCAACCCACAAGACATAAGTATAATCCAGTCGCAGGAGCTACTATAATGAGACAAAGGGGGACAAGACTGAGTCACTGCCGGTTAGTGCCCCCAGACCTCTGACGAGGGGACCTTGCCAACAAACGCACGAAGGGAAAAAGTACGAGCCAATAACATGGGGATCCCTGCCTAGAAACAGGACGCATGGAAGGAATTCTAATTTTATCTCTTCAAGCAACCATTAATTACACAGGTTCAGAAACAGGATGGACTGGTGAATCAATATGTAGTGTAAAGATTTATCTATAAACAATATGTAAACCCTCTATTCCAAGTCTTGGATCTGATAAAAGTTGGGAGTCTGATTGACTTAATTTACTTGCATTTGCTTCTCTTCTGTCGACTTTGTCAGGTGAGAATCAGTGGAGGAGGAGGTAAGTGGTAAGTAGAAAGACAAGACACTTCTCTCTGGAATAACCATTGCCTAAGTAAGAGTTCTCAATAACCCCTTCCACTGCCCTATTGGTACATTATAAGTCCGTAACTATAATAGAAAATCTTGCTTTTTTAAATGGCAGACATTCTCACGGTTAAAAGCCTAAATAGACGAGAGACAAGAATAAACTAGAATACTGAATATTTCAACACTTGGCCATTTTAATGGGGAAAATATGAAGTACACATTTCCATGTAAATGGAAATCCTACATTTATAAAAGCAGGCAAGATGATTACGTGTGACAAATACTTATAGGCAAATGAGAAAAACTAGAAAAAAATGCCCTCTTCTAAAATAAACTACTCTTTTTTCAGCACACAATTCTCCTAAATTCTGACATTTATGCTTGCTTGAAAAAACAATTTAAGTCAACACTTCCCACTCTGTTATTCAACCCCGAGGCATAAAAATTTGATTAAATAGCCTAAAAATGCCTTCGTGCACAAGGAGCAGGCAACAACTGACTTACACCACGACAAAGTCATGCTGTAGCTTGGCTTCTGCCCAGGTGCTCTGTTGGAAGCCTCCTAAATCCATCATTGACTCTTGCTTTCCCTACCTTCTCCCTTCCTTGAGAACATACCAAAGCCTCCCAGTGTGGGCTTTCTCCCAGTTATTGCCACCAGTTATTGCCCACACTACACCAGTCTCTTCAAAACACACCTGGTCTGTTTCAACAACACCATAACCAGAACGGCATGTTCCTTCCCTGGGTCAGCACCTTCATTCCAAAACAGGATCCTGTAACTTCCCTTTTCCTAAAATCTTTGTCCCACTCTTGAATACTCTTGTCCCTCAGCTTCTCTTTCTCTTCTGGCTCCTTCCTTCCCCCAAAGACCTTAACAAATCAGAATTCATCAAATCAGGAGACAGCTCCAAGATCACATGTTCAACTGCCTCCTTGACAGCCCCACTAGGATGTCTAATAGGCATCTCTAGCTTAATATGTCCAAAAATTCTTGATTTTGGTTATAAACCTGGTACTTCTTCAGAGTTCCCCATCACAACAAAGAACACACTCAACTGCTTAGGGCAAAATCTGAGACTCACCCCTGACTCCTCTCTCTCTCTCATTCTCTCTCTCTCTCTCTCTCTCTCTCACCAAACGTCTTATCCAACAACAAATTCTATTGACTCTGCTTTGAAAATTTATCTCTGGAATCCAACCACTTGTCTCCATATCCACCACTACTATGCTGGTTTAAGCCATCAGTATCCCTCGCTTGGAATACTGTAGAAACCTAACTGAGCTCCCAGCTTCCACACCTACTCTGTTACTAAAGTCTGTTCTCTGGACCCCATTCAGAGTGGTCATTTACAAAGTCCAATAAAACTCATTCTCCTTCTCAAGCTTTCCAAAGGCCTCCCATCATACTTAGAATACAGTCCGAAGTTATATAAGGCCCGGATAGCCCCCGGTAGCCCCGTGACCTACAAGGCTACATCTCCAACTTTATTTCTGAGCACACTTTGCCGTGCTCTCCTGACTCCACTCACACTGACTTTCCCACTGTTTTTTAAAACACATAATTGTGAATATTATCTGCGTGCATGGATTACATATTATCTCTATGCATATGTTAAATCTATTTATCCACCTACACCTGCTTCTCTGATACAGCCTCAGGATACACACTCTGTCTATAAGGCATCACAAGCTCCATGTTCCTATGCCAACACAAATTCAACATTGCAAAAAGAAGCTGTTTTCCTATCACCAGGCTGGAAACCTTGAAGCAGCTACCAACCTCCAACCTCCACTGTACTGCCACCCACGATCAGTCAGGTGCCAAACCCTGCCACGTCCCCTACCACGGACACCTCAGTTTGCCCCTTTCTTCTTCCTCCCTGTGTTTAGAGTCCTGTGTCTGACCTGATCATCTCATGTCTGACATCCTACACCTCCACTTGTCTCTTAGCTTCCTCATACTGCTGTACAAGGGTCCTTCCAGAGGGCTGACAAGGACTTCTTTCTACACCCAAGTTCAAGTCCACACATGTCAGCCTCCATCTCTGCCGCCCACCACTTAAGCTTTCTATTGCCTTCTACTGTTCCTATACTGTCCAATAACGATAGTCACTAGCCACACATAGCTATTTACACTACAATGAACTAAAATTTAATACAACCAAAAATTCAGTTCCTCAGCTGCACTAGTCACATTTCAAGTGCTGAAGGGCCACATGTGGCTGGAGGGGACCCTGCTGGACATTTCCATCATCACAGATAGTTCTACTGGGCAGTGCTGGAACCTATCCTCTCTGGAAAATTTACTCAACTCCCAAAACAAACCCTTCTCCGTAAATAAATCCCATAACCAATGAGCCCTTTCAACCTATTTTTACCAAGACCTCATGCTTCAACATTAAGGAGGTCCTGAAATATTCTTCCCTGAGATCCACCCTCATTTTAAGGGAAGGGTAAATGCCATACCCTTCGCCCTAACGCACATAAACATGACCTTCATAAAATTTCTCTTCTGTGCAGAGTAAATATTTGCATATTACTATTCAATTTTTTTTTTCAGTGCTTTATCAGCTGTGATGTCTTCACTACCTGCTCCACAGGGTTGACTATTTTAGACTGAATGCTCTTGCAGGCAAAACCAGTATTTAATGATGCCAAGTACAGAAAGCTCTTCAAAAAGTGTGTTTTAATAAGGGTGATAGCATAGTGGGAAAACACCTATGCTTTGGAATTACGCTGCTCTGAGTTCCTGTACTGCCCCTTACTAGCCACTTGGATCTTGGGCAAGTTACTTAATCCTCATTCTCACTTTAAGCATCATAAAACAGAGAACATGGTAACTCTCTTCCTCATGGGGTTGTTGTGATAATTACATGGGATCGGACCCATAAATCTCTTAGCAATCATTGATATGTGATGATCACTCATTAATGTCAGCTGATGATATCAATGATTTTAGCTAGTCGTACACAAAATAAATTTAAATAATACTGGAAGGGGTTAAAAGCATGATGAAAAAGAAATCACGAATGCAACTGCTCATCTTACAGAGTCAAGTGAATGTCTTCAGATACAATGTGATGGATATTACTTAAATATCAAATGGTGGAAAATATGTATCAAAGTAACATAAATTTGAGCATTTCTATTCTGCTTCTTGTATAAAAGCTGCATAGAGTTTCCAGTTCTTTGGAAAATTTGTTTCAGGAACAGTGGAACCTTGCTTGGCAAGTTGAACAACTTTCCATTAGTTAAATGCAAGAAGGATGATTTCATTTTAAAAGTGAAATGTGGAAAGTGGTTAAATGGCAGGCTATAACTAATCATACTAGTCTTTTATAAAATCTGAAAAACAAAGCAATAATAGAGAGAAGAAAGACCCATAATTCAAAGCACATGTGAACATCATTTTGTATTGATTGCTTCAAAGTCCATCATGCCAGTGAACAACTAAAATGAATATACATATTCCACACATTTGGAGCATGAGATATCTCCCCCTACGTTCAGTAGCTGAAATTCAGAGAGGGCTGTGTATACTCAGGAGCCAAAGCCAGTATAGGAATTCTGCCCAACCCATCATCCATTCTTCTTGTGCTATGGCTTCTGAAGGTAATAAGCCAGTGTGGTTCTCAACGTATGTGCCTCGGACCAATAGCAGCAGGATCACCTGGGAACTTGCAAATTCATGGGCCTCACCCTGGACCTACTGCATCAGAAAAACTCCGGCGGTGGGGCCCAGCCGTGTATGTTTGGAGAAGCCCTCCAGGTGTTCCTAGTGCCAGAGCCTGGGAAGCACACCGGGGCTGCACGTGGGCCCTCTACTGGGGGCAGGTCCAGCAGAGAGGCCATTAGGCCTTTTCTTAGACAGACAGTATTGAAAATATCTTCAACTGGCTCTCATTTGTTTGGACACATGATATGGATTCAGCTTCCCTCACTAAGGTATGATCCCCTGATGTGAAAATTAATGGAATCATTAACAATGCCAAGCAGAGCCCAGGAAGAAAGAATCCCCACGGCTCTACAGCACCAACAAGCCTCCACAACACCACACGTTTTGTCTATCACATTTAGAATGGAGTCAAAATTACATGGCCACAAACCATACAGCTTTATAAGAAGAGTTACTGACCTACAACAAGACACTGAGGAAAAACAGAAAGGATGGCGTACTGCGGCTAATTTCCCCTTACGCTTGTTTATTTTTAAATTCGTTTGGGGAAACAAGAGTCACATAATTATATAACAAAATCCCACCAACTATATGGAAAACAAACAAAAAGGAAAGATACTAGATGCCCTCTTCAGAGGTTTTTCAAAACATAACACTTCCTAACAGTCTAAACTCATTTGGAGGGGAAATGGAGAAATATGCTCAACCTCAAATTTTCATCATATGAAAGTACTTTTAAGTAAGATTCGCCTTCAATGACTTTTGTTGTCATTTTTTAAAAGGATCTAAGACAAAACAGAAGCTTATTTTAATACTTTGATGCTTCCATAATGTTGACAGTTATATTTTCACAATTCAAATGTGTTCTCCAGCACAGTGCCTTATTCATTTTTCAGTGGAAGGGAATAAAATTCAACATGCATTAATTTAAAGTCTTGTGCTTTTTTAAAGATTTTATTTATTTATTCAAGAGAGAGAGAGAGTGTGTGTGTGTGTGTGAGAGAGAGAGAGAGAGTGTGTGTGTGTACATGAGCAGGGGGAAGGGGCAGAGGGCGAGGGAAAGAATCCCAAGCAGACTCTGCACCAAATGCCTAGCCTGAGACAGGGCTGGATCCCAGGACAGGACCTGAGCCGAAATCAAGAGTCGAGTATTCAACCCACTGCGCCACCCAGGCGCCCCTAAAGTCTTGTGCTTTTTTAAAAACAGGTTTTGTTTGAAGATTTTTTTTGTAAGGTACCTATAGTCATACATTGTTTTTGCAAATAAGATAATTTAAAGAAACTAGCAGATTCTTTCACAAATTTATATCACGGCCATATTGCATAGTTGTATATGAATAGCCAATTTCTGAAAGGAGAAAACCTAACAGTAGTAATGTCTGGGCAGTGGGACTGGGGTTGAGGGACAGAGAAATAAGACCTTCACTTTTTCACTCTAAATTCTTGAGCCCTATTCAAACTTATTTTTGTACATATTTTGTATAATTCTTCTAACTGCACTAGGTAGAAATAAAATGAGTGAACTTGAAAGTAATAAATCCAGGTTGCTGGACCATTAACCTTTGGCATCCATTTCATTGACCGCCACCTGATAGTTTTAGGAAGCAGTTTCCGCTAACTTTTCCTACTTTGGGGTGCACTATCTCCAGATGAGAGTAGGCTCTCATCTGGTACAACTCAGTCACACTGCCAATGAAGAAACCAAGGCCCAGAGAGGTTAAAGTTGGCCCACGTCATCAGACTTACTGATACCGGAGCAAGGCTCATCCTCAGCTCTTGGCCTTCTTGGTTTATGCTCGATTTCTCTCTCTTTTTTTTTAATCCTATCATGTTGCCCATCACATATTCTATATGCCACTCACGCATTAATCTAAGACCTGAATCATCATCATGAAGGTACTACAGTGTTACACGGACATGACTCCATTAGAACTAAAGCTGGACACCGTAACCGAACCCTGCAACTAGCGATGGTCCAGGCGGAGGGCCTACACAGTAGCAGAGGGATGGGAAGGCTGAAGATCAGGAGCTCAGCAGTTTTCTTCCTGAATGTGACTCCTCCACTTAATAATTGTGAGACTTCTTGCATGCAACCTCTTTATGCCTTGTTTTTCTCATTGGCAATGTTGCAATTAGAAAGAATACCTAGCTACTTAATACAACTGTAACTTGATTAAATGACATAATTGATGTCAAGTTTGTAGCCAAATGTCTGGTACATAGTAAGTGCTCAATAAAAGTGAGCCAACATCAATTAAAATTTAAGTTAATAAACTAGGCACAATTTAGAACCTTTCACACTGACTCTGCCCATTTTTTAACCTATTACAAACATAGTATCCACCCTAAAATTTGATTGTAAGTGCTCGTCTTTGTGAAGATTTGCATTTACCCCAAGTTAGTAACCTAAGAAAGACACACCTCCTTGTTCCATTCTCCCCAGCAGTCAGGGCTGAGTAGCTCAGATTTAATGAATGCGTGTGAAAACACTGTGGAATGGCGAAGTCTCCTAAACAAAAGATAGACTTTGTGTTTAGCTTACCCTGAATCATGGCTGGGAGTCAAGGTTTGTTCTCAACTCTCCCGATCCCCCAAATGACTCTGATTGTTTCTCCAGCTAGCTGCCAAAATGAGAACTTGCTCTAACAGGTCCCTCCTGGGCCGGCCCGCCTTTCCAGCCCAGTGTGAAGCCCCGGGCCTGCCCCTCTATTAAAGCCCCCTCTTTTCTCCTTTCCACTGGTGGAGTGACTGCTCTTCTCTAAGCCAAATGTAGGGCGGAAAAAACAACAACAACAACAACAAAAAACCTGTGAGTAATTTCTTTTCAAATCTGGAGAAGGTAGTTTTCCACTATTCTCTTCAGCAAAGAAGAAGTAAGTCAAATCCCTGTGACCTCTTTAACAAAAACATTCTTTGAAGGCACAACAGAATAAGCAATAACTGACAATTTAAACATACCTGGAATACTTTGCCACACATATTTCTTGAGTGTCTTATAACGGCACAAAACTTCAAACAGCATACCAACCCCTGCCTACTCGCTTAAATGGAAGTTAAACTATCTAAATCCATTGTCAAGGCATTTCAAGGATATTTTAAAATGTTTGCTGGGAACAGTAAGTACAACCTACTGAGAGCTCATGCTATAAACCTCTGGGCCCAGAGGACTTCCTAGCTCAAGGCTCGTGCATCCATAAAAGGGCGGGCATTTGCCAACGTCTGTTTTGGTGACAAACTCAAAAAGAACAGCTTTGGATTTTGAAACCAAACAATCAAGGGTGTGAGGCAGGCACGCGCAGTGACCAACAACTGAGTTGAGGAGGTTCACAGTCAATTCATTTGCATGGAGTCAGACCAACAATGAGCTTACTCAGTGACTTTCACAATCAGGGCAAACAATTCCGAAGGGTGCATTCCTTTTTCCTCTTTCCTATAGTTCTTTTTCAAAATCAGATCTGTTGAAGAGGAGCAGAAGGAAAGTGAGTAGAGCAGGGGATGGAATTTTTGTTTGTTTTTAATTGAGATTTAATAGACATATAACATTTTATTAGTTTTAGGTGTACAGCATAATGATTCAATATTTGTATATATTGTGAAATGATCACCACAATAAGTTTAGTCAACATCCATCACCACACATAGTTACAAATTTTATTTTTTGTTCTGAGAACTTTTCAGATCTACTCTGCTAGGACTGTTAACTGAGTCTCCACACTGTACATTTCATCCCCATTAAGTCCATGTTAAATATATATTGATCTTATAACTGGAAGGGTATACCTTTTGACCACCTTCACCCATTTCACCAACTCCTCCCACCCCCTGCCTCTAGTAACCAGAAATCTGATCTCTTTCTCTATGAGTTTGGTCATAGTTTGTTTGTTTTTAGATCCTACACATAGATAAGATCATACATTATTTATCTTTCTCTGTCTGACTTATTTCACTTAGCCTAATGCCCTCAAGGTCCATCCATGTTGTTGCAAATGGCAAGATTTCCTTCTTTTTTATGGCTGAGTAATATTCTGCTCTACATAGATCACATTTTACATAAGGGATGGGGTTCATGGAACAGGGTTCTAACTCTCCTGCTCCTGCCTATTGTCGTAATGATCTTTACACCAAGCTCCTTGCTTATCCAGTGCTTTATTCTTACTGAACATCTGCCTTCCTATACAGATATTAGAGGAACTAAAGATGTGGTTGAATCAGTAAATCACATTGGGACCTTTGAGGAAAGGGTTATTTTCCCATATAGTCCAGGACTTTCCAGCCACATGTTGGGCTCACGGCTGGGCTCCCCATCATTCAGAGGCTTTGGTGGGCCAGTGACTCCGTCTAATGCATCTCCTTATATTAATTAATGCTCACAGACTTACGATACCATGTTCAGAAATGCAGGATTTGTGGGTTCAGTTCAAGTAACTCGCTTCACCTTGATTCAGAATGCTTTTCTCTTCATCTGGCCCTCTGACCCTTCCCTTTCTTCTCCCTCCTCCCCTGCCTCCCATCCAGGAACCAGGAAGTTGGATCATCCATTCAACAGGACCTCTCATACCTGTTATTCCAGTGACTGACACAGCACCAGACACATAGCTAGTATTGAGTGAATGTCTGCTGAATGAGCAAAGATTTGCCCGGATTTGGGGTCACAGTCAGCACCAGATGGGTTCAAAAAGGATTCTTCTACAGATAGTCAATGCCTGGCCGATTTGAGGATCAGGTCAGGTTTTCCACACCAGCCCTTGTTTTTATGTTGCTTCTACCCACTTCCAATTCCCCAGGTGTACCTGGTGTCCTCCTCGCTGAATGGAGGCCCTTGTGTTGTACTCCCCGAGCACGACTTTTCCAGCCTAGGCAAAGCTTCGTCCATATTATCATGATCTTAGTCTTCTGCCCTCAATGAGATGTCAGGAAAGAAACCTAGTAAATAAGTTCAAGCCATAGTACTGGGAGAAGATGAGATAAATCCAATGTAGAGAGAGACTTAGAACTCATATCTACCTTCCAAGAACTTAGAATGTAATGACTTCTTGATAAAAGCCCAGGTAGAAAATTAAATGTCATTGCTCCTCTACACACACACACAAAGAGGCTCCACATAGAAACTACGCTGGACTTGGAGTCAGAAGGGGGTTTGAAGCTTGGGTCTGCCTCCTACTGGCTGGTTATCTTAAGCAAAACATGTACTCTCTCTGATCTGAAATGTTATCACATGTACAATGGAGAGCATGATGTCCCCATCTCATAGTGCTGTTACTTAGATTAAATGCAGTGACATTTATAATGCAGCTTTGTCAAATGTAATGTAGAGAAATGAGCGAGTATAGTGAAACAACAGTGCAGAAAAGAAGGACAAGAAGAGGGGTGCCTGGGTGGCTCAGTCGTTAAGCATCTGCCTTCGGCTCAGGTCATGATCCCAGGGTCCTGGGATCAAGCCCCGCATTGGGCTCCCTGCTCGGTCGGGAGCCTGCTTCTCCCTCTCCCACTCCCCCTGCTTGTGTTCCTGCTTTCGCTCTCTCTCTCTGTCAAATAAATAAAATCTTTAAAAAAAAAAAAAGGACAAGAAGACTATTCCTCGAAAATCCAGAATAGAACAGAGAATACAAAATTGGCACCATATGAAATGCATTTCAGAGGAGACTTGGGTTGTGATTTGTAGGGTCTAACACATAATCATAATACCAAAATTACAAGTGCTCCCTGGTGGTAGACCCAGTGCCTTCCCACAGATGGTGGTGATGAAGGAGATGATAATGTCTTTACTAAGCAATGATCATATACATGGCACTATTCTGAGCACTTCTTATGTTTTATCTGGCTCAACTGGACAATAACCCAATGATGGGGTAAGTAATATTATTATCCCCATTTCACAGATGAGAAAATGAACTAAAGCCCAGAGAGCTTAATTCATGATTAAGTGCAATTCTCCCTGAGCACATACTTTTCTTTTCAGTAGACTGTTGAGAGAGAGGATAAAAACATCAGGAAGTGAGGGGTGCCTGGGTGGCGCGGTTGGTTAAGCTTCCGACTCTTGGTTTTGGCTCAGGTCATGATCTCACGGTCGTGGGATCAAGCCTCGCTTCCAGGCTCCACACTTAGTGCAGAGTCTGGTTGAGTTTCTCTCTCCCTCTCCATCTGCCCCTCCTGCTAGTGCTCTCTCTCTCTCTCTCTCAAATAAATAAATAAATCTTTTAAAAAAATCAGCAGGTGAAAGTCAAGCTTTTATTCAGCAGGATTGAAAGGGCGAAGCAAAGAGAGAAGTTCAAGATCAGGAGTGGGATGAGGTTATAGACGTTGAGAAGAAACCTGCAAGAATCCTACTGGGAAGGACCAAAAGGACATTCTTCCTAACGGAAGACAAAATGTAGTCTGTGTGTAAGGCGAAGGCCAGTAGGAAGCAAGGAGAATGTAATTGTTGGGAAATCAACAGAGATCATACCATGGCATTTCCCCCACAGCCTGCCCAGTGTACCAGGCACACTAATCAGCAACGTTCTCATTCTTGGAGGCAGGATATGCTGCTGTGACAGTCGAGGGCTGGGGTGAGAGCACACTGATGAAGCTGCCACCACCCCAAAAGCCTCGTGCCACCTCTGAGCATTCAGCGCCATTCCTGTGAGCAATGACAGGAGGAAACAGCTAAAGGTAGCTGTCACCACCAGACTGCTAATGAAAACCAGAAAGTCTGCAAACAAAACTGCCAACTTCTTCACAATTAAACGACCACCCAGAATAGAATCAATTCGGAAAAGGGGCCCCTTCCACTGGGAACAGGTTTCCTCAATGGTGAGTCCCCAAACAGACTTGTCTCGGAGGACCATCTACCAAAATGAGATACATACATCCTGACACTGTCTTTGCCGTTCCATATTCTTCTTCTTCTAAATCAATAAATAACTGAATCTGTGTCAATTGGGACTTCTTACGTCCCAAACACAGATAAGAGATTTCAGAGATCTTTATGGCCATGAGAAAGAATTTATAAAACCAGAGTAAAACATGGAAACCCATGGCACGAAAGCTGCCAGGTCCTATTATGAGAAAGAGGGATGGAGACAGAGAGCGGCGGGGAGGGGGGCAAGAGAGAGAAGGAAAGAGAACATTCCTGAGGGAAAAAAAAAGGTAGTAGTCCTGTACTGCGTTTTATTTGATTGAGGGGAAGGCCAACACAAGTCACTCTCTTCCTTGATTGGCTCAGGGTAACAGGTTTTGCATATGATGATTTAAAGGCACGTGGGAAACAAAATATGCAGGTTTTTTTTTTTATCAAACACAAATATTTTGCTTTAATTAGCCAATGCATGCTGACTTTTTTGCCAAACGTATTCTGTTAAAAATAAACAGAACTGCAAGGATTTGGTATTTTAAAAGGGAGTAGTTTGTCAATAGCAGAATGCTAGACCTCTTTATAACCTCATCAGTGACCCAGATGTATTAGAACTAGAACCTGGTAGCAAGTAATTGTGTGTGTGTGTGTGTGTGTGTGTGTGTGTTAATACCAATTTGACATTTAAAACATCTAATCAAGGTAGGCAAGCAGCAGGAACCACTGGCATACTGAGGAAATGGAAGCAGTGTGATATAAACTGACTTGTTTGGAATCCCAAAGCAAAGGAGAAATAACCTAAAAACCCCAGGGTTGAACGAGGGACGCAGGTCTACATAGAAATGCGGAGAGAGTCTGAGTGTGAGGACCCCCCTCAAGGGAAGGAAGAGAACCACCAACCCCACCCTATCAGGCCACAATGGCTGCCACTGCTTCTTGTGGCCCAGCTGGTGGCGGCTGGGAGGAATGGCCCCCACTGGAGAGGCTGGCTACCCCCTACTGCCTCTACATCCCCTCGTCCCCAACCCTGATGCCTCAGTTGAGACAGAAGGTAGGGTGAGGTGAAGGCAAGATGTTTTAGGTAAGGGCGCAGACACGCTTGACAAGCAAAGATGCTGAGAGATTCCACAGAGGCTCAACCACCCTGTTTCTTTTCTTACGTCTTCAAGGCTGCAGGGCAGGCTGGAGATCACAGTGAAAACAGTGTCAAGAGCAGCCGCCTTGGCTCCGTGCTCCCAAGCATCCAGCATGGCGCGAAGAACTTTACAGCCGATATTTTGTTTAACTCTCACAATAACTGTAATGCAGGTTATTTCCCCCATAATAGAGGTGAAGAAACAGAAGCTTAGAGTCAAGTATTTTGCTGGAGTCAACAAGTACCAAGTGGCATGGCCCACGGATCTGTTAAGCCGTGTCCCCTCCCCCCAGCATGCCAACCTTACTCTGGCATCTAGAGAGACAAATGGGATTCTGAGCCCCACGGTTAATAAGCCTAAACTTGGTCAGATTTTAAAAAATAAGACATGCCAAAAGGCAAAGTCAATCCTGTTTCATTTAGGGAGGAACGTTTCTTCAACGACAACACTGAAAATAGAACTAGTCACACGTCCACTCTCCTAGAACATGAGTAGACACTGGACCCAGATAATAGAACCAAGTTTTCAATTTCTAGCCTGGCTAGAAGTTATTATGAATAGTTTCCATGATAATAGAAGTCAACTTTGAGATTCTATTATAATTCAGAGTATAATCTATCCTGAAACAATACAAAAAGTGACTGGCTTAATCTCCTTTAAAAAAAAAACAAAAAACCTCTCTTGTTGCTCAAAGAATAGTAACAAACCGTTTTACTTACAGACAAATCTTATAAACTAAGGACTTATAGATGAATATGCTTTTAAATCAAGGAATTTAACAGCCTCTTTGATAATTTATTATAACTTCTCCTTTTTTCCACATTTATTCTCATTAAGACAGAGGATATCTATAATGTTAAAAGTTTATAATATCAATCACTAAATATTCACCCTCAGGATGCCAATATTCTAGAATTCCATTGCCTTGTTTCAAGGTAAAATATTAATGTGTACAGAGATTTGTATAGGATTAGAGAGCCAACGCAGCATGACAAATGGGGCAAATTCCATGCACAACATTATGGGAAACATCAGGTTAGTATGCTCCTAAGACCAGCTGCTCCATGCTAGAGCTCCCTGGTACAGTCACCCATGAATCATGAGGATTCACAGTTGCCCCAAGCCTGTGGCATTCACCAAGTGGCTTGCCTGAGCAAAGACAAGACTTCTTCTGCTCCTGGAGAGTGAAGACTCCCTATGTTGTGCCATAATCTCCCTGTAGCAAAAACAGCCTCAGGGATTTATATCGTTTCCAGGAAGAAAGGATGCATGGATGGTGACCATTTGGCAAAAAGCTATAAACGTTGGGACTGGGTGCAAGAACTGACCTATTCTGATGTTTGAGTCCTTCCTTACATATAAGAATGTGTTAGCAGAGAGCTTATGGAGTCAGCACTGTTTGTTGGTGTATGAAGAATTCTTAATAAAAATTTCAAGAATTCTAGAGATCCCGAGTGGCACATAAAACAAAAGGGAAAGAAATTTCATCTGCGGGGGATCCTAAAAGGCCATTTTAGAACCAAGTGAACATAACCTCACTGAGGGTTCCTGTTCATCCTCCTTGGCTAGTTCCCAAGCTTCTCCCAGCCTCTTAATGCTAAAATGACTCAGTTCTTGGTCCTTGTCTCTCCTCTATCTACCCTCACTCCCTTGGTGATCTCATGCAGTTTCATGCCATGCTGATCGTCTGTAGAGCAAACAACTCCCAAGTCTATATCCCTACCCTTAATCACTCTCTTGAATTCTAGACTTGTATATCCAACTGCTTGTTTAACACTGGACTTGGAACTATAATAAACATCTCAAATTCAACATGTCCCAAATTGAAAGCACTTAACACACACATTAAGTCACTTATTTATAACCACTATATGAGAATGGTGAGATGATTATTCTCATTTTCTAAAGGACAGTGAAGCACAGAGAGGTGAGATGCTTGTCCAGGGTCATACCTCTAGCGAGTGACAGAGCCAAGAGGGCACCATCATCCTTGAGTTCTCTCTCTCCCTGTCTTCCTCCTCCCTGCACCTCTGCTCCCACCCCTCAGTCCTCCATATCCAGTCCATCAGCAAAGCCTGCAGACTCCACTTCCTCCATCTCTCCTTCCACCGCAGGCCCCTGAGATCCATGCTCTCTCTCGCGTGAGTCACTGCAATAGCTCTTCATTAATCTCCCTGCCTCCTTCCACTTGCCCCCAACTGTCTAGTCTCTACCTCACAACCAGAGCCATCTGATAAAACCAACCTTTAGACCCTCTAATAGCTTCCATTCCACTTAGAACACACTCTTTTAAGTTGAGTCAATATGAACTCTGCCTTCCTGTCCAACTCACAGCCAGGCACCCTCCTCTTCATCCACCAGCCTTCAGCCACGGTTGTCTGCTTTCCAGTCCTTGAACACACCAGGGCTATTACTTCTGTCTCGTAGCTTAGCCCCAGCTGTTGTGACCCTAGATCTTACATGGCTGGCTGGCTCATCGTCTGGGACTTATCCTCAATGTCACGTCCACAGAGTGACCCTTCCTTGACCACCCAATATAGAGTAGCCCCTGCCTCCACCCCACCTACCCTCCCTTATACACTGTAGTCAGGATTCTTTAGACGGCCAGTTGGCAATATCCATCAAAACCTAAATGCACATACCTAGCCATTTGACCCAGCAATTCTACTTCTAAGAATTCGTTCTAAATATAAACTTGTACATGTGTGAAATGGTATATGTTACAGGATTATTTATTGCTGTGTTGCCTCTAACAGCAAAATGCTGGCAACACCCTAAATGTCCATCAGTGAGAGCTCCCTAGATAAATGATTACATATAACAACATAAAATAAATGTATTTGGTATCTAACAACCTTATGAGCTAAGTAGTATTATAAGCCCTCTTTGTGAGGAGAAAGCTAAGGAGAGCTTAGGAAACTAACACAAGATGCACAGCTAACAAGTAGTAAAGTGGGGATTCAGACCCCAGGTTCTTAGTCTTTATACTATAATGCTTCCCAGTACATGTTCTCATGGTGAAATACTACGTGGCCATTAAACAGAATAAGGCATTATAAACATACTGATATGGACTGATCTTTAAGACATGTTATTGAGTGAAAAAACTATAGAACAGTGTTTTAACCTCATGGAGTTTTTACTCCTTATTTTAAAGAGGGCAAATATATATGTTTGCATCCATCTGCACAAAGACATGTAAGAAAGAGTAGAACAATATGTAGGAAGCAGTGGCTACTCTAAAAAGGGAAACCAGGTGGCTTAAGGGCAGGGGTGGAAGAAATCTGACATTTCACTGCATACTCTTTTTTGTCTTTTGATTTTGTTGTGTACGCACAGATATATACCCATGGCTTATTCAAAGAACTAAATAATTAAAAACAGATTGCTGAGGTTTTTCCAAAAGAAGAAAAGAGCACACCCAAGTCACTCTTTCTCATAACACCTGTTGTATTTTCTTTATATATCTACTAATAAATGGCTTATTTGTTAATGTGTGTTTATCTTATGACTTCACTAGGGTCATTATCTAAAATTATTTGTTTTTTCTTTGCGGGGAGGGCAGTGGATATTTACTGTACTAAGTATACAAGCTCACTAGACCCCATTAGAATGTAAGGTCCATGTGGGCAGGGGCTGTGTGTGTACAGTTCAGTTCTACAACCCCAACATTTAGCATAGCACCTCATGTTTAGTAGTCATGAATGAATGAATGAATGAATGAACGAATGAATGAAAATTAGTGCCCAAGAGTCTAGGGCTTAGATGATCAGAGTCAAAACAGTAAGAACCTTTTTACCAAAAATGCACAAAAATTTTCAATGCTTTAGATCAACAGTAATTTTTAGTATGAAAAAATAGGATTTGGGTTCAAAGAATCCACGCTATTAACACCTGGAAGTAAAGATTCTAAATAAGCAATACTCACAATGAAAAGTCCTAGTTCCCATGGGACTTTACTTGGGCTCAGATAAGGTCAGAAAATGCTGATAATGAGCAAAAAGTGGTGAGGTTATAAAAGAAAAAAAAATAATTCAAGGCTTAAAAACCAGGAATGATTTAGTAAAGCTATACAGGAATCTACAAAGCTTCGGTCACTGTTTTGGGAATGTAATTTTGGGTTATAAAAATTATTGTTGATTCAGGCAAGGGAAAACTCCCTCTTTGAGGCTGCATAATGCTAAAGAGAACATCTGCCCTAGAAACAACCTCCATGAGCCCAACAGAGAGGCCTTGTCTGGTCATATCTTCAAATACAAAGAAATGAGCTCAATAACAGACCCAAACCACAAAACCTACCAAAAAATGATGATCCTGAGAATGGTCTTCATTTTCAAACTAATTAGCAAGACAGAGAAGGATGCATCATCTATCAGTACGTGTGACAGCTAACTTTATATCAACTTGACTAGACCATGGGGTAACCCGATATTTGGCCCAACATTATTCTGGATGTGTCTGTGAGGCTGTTTCTGGATGTGATTAACATTTAAATTGTAGACCGAGTAGAGCAGACTGCCCTCCCTAATGTGGGTGAGCTTCATCCAAGCAGTTGAAGCCTAACAAGGACAAAAGGCTGACTCTCTCTCCTGAGAAAGGAAGAATTCCTCCTACCTGACTGCTTTAAGCTGGAACATCAGCTTTTTCCTGCCTTTGTACTCAAACTGAAACATAGGCTCTTCTGGTTCTCAGGCCTTTGGACTCAGACTGTAACTAAATCCCTGGCTCCCCTGGGTCTCGAATTTGTTGACTCATCCTACAGATCTTGGGGCTTGTCAACCTCCACATCATGTGAACCAATTCCTCATAATAAGTATAATACATATATTGGTTCTGTCTCTCTGGAGAAGCCTGGCTAATCCATGCTGCTTCCTCTGTTAGAAACGCTGCCAGAGCGAAACAGCTCTTGTCTGGTACTACCTATCATTAGCAGCCCGAGATAGGAATACAGTGTTTCCCCACACATGACCCCTCCCCATGAGAATGCATGAATGCATTCTCAGCCAGTGGCAAGAGAATACCTGAGAATACCTGATAAGGATGGATATCCCCTAATATTTAAAGAACTGTTACAACTCAACAACAAAAAACCAAACAACCTGATTATAAAAAGGGGCAAAGGACCTGAATGGACATTTCTCCAAAGAAGACATACAAGTAGCTAATAAGCACATGAAAAGAGGTTCAGCATCACTAGTCGTTAGGGATATGCAAGCCCAAACCACCATGGGATATCATCTCATATCCATTAAGATGGCTACTATAAAAAATAGCAAGTGTTGGCGAGGATGTAGACATACTGGAACCCTCATAGACTGCTGGTGGGAATGCAAAATTGGTGCAGCTGCTGTGGAGAACAGTATGGCAAGTCCTCAAAAAATTAAAAATAGGATTACCATATGATCTAGCAATTCCACTTCTGGGTATATATCCAAAAGAACTGAAAGCAGGATCTCAACGAGATATTTGTACACCCATCTTTATAGCAGCATTATTTACAATAGCCAAAAGGTAGAAGCCATCCAAGTGTCCCTCAGCAAATGAATGGAGAAACACACCTAATACAGATACATGGTGGAATATTATTCAGCCTCAAAAAGGAAGAACATTCTGACACATGCCACAACATGGCTGAACTTGGGGGATATGGTAAGTGAAATAACCTGTAATGAAAAGACAATATGACTCCACTTCTAGGACGTACCTGGAGTAGTCACATTCCTAGAGAGAGACAGTAGAAGAATAGTTGCCCAGGGCTAAGGGGAGAGAGGAATGGGGAATTTCTGTTTAATGGACGTGGGGTTTCAGTTTTACAAGATGGAAAGAGTTCTGCAGATGGGTGTTGGTGGTGATTGCACAACAGTGGAATGTAGTTAATACCACTGAGCTGTACACTTAAAAGTGGTTAAGTCGGTACATTTTATGCTATATGTATTTTATGATTAAATAAGCTAAAGACTTAGAGATCTCCAAGATACACAAGTAAACTTAAAAATAAAAAGGCTAGGGGCGCCTGGGTGGCTCTGTCAGTTAAGCATCCAACTCTTAGTTTTGGCTCAGGTCATGATCTTGGGGTCCTGAGATCGAGCCCTGCACTGGGCTCCATGCTCAGCGCAGAGTCTACTTGAGATTCTTTCCCTCTGCTCCTCCCCTGCTCTCTCTCTCCCTCTCTGGAATAAAGAAATAAAATCTTAAAAAAAAAAAAAAAGGTCACAGCAAAATGCATATAATACAGGCCCATTATATAACAACTAATATATATGCATAAAGGAGACAAATCGTCCTTAGCAATTAGCAGTATGGTGAGAAGGGGGAGATAAAGTGGAATAGGAAATGTTCATGTGTCACTCTGTATGTCTCTGTCTTGACTGAATCTGGTACAACAAGCACATATTTGTATTCGCTTCCTAGGACAGCTGTAACAAATTGAGTAGCTTAAATGGCAGATATGTATTCTCTCCCTGTTCTGGAGGCCAGAAGTTTGAAATCAAGGTGCCAGCCGGGCCCCGCCCTCTGAGACTCTGGTGGAATCCTTCCTCGCTTCTTCCTAGCTTCTGGTGGTGGCCGTCACTCCTGGCTTGGTGGCCCTTGGCTCACAGCTGCATCCCTCCAGCCTCTGCCTCCGTGGTTATACAATGCTCCCTGTGTGTCTGTCTTCACTGGGTATTTTCCTCTTCTTGTAAGGACACTGGTCATTGGACTAGGGCCCACCTAATGACCTCATCTTCACTCCATTACATCTGCAAAGACCCTATTTCTAAATAAGGTCACACTCAGCCACTGGGGAGTGAGGACTTCAACATTTTTGAGGGGACACAATTCGCCCTGTAACGGTACTCATGTTTAATAACAAGCAGTTACATTTCCTTGGATACTCTACCTACGAGCCCTCAAGGGGTTAAGAAAAGATCCTTTGGAGGCAGTATTACAAGAATGAAGACCCTAGATTCAGATTCACACTACAAAGGTTCAAATCCCAGTCTGCCATTTACAAACCACAGAACTTCGTGTAAGTTCATGAGCTTCTCACTGCCTCAGTTTCCTTGTGTTTCAAATAACAGCAACTAGCTCAAAAGGTTGTTATGAGGATTAAATGTGTTACAAAGTGCTTAGCATGTAGTAAGTGCCCAGTCAACGTGAGCAATTGTTACAGCTATCACCACCTTGAGGGTCCCTAAGCCCCCTCCCCTCCCAGACAGCATTCTGGAGGACAGAGTAGCTTCATGTTTATGGTACCTACTCAAAGCCCTTCTCTGTGGTTCCTTGTCCAGTCTCATGCGTGCCTCTCAGAGCACCAGCAGTTTCATTCGATACAGGGTTATGCTAAATATTGTACTAAATATTCTTCATCCACACAGTCATCCCAAACTACCTTCCTGGGTGCGCCCCAGCTGCAGAGTGGCAGGCAAGCTCCCCACGGCTCACGGGGTCCCTGAGCAGCGGCACCTAAGCCATCAGGGCAAAACACCCATCACTTCATGTGCAGCCTGCGGAGGGACGCAGAGTGGCCTCAGACCTCCCACTTTATGTGATCAGTGCCCTAAATTTGGATTTTGATCTTGGCCTCCCTTGCTGCTAAATCTGTATCCAGTTAATCTTACAGGGTTGTGCGGGAGGAGTCACGTTGCCGCGGCAACCCAACAGCTCCCCGGGCAGAAGGAGAGAAGACATGGAATTTCAGGACGGAGACCACCAAAGGATCCAGAAGCTCTTATTTCTGCCTTTGTTTTGCAGAAATGAATCTTGATATGCTAAAATAAACAGACCTCTCTTCTCTTTTTTACAAGTTTCCAGCCATTGACAAAAATAAAAGCCCGCTTCTACAAGCATTCTATTCACATGTCATTTCCTAACAGGATAGAAACTAAAACTCACACTTCATTCAGCAAGTCAGGAAGTCAGCTGATTTCCTTTAAAACTCCCTCTCTGCATGAAACGAGCAATTGTCCAGTCTGGATTTTATACCTAATATTACTTTTTGACCTACAGTTTACAAATAAACTACCAGAGGGACACAAATAGAACTGGGGCTGTCTCCTGTCCTGGCGGCTTAGAGGAGCCAGAGTGCCGCAGAGAAAGGTGAATGAACCTGCCTTGGTGACCCACAGACCTCGCCTTCCACAGGGACGCCTTGCCCGATCCAGACTGTAGCCGAGCCGCTCACACACGGCAGAGCCGACACCTTCCATCTCCTTGTCTTTGTTTTCCTGCCCACATTCTGGGGGAGCGTCTAAGGAATAGTAAACTAAAAGATGAATCACAGTCAAACAAACATACGAACACAAACCAGGCATTAAGACCGTGTATCAGGTATGCAGGTGCGAAATAATCTGAAACGGACCAACGACAGTTCTGCTAAGACTAGCCCAGGCTAGGATCCGCCAGGGAGCAGCCAGAGTGACTGACAGGCTTCCCCTTTGAAAAACTACTCTGGGTTAAACTTAGCACTGACATCTTAGGGCAGCAGTTGAAGTGTTCTCTAAAGGAAACAAAAAAGAACTCCTCAAATCTGATTCTTTTTGCTTTCCCTCCTTTTCACCTCTTTTTCCAAGATAGTTTTCCTGAGCTCTGGCTAGGACAGAGTTAAGCAGCATTTGTCGAGGGTCAGGCAGTGGAGAGGTAAAAAGGTGGTGCATTAGCTGGGTTATGATTACATAAATTTTCTGAATTTTTAAGGGAACAGAAATTGCTTAGAATCACATAATAAGATTATAGAAATAAACAGACCAGAGAAGTAGGATGTGATCAGGGAAGGCTCTGGGAGCGGGAGTCAGAAGATTCAACTCCTTGGCTTGCCTCTACCTCTTAAACAGCCACACAATCACAGACAAGTTATGTAAACTCCCCGAACCTTGGTACTTTCAACTATGAAATGGGTATAATAATACCTGCCCTGACCTCAATTATTGTGAAAATCAAATGAAGTCATACACATTGGAGGTCTGAGATAAAATATTAAGTCCTGCTTGGTGAATGTATTGCTATTTCTTTTTTAACTTTTTAAAAAAGATTTTATTTATTTATCTGACAGAGAGAGAGTGCACAAGCAGGGGGAGCAGCAGAGGGAGAGAGAGAGAAGCAGGCTTCCCGCTGAGCAGGGAGCCCGATGTGGGGCTCCATCCCAGGACCCTGGGATCACGACCTGAGCCGAAGGCAGACGCTTAACCGACTGAGCCAGCCGGGCGCCCCATATTGCTATTTCTATTAGACTCTAGATTTGTTAGATGTAGGGAATGGCTATTCTCTTGTGTATCCTGCAGTCTCCAAGGACTTCCTTGTATCTGGTCGGAAAAACAAATGCAATTGAAAACAAAAATGTGCTAACCAAATATGCATCTAGGTTTTTAGACCAATTTCCCCTAAAGTAGGTTTAAGGGAGCACTGTTGGACTGGGAAAATCAAAGCGGCCGGCCGTCAGCAAGCCATCAGTACTGCATTCACCATTCACGAGGTGCAGAACACCCTGAGGCAAAGCCGTCCTTCGTCCTAAATGGCAAAGAGGACTTTGGTCCTAAATGGCACCTCCATAATGATATCACTCACCATTGTGCAAGAGATAAGAAGTTTTAGTTCATAAAATTCTAGCTGGTAGCATGCCATGTCAATTAGTTTCTTACTCTATGTTCATAGCATTAACACCAAATTAGAACTAATTACCCTCTCAATTGACAATTTAGAGGCCATTAAAATATAGATTAGCATGAAAGAAATACAGTATCCTGTGGGAAGCGAAATTCTGATGGAAAGCAGATAAACTCTAGTATCTAACTGTTAGTGTGTTAATGACCCTGTATCAGGTGCTAAAATAGGGTGTTAATTAAAGTAGAGCTACTACCTTTCCTGACCTCCTGAAACCTAGGGTCTAAAAGGACAAGATAACTCACACACACACATGCTCATGCCCACACCTCACAGAGGAGCTGCCATCTGGTCTGACACACAGTCAATTCCAAACCTGGGTCAGGCTCGAGACATAGACTTTGCTACACATGCTTCAGAAACAACTAGAAGTTTTTAAGCTGAAGTCACAGAGATATCAAATTGGAGTAGGATAATTGAGAGGTACAGTGTCTGGAGGGATGAGGCAGGGAAGAAAGTGAGGAGAGCAAGGCAAGCGAGACCAGTAGTCATGAGCTGAACATGCCCAATGAACAAGGCTGCACACAGGAATTCAGAACACTTAATTTAAAAAAAATTATTTTATTACAAAGTTCTATTCCTTAGGTACTTCCTGAGTACTTGGTATTTCAAACAGGCAAACCACTGTTTGGGGCCCTTTCTCTGAGAAGACCTGCAAATATGGGAACTAAGTTTTTAAAGAGGCGTGTCGGATTTAACCTTTCATTGTATAAACATCACCTGGGGATCAGGAGAATAACAGTGTATCAACAAACAAACCCCACCTGGGTTTACCAACAAATCAATACTCCGGGTTCTAGAAGGAAACTTATTCTTGCTATCTTCACTGCTGAACTTGGGGGCAGCTAATTTCAGAATGGCGATGTTTACGTTATGTTCCCTACAACCTCACACCTAGTGTAGAGAAGCCTAATGACCGTGTCGCGAGGCAGCAACCGTGGGAGTAATTACTCAGCAAGGCGGAGCGCTTGCAATCTGGATGCACGCAGCAGCAGGAAAGCCCATTACTCCAATTGCTGAAATTATGCCTCACTCTAGTCAAGTTTACAGAAATATTTATAGAATTAGCAAAACACTATCATTGGCAGTTTCTTTGGGTTGCCTAATCTCCTGAAAGCCTTTGGGGGTGGGGGTGCGGGAGAGCGCCTAGCGAAGGAGGAACAAGGGAAGCCATCCTCCAAAAAATAACTAAGTGTTAAAAAGAAATGATTGGGCTGTTCGCTGTAGTAACGCATATCATTTAGAGAAAGTATGGGAAACCAAACCCATGCCATAATTCATCCTAAAGAACACACAGACTGCCTATTGCTGTCAAATCCAGATATGTGTTCCAAAGGCTTCTATTAGCCTACAAAATCCTTACATTTGAAAAGCACTCTGAAAGGTGGTATTGATTTTCCTGATATATATGTTTTTAATCACTGTGTATCTTCGCTGTATCCTTCATGTTTTAATAATTTATGGTCACTTTCCCCACCAAAAAAAAAAAAAAAAATCTCTTTTCTCAGGTTGCCCTTTATATTACAAAATAATTGTGGTGTTCATCAATTGAATTTGGTAATTGAGAATAACTGTATAGTCATATGAATAAAACTATTTGCTTTCTTGGCAATTCTGTCAGTTCTCAAAATCTATTAAAAGTCACAAGTGACTCAGAGGCAAGACTGAATTTACTTTCTAGGTCTCAACTGTAGGCGTTTTACCAAACCTCAGTGAGCACATCATTTGGGCTCAGTTAAATTGGTTGTTTCTGAAATTTCCTGCTAGCATTGAAATAGATGTCAAAGCAGGTGGTCTCCAAAAGGTCTTAGATCAGTAATTCTTGGGCTCCCTGGCTCAGTGAGGGTTTGTATAATAAGAGTCAACGGAAGTGGCTCCAGAAAAGAAAGTCATTCCGTAATGTTTGATGTCTTTTTCCTCCCCACATCGCACACTGACATATAAGTTATCATGTGATTGGAGAAGACACGATAGAAATTAAATAGGAATAGATGAAATCAAACCAGTTCCTCCTGATACCATCCATTATACTGTCACCTCTCACTAAGGTCTTATGAAAGTGGAAACATCCTTCTTATTTTCTCCCTGGTTAAGTTAGAGAAGGGCCCTGGGCAGCCATCGTCCATTTCCTTCCAGTGTTTCAGGGAGAGTAGAAAGAATGAGAACATTCCAGGTCAAGAGATTCCAAAGGCAGGTATGCAGTAATAACCAGGACCTCCCAGGTGGCTATCCCCAACTATGTTCAGTGTATTTCTACATGGATATTTGCCCTTACCTCAAATTCAGCAAGTCCAAATCAAGCTTATCCTCATTCCACCCAAAACCTGTTTTTAAAACCTATTCTAGACACTATCCAGTGACTTGAATGTACATACTCGGGGCTCTTGTTGCAATGCAGTCTCTGACCCAGTTGTGCTGGGTGGGGCCTGAGACTCTGCATTCATAACAGCCTCCCAGGTAAATGCAACTGCTGCCCATCCACAGAACCCACTCTGAGAAGCAAAAATCCCAGTACCTAGGCTACATGGCAGACCCAGGAGATCACAGTCCCAGGGGCTGGGACCAGGAATCAGTAATACTTTGAGCTCCAGATAATCCCATGTGCAGCCAAGGTTGAGACCCTCCGGGGCCTAGATGCTTTCCCAGGGCCAGGAGCCTTCCCTCGGCCTGCATCACTACATTACACGCAGGAGCAAATCAACAAAACCCTGTCTTGCAGAGGCCTAGGCTACTTCCATTTCTTGAAGTTCCTCAATGCCAAGGCAAACTGGGGCATTTCTTCAGTGTTTACATGTGTCAAGCCAAGGCCTTTAACACAAAGTACAACTTCATGGATATGCTCTTTTGAAGATAACATTGCAAGCATTCATGTGAGGCTCATCATAATCCTCCATCCTGCCTCCCTGTACAGTGCCCCCATTAGTTGCCTGGTTATTTGAGAAAACTGTTCTCTGAGAACTAGATGAGAGTGCAAAAATGGAAGAGAGACATTATAACTACGGCTTTCTCAATACAACATCAAAATTGATGTGGCAAAATAAACCCTAAATGATTAATTTCTAATTTAAACGAAAACAACATAACCTTCATATAAAGAAAATGCTTTTTTCCCCCCTCATTTACAAGCCATATCCTAGTGTCACTGCCACAAAACTCTATCCATTCAAGAAAATTCGTTTTTTAAGTCAATATCACAAAGTTTGCAGGTAGGTAACACATTTTTATACATAAAAAAAAAAATCAATGAAATACTTCCCTTCCTCCAAAGAAAAATTCTTCCATGAAATATTCATTACTTTATTCCTAAATTTCACATATTATCAGCAACACGAAGGAACCCAAATGAATAAAAAAATTTTTTTAAAAGATTAATTGCTTCTCCCCCAAAAACTGTTCTCCCCTGCTTCGTCGGCATATCAAAAACCAGTCTAATTCTCACCTAACGCTTTCAAAATCAGATTTTCCTTTTTTTTCACTTAGACAATGCATTACAAAGCATCGATATCCTGTACATTTTAGGGGGTAGATTTGTTTTCTTTGGGTACGGGAGACTAGAAAGAAAGGACAGAATCTAGGAGTGCGTATGTACTTCAAAAAGGCGTTCTGAAAATAAACACAAACGCAACAGTCCTCAGGCATTTTTAACCATGTGGGTCTTGCTTCACGACAGCCTTCTTGGGGTCTCTGTGGTGAGTGCCATCGAGGGAAGGCTATTCTGTGATTGTGCTGTTTGAGTTCAAGAGTTGCTATTTTAAAAATCTGAACAGGAAATCTGGGAGTTGCAATGCACGAGACCTTCTCCTAGAGGTCACGCCTTCAAAACAGCTCTCAGATGTCAGCAATTCCTTTCTCCTTCTGTCACCTGATCTGGTGTGAAACTTCAGTTGCATGTAAGGAAAAAAGGAATGGAGCAATGCTTTCTTTTCTTAGGTGCCATTTAAAATTATACCTAAGTTTGCTGAGGGAAACACCCAAGCTGTAGCACGTACTCCTTAGGATTTCTTTCCTACCTGATTTAATTCCAGTTTCAAGAAAAAAACCTCAGACCTGAAAATGGTCAAAAAATTCCACCTTATAGCGAGAGAAGGTGTTTCTAAACTAGCAAGGTAGGACCAACGCCGTAAAAATCTGCACCGTTTATCACCAGTTGCCTCACGATGGGATCCTCTAAGTGGACCACAGCCGCATGAAGGGGAGGGAAGGGCACTCCTATTCACCTGGCATTTTGGGTGGGCCTTAATAGCACCGAATTAGGGATCAAACTGACCTAGTTTTTTTTTCCAAATTGACCTAGTTTTAATGATAATAGTGATGATGATGGTGACGATAGCTGAGACTTACCCAGTGCTTGTTTTTGTTGCAGGTCCCGTTATGGGCAGTTTCCATTGGCTAATTCTTTCAATGTTCCCAACAACCTTCTGGGGTGGGCAGTGATATTAGGCCCCTTTGCAGATGAGTTTTGGCTCTACAGCTGCTAACTGTGAGACCTAAGGCAAGTTAACCTCCCAAACCCTTCGTTTCAACATCTGAAAAATGAGAATTATGATGTTGCCAACCTCACGGGACAATGTATGTAAGGCTCTCTACACAGGTCTGGCATATATGTAGTGCCCACCAAAAGGGAGCTGTCAGGGTTAGTGGGATGCCTGGTGTAAGAGATGACCGGCAGCGTCTTATGACTAAGCATCACCTCACATCACAGCTGAGGCTGAATTAGGGACATGGCAGCAGCGTTAATGTGGCTACACTTAAGGTCATCCAGAAGATAGAAGTTCTCCTGAGAGCAATGAAAACAGAGAAGCATCTCCCAAGTCCAAAGGAAGACACAATTTTTTAAAATTAATTGACTTGCCTGCTTTTGTTTTTGTCTTCCAGCTAAAACAAAAAAGATTATCCCTAGCCACAAGCATGATCCCCTTTCTGATTTCTTAATGTGTTCTATATTAAATTTGTTCTAGTCATTTCTCCAATATATGCTACATAGGGAAAGAACACCTGCTATGTAAAATGCACTGAGTGTTAAGATATGTCTTATAGACACAGCTAGAAAAGAAAAATATAAATGAGAAGCCAGGAGCTCAAGATTACCCCTCCTGCCCCAAGGGATTAAAGGATTTTAAATATAATTTAGAATACTGTGGGAAGAAAGTTAACATTTTCAGTCTTGATAACAACTATATCGGAATACCAGAAACTGATCTTGGCTAACTAACACTTGACTTGAAATAATTATCTATTAATTATATCAGTAAGTAGATTATCATTCCTAGAAATTTTCCCATTTATAATTCATTCTATTTTAAGTCATTGTTAAGAATATATTTGATAGCGGTTGTATTCATGTCGGAAATGATTCTACAAATCTACCCTCAAAACATATTTAAGTGACATATTGGTCAATAAAGGCGCTCTTTCTCATCTTTCTAATGAAAACTATACACTTTTATTCAAGACATGACTTTTTTGTATGATGCTAGCCCTCCTCTATGGTTAGCCTTAGGAAAAAAGTACATTGCTTCATAGAGATCCAATAAATAGTGAAGTAAAACATTTTTCTTTTCTGCCCAAGACATCTTTGAGTAAGTAATTTTCCAAAGGACAAGTGTTATCTTAAAAATAAAACAAACAAAAGAAAAGGGGGGAAAAAAAAAGGAAAGGAACGCATCTTGTCGGTGATTGGCCCACTTCTCTTGCGTGCCAGGCAAGATTAGCAGTCCCAAGGAATCTTCCTTAGTAACCATAACCAGCTTTCTCCAAACTGAAGAAAAGATCTACACCCAGAAGGATCTATTAAATCAAACCAACATTTAAAAATACATCTTAAAACATATTTGTCTATTCTAACCCAGGCTTAAATTCTCTTGTTCATTTTCAAGTTTGAAAGGACGTAAGTTTGATAAATGCTTGAGTGGAGGGAGGTAGTTTGGCTAACCCTGTGATTTCTTAAAGTCAAAAGCCTTATTTGATATTTCCTTTGTGATCAATCCTTGGTAGATACTGTTTAAAATCTCAAAACTGCGAAGTTAGTACCTCTTGGTTTTAAAGCAGTAGTGTGTTGGTAAATGTATTATTAATAACTGGTTCTTGGGGAGTGGAGAGGAGGACTTCCAGTGTGCCAATTTCCCTGGTGTAAAGACTCCCAACATGGCTGATTTCAGACTACCACGGTTGACGTCTTTGAAAGTCTAATTGGAAAGAGCTGTGCACCATCAGCTCCTGGGCGCTGGTGTAAATTGTCTCCAGCACACAGGTGCAAATAAGGCACATGAGCAATACCGTAGAGCTCTAGGCCAGTTGTAATCTGAGTTATACCAGAAGCCACCTCATCTAAGTTGAAAGCATTTAATTTTGCATTCTTAACCATGTTTGTCACCAAAAGACTAATAATGTTTGGGTACAATAAACTGTGAACCGCTGGAAAAAAAAAAAACCAGGCTAACGAATGGAATGGCTCCTTAAAGAACACATCCTCTCATACTGAATCTCCAAAAAGTCAGGGCCAGGCCTAAAAGACATCATCCATCTCGATGTCAGGGAGGCTCTGAGTCATTCCCATACAATACAGTCCTCAATAAACTTGTGAAAACATAGTTTATATTGTGGTTAAGTCAGGTACCCAACTTTCAAGAAACTCACAAGCCAGGCACATTGATGTGTTGCAGAGAAAAGAATCTCCCTGGGAATACTTGAACGGTGCTCCAAGTCCAGTTTAAAGTTGTCATTAGTAGGGCCTCACTATTAATTCTGTAGAATGATGTGTGACTAGTGGTAGTCGGAACTCTCATGGAAAAGGAGGTTGGATGACTTCTTGAAATTAATTGTGAAATCTAATGACTCATCAGAATGACTGCATCAGTACATGGAATACCAGACATTTGTTCATTTTCTCAACTTCACAGAAGACAAAAATGTGAAGCCACTAGGGAACAGGCTAAACTAAACTATCTTCCTACAGCACTTTCCTCTGAATTGTCAGGTTCTTCCTCACATGATTTTAAAAACCAGCCTGAACTCATGTCTTTCAGTGAAGAAAATGGTTTATTGCTTGCAATGAAATTACTGACAGAGAAATTTATATTTGCATGTCCGTGTAATATAACTTATTGACCATTTACGTACGTGAATGCACAGTTGTACTTATTGTTTGTTGAAAGAGCCTATTGTGTTTGGGGAGCCACAATTTTTTCATGTACAGTTGGGAAAGAAATACCATATATAACCTACAGAATCTATTACCTCAAGAAAATGAATGATCCTTTCATCTTCTCTCCTTTATTGTCATAGAATTACAAAGAAGAGTACCATATCTAAACACCTCCACATTTATTAAATATTTAATTTTGGCACCTTTAAAAATCCTTTGGTTTATAAATATATATTTAAAATTCATCAGAGTCTTGAATAAATTGTTTGACACATAAGTCAAAGAAGGATAAATTTTACTCAAATGTAAATCGACTGGAAACAAATTCCAGTTCTGGTTTCAATGTTCACTAGCTCACACTCAAAATTCTCCCTTTGCAATTAAAGGATATTATTTTTCTATTGCTACCTTATAAAAAGAAATTTCACATACTTTTGAAAATTCAGTGCTCTTGAAACTGTGCATTGTTATGTTGGGAAAAAATACACAACTATAAGATTGGTGACAAGATAGGCATTAAAAGGTCCTGAATTTGTCAAAGCAAAATAATTACATCAATTTAGCAAAAAGAAATCAATAATAGTACATTTAATTCTACAAACCTTAGCTTAACCAAAGGAATTCACAATAGTCAAGTCTTCATATTATTAAATTCTGGAACGAGCCAATAAATGGCCTCAAGCAGGAGGGAGCCTTCCCACGCTCAGACCCTATGCTTCAGGGCTATTGACACAATCACCAAGACATACACAGCTTCATACAATGACACGAAACTGTAACTGGCAGAATAGGCTTCTAATGGAATAAGAAAAGAAAATAAGAATGATGTATTAGTATGTGATCTTTCTGTTCATGAAAGACTTAAGAAGTTCTAAAGAATCAAAAGGAAAAATAGGCATTGTCACATAATTCAAGGGAGCGTTACGGAAAGATTTTTTTCCCCCGGAATATAAGAAAGTATGGTGTAACTGAATAGTTTTAAAGAGAACAACAAAGACAGATATTAAATGTGCATGACCAGAGAGAACAAGGCAATTTACAATCTTTCCTATGGGAAGGTTTATACTTTCATTCTCTATATGGGATATGCTTAAATCGAGGCAGCTATCTGCCTTTAGTTATCTTCTCTAGAAATAGTGTGTAGTTTTATACAGAGTCACATGGGACACAACACAGATTGTACAGCCACTTATAAATACAAGCAAAATTTACTTAAAAGACGATGGAGTACAATGAAATTTTATTTTTATATAGGCAATCTCTGATAAGAATTTTTCCCCCATTCATTTCTATTATACAATTAAATCTGCCTTCTGAGGGAGCGGGGTGGGGGGCTTTCTCTACATAATAAAATAATGAAGTAAAGTTATTTACTTTGGAGGAAATACTATTTAAAATAACATACTTTAAAACTATCGCTTTCAGGTAAAATATTCTGACTTCTTAGTGATACCATATTACGATTTCAAATAAGTCACAAAATAAAAATGATAAACATTTAAAAAGAATGCCCAACTATAGAATGCTCTGTATTTCAAAAGCTCATTTACATACAGGTTGTATGGAGCTCAAAACACCTTTTTCATGAAACAATGCCGTAAGAGGTGATTGGGAATTTAGGTCAACCCACAAGTATCTACGTAGCCCACAATAATCCTCAAATGTAGTGCTTACAATATCCAGTCCTGGGGTGCCTGGGTGGCTCAGTTGGTTAAGCGACTGCCTTTGGCTCAGGTCATGATCCTGGAGTCCCAGGATCGAGTCCCACATCGGGTTCCCTGCTCAGCAGGGAGTTGGCTTCTGCCTCTGACCCTCCCCGCCTCTCGTGTTCTCTCTCTCATTCTCTCTCTCTCAGATAAGTAAATAAAATCTTTAAAAAAACAAAACAAAACAATATCCAGTCCTGAAAAACCACCTGTAGCCATACTGCTACATAAAATCATTCAGAGCTCCAACTTGAGGAGTCAAAGACATCTCCCGTGCTTTGAGCACGCATTTCTCAAGGACCAAGAGACTGGTTCATGTACACCTGGGCAGAGGTTTTGTATTGTTAGGACGAGGAATAGAACGGAGTGTCATTACTACTAATCATATAACCCCAGGTACTTCCTGAACTGCAAGGAAGTAATGACACCCGCCTTAGTTACTTCAAGGTTTGTTGTAATCATTACATGAGATGGAAGACAAATAAATTACATTATAAACTCTAAAGGTGCCTCCCACCTCTCTAGGCTGGTAAGTTTTTATTTGACAGATGACCCAGAAGCACTGGGGAGGTTGGGTGACTTATCCAAGGTCACAGGGTGAGCTCGTGAGGAGCTGAGAGAAGCCAGGGCCCTTGACTTCTGGTCCATCTCCCTCTGTACTAGATATGCACTGTCTCATAGGCTCTTTCAATAGTTAATCTTTATCGAACACATACTGGGCAGAGTATCAAAGAAAGGTGACAGTAATAATGGTGCATTTTGCAATGACTGAGCTGAACTCAAGAAAACCAAGTCCCAACCCTGGTCTCACCTCTGAATCTAGGACTTTATCTGATGATCACACAGCCACTTTCCATTTTATAAGTTCTATCTCTTTAATTGGAAGAAATAATGTGGCTTCTCCAGTCTTCCTCTTAGGAGGCTGATACTTTGGCTTTTATTTTAACAGATAAATAACTGGAGAATCAATGAAATTTTGTTGTAAAGCTGTTTCCCTCAGGCAGAAAGGGCAAAACTGCTTGCTGTTATTAAGTATTATTGGCAACTTGAAACATTTTATGAAAAAAGAATACATAGCAACTAAGTGTTTCCCACATATTTTTACAAGATTTACGTCAGGTTTTACAGTTATTGGTGTGTAAGGGGAAGAAAGAAGAGGGAAATGTAGCAACTGCTAGCAGGGAAGACAGGAGAGACCCAGACCAAGTACTTTGTAAAAGTCACTTTCATTATCAATTTCTGACTTTAACACTGTACATTTGTGGACCATACATTTGTATCATTAAACAACCCAATTCTTGCATTATAAACAAATGCTTACTTTAATGCTGTGGTTCTCTACCTTTTTAGTCTTAAAATCCACTTCTACTCTTAAGAATTATTGAGAACCCCCAAAAACTTTTGTTTGTGTGGATTATACCTATCCAGATAAACTGTATTACAAATTAAAACAAAGAAACTTTAAAAATATTTATTAATTTATTTTAAAATAACAATAAACCCATCATATGTTAACATAAATAATATATTTTATGAAAAATAACTATTTTACAGGAAAAAAAACTAGTGAGAAGAGCCAGTTTTCACATATTTGCAAATCTCTTTAATGTCTGCCTTGATTTGAAGTCAGCTAGATTTTCATATCTCCCTCTGCAGTCAATCTTTTGTGATACGCTCTATGAAGAAAAAAAAATAAAGTATATGAAGAAAATCTAGCCTCACAGAAATGTAGTTGGAAAAGGAAGTATTTTAATAGCCCTTTTTGGATTCTTCTTTGATATACACTAAAACTCGACAACTGGTTGTTTCTTAAAGGTTACCTGTGGCATGGAAGCTGAATCCTTATTGATGAACGTGTACTCTGTACAGTCATGAGATAATGTGAGCAAAAAAAGGCAAGCAATGTCTTAGTGGTATTGTGAAAACAGTTTTGACCTTGTAGATTCTCCGAAAGGGCCTAAGGGACCTTTGGGGTCCCCAGACCACACTTTGAGAACCACCACTTTAACTTACTTTTTTCTTTTTCTTTTTTTTTTAAGTAGGCTCCACACTGGGCAGGGCCCAAACCCACGACTCTGAGATCAAGACCTGAGCTGAGATCAAGAGTTGGACGCCCAACCAACTGAGCCACCCACATGCCCCAAGAACCTTCATTTTAAAGATACAAATTGCTTACAACATATAATTGGTAGAATAAAGGAGATACTATATGAAACTCAAGAAACAAGGTTAAAAAAAAGTTACAAAGGAATGGAAGAAAGATCACATGCAAACAAATCATTCATCCCATGGTCCACTTTCATTTGGATGGGAACTGGAAATCAGGCACTGTAAGAAAGAAGCACAGAGAAATGTCCCAGCTGGAGCCCGGCAATGGTTGGTGCGCCGTAATGGGCCAAGTATCTCCGAGAGGGTGACTTTTCTACAATATGTTTGGGTACATTGTAAAGACATTCTTTGCACCATGACTGTTTACAACCAGCCCTAACCCTTTAAACCAGCCTGGCATGCACACACCATGAACCTACCTACCAACAGAGGCAAATCAAGAACACCCAGTTCTGGTCAAAGCAATGCCTGCTACCTGCTTCATTTCATCCCTACCTGCTCCCATCTCCCTCTAATCAACATCCAGCTCTTGACCCAGGCCTTCTGCTCCTATATGTATCCTGTTCTTGTTGTCGAGTGTATTTGCTTCCCTTGGCTTTTCCTCTTTATGAGGCTTGTGGTTTTTTCTGCTGCTGATTGACTGCCTCAGGCAGCCCCCTGCTTCACCCTCTGCTCTCCAGCTCAGGTCCTGACTCCTAGAGGTAGATGAGGCTGGGGGCAGCAACCTCGAATGCGCCATCCTAGAAAACTGATGTTTTTCAGTCTTCCTGTACAAATTTTTCTTTTTGTCTGTTTCTTAATGTAGCATGACAGAGAACATGGAAATAAGTCATTTTCATGCTATTAGCACATTTAGGAAACAGGCTTCTACGATAATTAAACTAATGAAGATGACCCTAGACTGAAGAAACAGCAATTAGAGTTGAGTGAATAGGCATTAGGGGAAATGAAGACATTCACATTCAAAGAAAGACAAGATTTTAAGTAAGAGGTAAAATTAATAATAGCCCAAACTCTACTGAGCAGGAAAGAGCTTCTGATGACTCAAAGAAGGATTGGAGACATGCAGATTAGTTCACCATATTCAAGTGAATACAAAAATGATGGTATCCTATCACAAAAATATGGACGTTGAGGGATAGAATAAAAGAAATGAAAAAAATTAGAAGAAACTGGCTAACTATATGTAACCCAAATCAAAATGGAAAGGATTTTCTTTGAATAAAAATTTTTTTGCTGGGTAAATTTTCAGTTATTATTTTCCAAAGATAAACAACTTTTAAAGTAATAATTCAAATCCTGTGCTATTCAAGAGATGCAATTTGGAAACCAAAGGAAACTCTACTCCAGTGGTACAAGGTACCCACTACTACCCACCCCACTCACCTCAGCAAAACGGTCTGCACATTGGAGGTCAAAGGAGGGTCCGATCTGAGGGCTTCTATCCACAGATTGAGTACATCTGTCTAAACCAATAATTAGCTTGACAACAGTTATTGCTGGTTTATTTCCCATCAAACCCAGTGTGTTACCTGAATCTATGTATCATGTTCTCCTTGTAAGCTCACAGGCAACCAGAGGCCAAAACCAGAGGGGAAAAGGCTATTCCCTATGCTATGACTTCTATGTAAAGGTTGATCGAGTGGTTTGCTGGGACCTGGGGCTATCCAGGGAATTTCTGCCCACTCTGGAAGGCAACTTGTGTTCTGAGCATTGCGCAATTGCCAAGCATAATGGAAACCTCGAAGGTCACCAATGGGGCAAACAAGGAATATGCTCATTATTGTTGATGCTGTTACGATTAATAAATAGGGCTTTATGGATGAAAAGGGGAGTGAGCTATGGCATTATTAACATTCATTCTTCTTCATTGATCCTTCTTTGAATATGTTAGGTTTTTTTCCCTTTAAGACCCATATGCCCAGCCAAGATTCAAAGGCTCCCTTTTATGAATTAAAGTACTATATTTCTATGCATAATCACAATTAATATGACCTTTAATGCATAAATTAAATGTGCTATACATTCTAATTATCATCATGCTGGTTTTTAATCATTTTTATTAGATGAACCCTTAGAAAAAAGACATACCTATCATGAACACTAACAGCTTCCTATTTTAATTCTACAAATTTGGGCCTATCTGCTGGCTGGGGGTGGGGGGGAACAAACTCTCTCTTTTTCCAACTGACTACAAGTGCTTTCCATAGCTTATTTTTTCCACACTCACCTCTAAAAAATGCACTGGAGCTGAGCTATTCTAAGATTGTATCAGAGTCAAAGAATTATCACTATCAATTATTTCACAGGACAATTGAACTGTCTGATTTTTTAAGAAATCAGAATGGACTTTTATAGTAATAAGACTTTATCAACAGTTACTGCATGTTCCATGCAACTTGGCTCAAAAAAAAAAAAAAAAATCGAAGCTTCAGCAATTAACTTTATCACAAAAAACATTTAGCTGTAAGCAATATCCAGCTGTAGAGGCACAGAGATGAGAGAAATGTGCTAAGAAATAAATACTTTTCAGACGCCGAGTCAAGAGAATAGTAAGAGCTAGTGTCCTCTGATTGCAGTGCCAGGCCGAGCTAGCTGGTAAGTTCTCCGGTGAAGAAAACGCTTTTCTGGGAGGACTATAATGGGTACTCTGTGAGCTCTGGGGCCTGAGCTTGCTTTTCTATAGATGACTTTGTTCCTTCTTTACATTGTGAAGTTCAGTTTATATTTTTGTAGAAATACATTCTTGTCATTTCAAATGTAGACGCCGATATGGCCCCATTTCAGTTTCATCCCGGCTCGTTTGGAAGAGAAAATGCTGCAGAAACTCTTTGTTTCCCTCTGAAACTTTTATTAACTATTCCGACCAAAATGAAAGTGACCTAGTTCTGGAAGGGACAGGTCATGTTTACAGTTAAAAACAAAAACCAGGCTGCAGAAAGATCAAAAGACAGAGATTCACTAGCTGGTTGAAAGTTAGAAACACAGCATCCACAGAGTTACCTCCAACTTAATAGCAGCAGTGCCAATAAAAGGAGATTTTCAAGGTCATAATGGGTTCCCATTCTTCAGAGCAAATAAATGCCTTACTGGGAAAAGAAAACCACAAAGACATGGCAATTTTACTTCTATTTCCAAGATTAAATCATGCCTTCGATGCTGCAGGCAAGTTTAAACACTCCAAAAAAGTTTTCTGAATGATTCTGCTAACTTCTGCTATCAGGCTAACACACGAGAGACTTAACGAACTTCACTTTCTTTGACAGTCAAGAAGAGTCCATTCTGAATAATCACGTGGCAGAGAGAAGAAGTGCAGTGTGGCCAAGAGGTATCTGTACTCATGTACTAGTCAGCTACTGCTATTTCTTTCAAACTGGTGTCCTGTTAAATTCACCTTCCCCTCATTATGCATAAATTAGCCCTCAGAAAAGCATTCAGATGCCAAAAAGGACATTATTCTCCAGATGAACCATCAGGAGCAGACACAGCCTACCTTTCGGTGACCATCTTGGAATGGCTTTAGTTTCCTGTTGGCTGCCATGACAAATCACCATAAACTTAGCGGCCTGAAACAACACATGTTTACTAGCTCATAGTTCTGGAGACCAGAAGTCCAAAATGGGTGTCTCTAGGCTAAAATCAGGATGTCTGCAGGACTGTGTTCCTCCTGGAGGCTTTAGAGAAGAATGCCATTCCTTGCTTTTCCTAGCTTCTATAGGCTGCCTGCATTCTAGTCCATGCCTCACCCCTACCTCCCCACCAGGCAAGAAGTAATGGTTACACAACCTAGGGGGGAATTTCCCTCTGAAGTAGACTCGGGTCCTTTCTCTTTTCGCACCAAAGACAGTGTTGGCAAATATATAAAGACGTGCTGACCACCCAATACACCTTCAGCAGCACTTCCACAAGCCAGAGATTCTCTTCAGCCACCAAACGAAAGAACTAAGGAGGGAGGGGGCGTATAAAAACATGGTGCCAGGCAGCACGCAGCATGCTGAATTAAGAACCGTCTGAGTCACTCAATCTCTCTGGACTTTGAAAGCTAAACCTTTAAAACAGACATTATGAGAAGACATTTCACAGAAAACCTCAAAGAAATGTGCTGAATGAATGCTGACAGTCTAGTGATGATTTCCAGAGCACAGAGACCAAACAGGGCCTGTGTCCTTCATCTTTCCTAGGTTACTGTGCCTTCCTCAGGGAGGCAGCCTCACACCCTGCCTGACTGTGCAGGGGGCACGCTCCCTCCCCGGGCTCAGCACTGCCTCCCACGAGGGGACGTGTGAGAAGCAGGCACATGCCACAGATTAGGCAGCACCAAGCAACATTTTGCAAACAGCTTGTAAACATGGACGTCATACGAATCTGTAATGGCCAATCAGGACGGCAAGGTGCTCTCTAATCTTGAGCTCACTCTGTTGGAAACCACATGAAGCAAGCCCATGGCATGGAAGAAGCATTGCAAAAGTGTGCATGAACACACACACACACACACACACACACACACAGGCATGCACGCGTGCACCCTCTCAGATTAAGGCAAATAAAGGTCTGATCTCTTCCTTACAGTGGAAAGTACATGCTTCATATTTTCTAAAAGGTGGGATGATCCTTAAACTTATTTTTACAACTTCTTCACCCTCCTAGTAGTTAGAACCAGTCCTTAGGTAAAAACGGGCACCTAATAAATACCTCCAGAAATGAGTTCATTATTGTTTTATTCTAAGTTAAGGATAACTTGCTCTTACCTAACAAGGATGTTGTAAAGACATGGATTTCTTTTAAGGTCTGTGTATGTAAAGTTAGCTACAGTGCAAAGTGTTAATTCTGTAAAATAGTTTTTTAAAGTTATATATACATGTCTGCTTGATGCCTAATCTATTTTAAGAAAATATAGTTTATTCACAAATGTTTATGAAAACATTAATTATAATAGCCAATACCAAACAATGGAGCAATGTAGAAATTATTATAATCATTAAAATTATATTTATAAAGATATTATGTTGCTAATACTCATATCATCATTATATTATCATTTTAAGTATAAAAGGATGCAAAATTGTTTATAAAGCATGATAATGATCACAATGATATTAAGCAGAAGAAAACAGAACAAAATATTAATAGCAATTATGTTTGGATAGTGGGATAAAGTTTTTTCCTGTTTTATTTCTATATATTTTCTAACTGCTCTGTAACAAACACTGTTGCTTTTGTAGTAAGAATGAACTATTTTCTAAAATATCTGACTACTCTCAGACTTAGAGAAATGCTCCACACTGACTCTTCACTTATTAGCTAGACTTTCCTAAGCATGCTTTATATGACGTGCATTGGACCAAGTACTTTACAGTCATTACTTCTTTTTTTTTAAGGATTTTTTTTTTTAACTTGACAGAGAGAGAGACAGCAAGAGAGGGAACACAAACAGGGGGAGCAAGAGAGGGAGAATCAGGCTTCCTGCTGAGCAGGGAGCCCGATGCAGGTCTCGATCCCAGGATTCCGGGATCATGACCTGAGCCGAAGGCAGATGCTTAACCGACTAAGCCACCCAGGTGCCCCTACAGTCATTACTTCTTAATCCTAAACACCACTCTAAGAGGACAGCAGTGTCAGTATCCCTGTTTTACAGATGAGGAAACTGAGGCACACAGAGGTTAAGGTAGCTTGGTCAAGGTCACAGAGCTACTAAGTGGCTGAGTGTGCCATGAACCCAAATGGTCTGCCCCGGTGCTCATCCTCTTAACCACTATGCAATGTTCTCTCTACGAGACTCAAGCAGAGACAGGAACTAATACAACCCTGGCAGGTGCCTTAGCTTCTCTGGGCCTCAGTTTCCTCATTTATAATAGGTCCTTATCAATGCAGTTGCTATGAGACACTTAACATAATGGAAGCACTCAGTGTCAGCTCTGGTCATTCCTAAAAAAGAACCAGTGCCTTTGGCCATGAGCCCAGACCTCCAGCAGGATGGGCACTCCACAGGGCCTCTTGAGAACTGTCGTACTAGCCCTCGGCATCACTGGGAAGTTTCCCTGCCCATTTCTAAATGATGCAATGTAATGGCTAATCAATGTCCTTCACTCTCTCTTTTTCAAAACTGTGATTTTCACCAAAGCATGTAGTTACTTAATGTATGCATCCAATCTTGGCTCTTTGGAACTGTAGGTGACAACAAAAAATCCACATCAGAAATGAAAGGGTAGAACTTTAATGCCCCTCTCACACACCTAGAAAATGACGACACCTTCAGTGGATTTAATGTCGACGATTTAAAGACAGTTTCCATTAGCTATGCTTTCTCCTGGGCCTGGATGGATTGTCAGCCTACAGGCCCCTCGCCTTCTCTACAGCAGAAGCTCAAGCTGATGGATACTCATCCTGTGCTCAGGGAAGCTACCACTGCTGTAATTGCCGTGTGAACAGGAAAATTAAAGTCATGAATGATGCTATTATTTTTAAGCAGGATAATCAGCTTGTTAAAGATCAGCTTCTAAGAGGAAGAATTTAACTGTGTTCAAGTTCAGTATCAGACAGATTGGAAATATGAGAAAAGTCTGCATATGAGATAAAACTGGCTGAGCTTCTCTCGCTTGGTATCCACCAATATGAGTGCTCACAAATAAAACATCACGGTGCACATTAAAGAAGTCTAGAAATGCACATTAACAGAGACTGCTTTAAAGACACTGGGTAATGTTCTCCTTCTTAGTCTGCGTGGTAGGCACAGAGGCATTCATCTTATCAATCTTTAGTGGTACATAAATGTGATATACTCTTGTATCTGTGATAGATTTCACAGTTTAAGAAAAGATCAGAAGTGCAATGGGAATTCCAACTTTAAAGTGCATATTAGATAGAACATAAATTTAAGGAGGGAGCCCCTTTTCTCTTCATTTAGGATTTATAAACAACGTTTATAAGAGTTCATTAAATTTCAGACTACCGAAGATGGAAGATCATCCCATCTAATGGGTTTCCAACAATGTCCCAGAAATAAAATTCCATCTTGCATGGACATACAATCAACTCCTTATTCAGAGCTGGGAGTTTTCTTAGCACTGAAGCTCATTTTGTGTTTCAGAAAAGTGGCCCTAAGTCTCTCTGTATCCGACATCACCCCTGGTACGTTCTTTCTTGATTCAAGAGCTTCCTTTCTCATCACCTGAATTGCTTCAATAAAGATACAGACTTAATTTGTTTTCATTAAATTCAGCGAGAAACTTACAATGTGCCTTACAGAGACCTATTCTATTTAAAAGGCAATATGAAAATCCACCATTCTTGTTGGAATGGTTACTTTCTTGTTGGAATGGTTACTAAGCGGGGAGAAATCAGTACTTTGAAACACCAAAAACTGGACCAGCCAGGCAAGGAGCAAACAACTAATCATGCCTTAAACAGGTATGGTCAACAAGGGCAGGCCAAGGGAATGAAGCATTCAAACAGGTAATAGTGTGTGGGGGCAGAGGACATATGGGACATCTTTATACTTTCCCCTCAATTTTCCTGGGAAGCTTAGACTACTCCAAAAAAATTCTCTTAATAAAAAGATATAAAAAAACTTAAAGAGATAAAACCAAAAAAATTCTTTAACCAAAATAAACTAATGGAGGTAGCAAAGTTCTCCCTTTTGAGAAAATGTCTTCTAGGGGATGGGGAATGTATCAAACTGTAAAAGAGCCGTAAATGTCCCTGGGAGTGACTGATAAACACACACACACACACACACACACCCGTCCTTAAAGATCTAACTGACTCATAGAATTCCTGAAAATGGGACTCACTTGCTCAGTCATACGGTTGGCTATAAGCCAAAGACCTGTATAACCATTTAAAAGAATCAATTTCACAGGCTAATGGGCATGATGGGAGCCAGAGGTATGCACACGAGACTCCGTGTGAGAGAGACAGAGCTTTGTAAACGTTAGCACTGATCAGTGTCTGCTAGCTGGAAGGAAGACGTAGCTGTCGTTAAATCACCTGAGTACATTCATGTAGAGCTAAAAACTCCTATTCATACAACTGCCTAAACTATACCTAGTCTATAGTGTTTTCAGGTTTAATTATCTTTGAAAAGCCAATAAAACGTAAGATATAAGTAAAACAATGACATTTTCAGGTAGTAATGGCGCTGCAACCAGTTTCATTTAGTCTTAAATAAATCACAAGGTTTCTCCACCAACTATGTCTCGGCAATTGGGAACCAACCATGGTCCTAACAGATGCTACAAGTTAAAGGAAAGCCCGAAAGTCTTAGATGGTGTTTAAGATGAGCCAGCCTGGCCTCTCCCTCCCACAGCCCCAGCCAAGGTCATGCTTGTCACATGGCCCTGCCCACCCCCTCATCCAGGATGACGACATTGGAGTGGGCACCCAAGTAAAGGGAACAACTCTATAAATAGCCAGGGACCTATGTTCTTCAAACCCTCATGTGCAAACATCACCAGGAGGTCTTGTTAAAATGCCAATTCAGATTTGGGGTGGGGCCTGAGAGTCTGCATTGCTACAAGATTGCAGGGGATGTCCCTGCTGCCGGTCCCCAGTCTGCACTTGCAGTAACAAGGACCTAAACATTTAGCCTGACAAACACAATGAAGGGAAAGAGAAAGCGAGAACGTAGCTATCTTGAGTCCCAAAAAAGCCTCCCAATTCTAGCTCCCCTGAGGTTGGGAAGGTTCCTGACCATGGAAGTCTCGCATCACTCTCCCAAGAACATATTCACGTACTTGCACTAAACCCCCATTTCCTTAAGCTAGCTCATGATGGTTTCTGTTCCATGCAACCAGAAGAGGCTTGACTAGAACAGACACAAAGGGAAGTATCTTCATCCCCAAAAGCCATTGTCTGTGCCAGTCTTTTTGTTTTTAAAAGGGCAGGCTTCTAGCAATAGGCAAATACGTTATTTTGGTTTAAAAAAATGCAGCAACACATGGATGTGCTTCCTCTTTGAACAGCGACTTCTCACTTAACCCTAAAGGAATGGTCCAGCCCTGGAAAGATGTTCCAAGTAAAGAGGGTACTGATTCCGTGGTGACCTAATCTATGGCCAACCGTGCCACCCACCCGCTAAATCGCGAGCCCTCCCCAGGCCCAGCTGAGACTCAGCAAGAGAAGAGAGGAAGTCTGTGGTACGACCTGGATCTCAGGATCCTGCTGTCTCTGTTTTGCTTTTCCCTTTGTTTCTACATGGTTTTTGCTTGATGTTCTCCCCACCATTACTGCCAGATATCTTTTGAGTTTTCTTCTTTACCCAATAACCTGGAACTGTCATCTTATCCCAAAGTCTTTAAGTCCCTTTAGCCAGACTAGCTTTCCAATCCCAGTTCTCACGCATCAGTTCCTATGGATAGTGATGTCACAGTATCCCAAAAGTCAGACTCTTTTCTCCACGTCATCAGCCCTGGTTTCTGCCTAAAATAGCAACTCTAAACCCAGATATGAGATTCAACTGAAAAGCGCTTCATAATTCTAACACTGAGGGCTGCAGGGGAGACTTTGGCCATGAAGTCCACTACTTAACCTGAACAAAGTCCCCTAACCAAACACCCTTAACCCCTCCGCTGTATCTAAGACAAGTGATAGCTCTCTGATTCACATGAAAATAAAAATATTTGTACAGTGAGCCCTATAACCTTATACTTTAAACTATAAAAATATTGCCAGGTTTCTGTTGAGGATCATATCCTTTTTTTGCTCCTAGTCTGGTTTTTCATCCCCATCCAAATATGAGCAAATCAGCAAGGATAAAGGAGAAGTTCAGAGGGAAGCAGGAGACTAACGCCAAACATAAATCAATAATGTGACTGTGACAATAATATGAGCGATACCATTTTATTTATAATCTGAACTCTACCTACTTCCATAAAGGATTTAAAATGGCTTAAAATAAACACATGTACAGGATCACTGAAATAAAGAAAAGAAGAGCTAATCCACATGGAAGAAAGAGATAACTACCAGGAAATGGAGACGAGAGTTATTGTAATGAAGCACTAATTTTGGCTCTGAGCTTAGGAAACCAAAGCTAAAAAGGGAACATGATAGGTTATGAATTCTCAATTTCGTAAACGTGGAAGCAGATGGATTTGTCGGAAGGAACGTCCATTTTTTACTGCTGAGCTCAAAGAGGAATTTATGGCATAGTCCTTCCATAAAATAAGTTAGAAATAAGGAACGGTGATTTCAGCTGAAGCCCGGTGGCCATTTCTTCCTTTGACTGTTGGTTGAAGCCAAAGGCCAGATACTGAAGTGCAGCTCAGTAAAGGGGTATCTGTGCATGGCTGGTTAACATAGTCTGGGCAAGCTGTTTACTGGTGCTACTATGATAAAATGGAAGCTCTTCGAGAACCTATAGTAACTCATGACTAACCTGCCCTGCAAGCTGTCTTGCTCAAGGAACGATAAAGGTTGCTTGAGCATTTCAAGTGCAGCATATAGGTACTATCAGCTGATGTTCTGTTGGGGAAATGAAGGGTCCTGACCCGAATTCTTACCAGAAAAGGGGCTCTCACCTTCTGTAATGGCTCCTACAGGCAAGAGCCCTATTATTTTTCGGTAGCAAGCTTTTAATAAGCTTTACATGCTAAACAGTTACCTGAGAAATACCAACCCACCGTTCTGGATGACAGAGAGAAACAATTTTAATGCAGAAAGTTAAGGGCAGGGGTCATCTGGTGGCTAACTCAATCACAAAAGCACCACAGCATGGTTCCAGCAGAATAACAAATTCTGAGAGAAAATATATCCTGTTGACAATTCACCAGATTCCAAGCAGCTAGGTCTACTGAAATCCTAGAAACACTTCATCATAAAGATCTTATAGGAACAAACATAAAAAGAAAAACAAAAGCAACAACCACTACCACAAAACCCCGGAAAACATCTTCCAAAGATCCTAATTTCAGGTGTGAGGCATTCAGTGCCAAAACATTATTTCGTAAGTAGCTGCTTCATAAGCCCAGACCGTCTGGGTTTAATGACAGTGACACACACAGAAGAGGGGCCTGGCTTCCCTTTGGTCTGGCGGAAACCAGGCATCCGACTTGCCTAAATAGAGAAAAAGAACATTTAGCTATAATTTAAAAAGGAGAAAGACCAAAGCACAGCTTTGCTTCCTGGATTTTAAAACTGAAATCTGATCTGCCCAAAGGTTGTTATTACTCACTGCAGTTGATCATTAGGAAATGATGTGGTACAAGGCTGGGAGCAGAATTAAAAGTAGGATTAATGATCTGGGAATATGCAGGAATGTGTCTCTTCTCTCCAAGTTCCAAGACCGCAAGTTCCTAAATTCTCCTGAAATTTTCCTTTCAGATAGAAAGATCCAGTGTTTTAAAAGAAAAGAGGCACACAGTTTCAAGAGAATGTCCATCCAGCTAATTAATCTGTAACCTTGGGAGTAACCAGAAGGAACTATATCAGAAAAATTTAGGAAGAGTATTACTATTATAGTGTTACTAATGATATCGAGAAATTTGTATATTGCTTTGCAGTTCTCTATATTTTCATCGATAGTATTATTTAGCTCTTACAGTAACACTTTGAATCAATTATGGTATTTTCTCCACTGGATAGATGAGAAGATTAAGACAAGTCAACTAACCTGTCCAAGATCATATAAACAGAGAAACAGCTGGGCCAGAATTAAAACTCAGCTCTTCTAATTCCAATGTTTTATCATAGGGATAATAGAGCCCATTTCTCTTGATATAGTCGAAGCAGTATAGTATTAAAAAAAAAAAATCTTCTCATAGAGCAGAGAAAAAAAATTACCATGCAAAATTGGTAGTCTCTATCTTACCTACAGGTTGTTGTTTTTTTAAAAACTCCAAAATTTAAGTGCTGAGATTATTTACAATATATGGTCCTAGTAGGTAAAAATGTAGTCTGTTCCTATCATAAACATCTAACAGGCTGCCTTTACATTGGGTTATATGTCCTTATTTGAGTCCTCACTGTCTATTACTCCAGACAGATAGGGCAATTTGACAATAAGAATTAAAGGTCTTACAAACAGGTATACTGTTTGGGACTGTCTATCAAAAATTTAAATGCACATTACCGCAGCCATTCCTCTTCTAGGAATTTATGCTAAAGAAATCAGGCTAACGGGAGCGCCTGGGTGGCTCAGTCTGTTGGGCATCTGCCTTCAGCTCAGGTCATGATCCCGGGGTCCTAGGATCAAGCCCGGAATCGGGCTCCCTGCTTGGTGGGAAGTCTCCCTCTCCCTCTGCTCCTCCTCCTGGCTTGTACCCTCTAGCGCTCGCTCTCTCTCTCTCACTTGCTCTCTCAAATGAATAAATAAAATCTTAAAAAAAAAAAAAGAAATCAGGCAAAACTATAAGAAACAGGATGCTCCTGACAGTGTTGTTTATATCAGATTACAGTTTACCTGCTTTTTCTCTACTTTCTTGCTCTCTTTCTTTCTTTCTTTCTTTCCCATTTCAGGCTTTCTCTTTTCCTAACATGTTCTTGCACTGAAATAAGGAATAAGCTGGAACATACTCCATTCAACAATCTTTGTTCTATGGAAAAGAATTAAAAGTTTAAAGGTAAACACAGAGACTGACCTAAAAAAATCCAACTGAACTTCATGTATCTAGGAAAACCTTCTCCTAGGTAGTCTAACAAACACTCAGACTGTGTCTCCAGGGACAAGATTAATCTCCCTGTCTCTTTATTCCTTTATTCCCTTTGTAGAGAAGCACATCTTCCAAGACAGAGCTCACTGTCTTTCTAGGTTAAGTGTGACTTATCTATCCTTCCTTCTCTAAAGTGCTTTGTTGAGGCCAAGGGTCACAAACTCAAAAGTCTACAGATATCAGGCAGAAGCCATGTGGGTTTAAGACTACAATAGGGAGTGGTGGGGATTGAGGCAAAATGAAGAGTTCCCACCTGTCTAAAGGGGCAGCTCCTACTAAACTTGGCAGATTGTTCCCAATGCACGTTCAGTGCTGCCAAATTTTCCATTTGTCAAAAGAAGTATGAGACTCAGACTTTGATGTGAATCTCCCCAAAGGCACTATAGTTTGCCATTTGTTGGTATTTAAAAGAAAACACTGTGTGAACCAAACAAAACACTTCTGCATGGGGCTCCCCTTCACAATATCTGATTTAGAGGTTAGTCTACAAGCAAAAAAATCCTAACAAATGAAGCACTCTAGTTAACCCTTCAAATGAACACATGAATGCTATGGACAAGGAAGGTCACTTTTCATAACTTGAAGATTTTCCCCACCGTCTAGATATTCTCCATTTGCCCCTCCAGATCCATTCTCCTCCACTTTGCACCCTGATCTATGCCCTAGGAGTCTACTCTCCTGAGACTACATCTCTTGGTTCCATGCTTTCTGGGGTCCATTTGGGTCATCCGATGGAATGGCCAGTAAGAAACTGAATGGAGGGAAGAGACACAGGTGGCAATATTTATCCCCTTGGCTCCTGCCCTCCTGGGCTGCTTTGGCAGTGACTGCAATCTTTGCCCGAAGGCCACAGCTCCTGTCAGGGGTAATGACATTCTGTAGTTGTTAACTCTAAGATACTTGTGGATTTCCCTGACCCCTGCCTTTGTTAGTAGTCACTTTATTTCCTCCTTTTCCCTTTCAACGGAGCCATGTCTTTCCTGCCAGGACCTGCCCAATCCATCTTCTCAGGCCACATACCATGATCTAGTTACAATACTCAACAGACGAGATCAAGATCCCTTCCTTCCAGACCTGTGAATCTAATTCCATAGAGGAAAGAGATTCGCTACTAAGGCTACCTTGACACCATTTTTTTTCTTGAAAAAAATATTATTTCTTGAACCTTACATGAACTCTAGTTTCTAAATCATAGTTCTGAATTACGAAAACCTTTAGATTAGCAGTCCCACTCTTGACCTGTTAACATAGAAGGCAAAAACCAGTATCCTCCCACTAAAAATACAATTTGGAAATCATATAGGATCATGGGGCAAAGATTCATTTTCTTCTATCTTCCTAAAATGTCCACATAAGACAGTTAACAATTCTTAAATAATATTGAATGAGATGTGCCACTAAAATACATTATATTGAAGCTCTTCTTCCCACTTAACCCCATTAAACACTTTTAGGTGTTCTGCTTAATCCAATTGTCTCAATATCCAAGTATCATACACTTAAAGTCTATATTAAGAAGGACATCAGACTGTCCCTCTACTCTTAACATTGCTCCTTGACTCTTTGTATTGTAGTATGGAATGTAAAGATTTTGGTCCACATTACTAGCTTTTTAGTTCAATCAATCATTTATTCAATAAATATATGCTCCTTCTGTCTGTCTATCTATCTATCTATCTATCTATCTATTGATATTGAGCACGTACTATGTATTCATTTTGACTCGATAGCCAAGAATATATGAGAGGAATTCAACATTTGTACTATTGTGTACTTATAGGACAATAAGTAATGCTGTAGTGGAGAGGTGTTCAAACGTGAGCTGGGAGGGGTCTGCTAAGTCAGTCGGTAGGGCTAACAAGGCTGGACATCAGAAGTGACCTTTGTGTTGGGACATGAAGGATGAGAAAGACACTGTCAGATAGAGGAGAGGAAAGTATTCCAGACGGATGGGAAAGCATGTGCAAAACACCAAAAGAGCTGACAGGGGCAAGTTCACAAGTTTGTATCTCTAATACTGAATACAGCTCATAGCACAGAGTAAGTTTTTTTAATGAATGAACAAAGTGGGATTCCACATGCAAAAATTCTACCATCTTCATTATTGGGTTCTTACGCCTTCCTTTTCTTAAGCTTCCCCTTCTGCTGTAGTTTTCCATATGTAACCAATTCTGTCCTGTTATTTCTGCTTATCATTTTACCTCTAACGAGGAGAAACTGCATGTGGTCTGCATACTTCAAAGTTCCTGATTACACTAGCATTTTAAAAAGTAACACTTTTGTTCTGTGGATTATGCAGATAATATATGCTAATATGGGCCAGAGGAATCAAAATGAGCATATCCAGTGCTGCCAAGAGCGGGAAGGGGTGTGGATCATGGGAGACTTCCACTTTCTCTCACTTTTCTATACATCTCTACTATAAATCGCTGAAAACCTATTCTCTCTCTCTCTTTTTTTTACAGCAACCATGTTTTACTTTGTAATAGAAGAAACAAAGACATTTTCTCAGAGTAGGTAGGCACATGAGTCATCTTCGTGTATATGACCTGGTGTAGAAATTTCAGCAGGTGCCGCAGAAGAACTCCCATCAGGGCAAGGGCATGAGTAATCACACTGTCCATGTAATTCCCCGCTCGCTCATCCTCCCACGGCTCACGACGGGCCATATCTAAGGAAAGCATCTCTCTCCACTGCCTGAGAAAGTACCTCTATGAAAGAGAAGCTGCACGCTGGAACTCTCCATTTAAAGATGCTGTGTTTTAAAAATACCAAATATACGTGTTCAAATGTACATTTAAATCAGCTCAAGAAATACACATATTGGTTCAGGTGCACTTTTGTTTAGATGCTCACCATTTCATCCATTTCTTAAGCAAAATTAAGCATTTAAAAAATAATTTTCCATTGGGCAAAGATTATATTTTACCAGATATTGTTTCTCCTGAAACCATTTTCTCTTTCCTTCTTGTGCTTGCCCCTTAAGATACCTAGAAAGTAAATGCCATCTCCTACATTGCCAGTTTTGGGTTTTTTAAATTTTTTTTCCTCTAAAAGAAGAATAGAAAAACATGACTTGTTATTATAATTCACTTAAGACCCATTCTGGCTAATGCAAGAAATACCTGATGGATGGAGAAAAGAAAAATGATTGTGAAACCAGTCACAGATACGAAATACAATAAAAATCCCAGAATACAAAATTACTAATAATCAGAATTACTTAATAATGAAGAAATTAATTAGGTTCTCCAGAGAGCAAGAATAATAATTATGACTAGAAGTACAAAAACATAAGCATCTAAAATTACAGAAAACTGAAATTTTCAGTAACAGAGAAAGGGTTAAATAAATTATGTATCATCCAAACAATGAAACGGTATGTATCCATTATAAACTACATATTCGGAATGGCATACTATTGATAACTATTGAAGCTGAATGTCAGGTATCTAGGAATTTATCATATTATTCTATTTTTATGCCTAAATTTTCCATAAAATATGTTTTATATAAATACAGTTTCTAAAACTATTTAGTGACACAGGAAAATGCTCATGATATAACATTAAGCTAAATGGGTGAGGACGGTAAAATACAAACTATAGAAAGTACGTAATTTTAATTTTGTAAAAAAACATACATATACACAGAGAAGACAACCTAGAAGGAAATGCTCTAAAATGATAGCAATGCGTGGCTCTGGATAGCAGATCAATGATAATTCTTATTTTCTTCTTTTACTTTTCCATATTTAAAAATGTCTTAACGATGAATAGATTTTACTTTTATAATTAGCAAAATGACAGGGAAGAATTCATATTTGGGGGAAAAAAGAAGACAAGAGAGTACAGCTCAGGAGAATGAGCTGCCTACACATAATGGATTCTTAGACACTGCGTGAGACCAAAAGAAGACCAAATCAAGTTGACCATCTGAAAGGAGCTTACAAGCTATTTGAGGAGATAACTTCAACATAAAAAGATATGTAATGCTACCAGGCTGAAGACACGTGTTGAATGAGGTGCTCTTACAAGTGCTACAGTAGTTTAAAAAAAAAAAGTCACAGAGCCTAGTGGTTGAAGAATGATGACCTCATAAGGCTATCCGAGACTGGGCTCTGATGGACGAGTGGGATTTATAGAAGGGGAGATGGAAGGAACTTGGAGGAAGAGGGTAAGTTTGAGTTTAAGGCATACATGGGGCAAGAGAAAATGTGGAACACACAGCAAATCATTTTGGCTGAAACAGGGTTCATATAGACTAGTGAGAAATGGAGCTGCCAAATTAGGTTAGAATGAAGGATTTCAGCCTCATCAGACTCCATGCCCCTTTTGTAATCTTGTAATGAAAATCACAGATAATATAATCTAAGCTACACATAATTCTAAGAAATCAATGTTATGGCCTAGCTATGATATAAAAAAGAAATAAAAGGAAAATAATTTATAACTGTGTAACATACATAATGATATGTACACTTTCAGGCACGAGATCTCTAGAAGACAAAACGAAGTGGTCAGATCCTTGCCCCTATACAACCATCACGAGGCAAAGCTACACAGGCAGACGTATATGCCAATTACAAACCACAGGTCATGGTGCCAACATGGGAAGCAACTCTTGGCAAAGTCTCAAAGCAAATAGAATACGCACTTCCATCTACTTAAATTGTGCCAAAAAACACCTTTTGCTTACACAGTTGGCTGTAGGCTCTGATAATCATCAATAGGGCTTTTCACGTCTCTTGCCTGGTGGACATTTGAATGCCAATGGGGCAATTCTCCGGTGTGGGCAACTGCCCTGTGCATTGCAGGGCTTCTAGCATCATTGCCCATTAAATGCCACTAGTAAATCACCCCTTAATGTTGTGAAAACCAACAACATCCCACAAATTTCTAAAGTACCCCGCCGAGACCACAACCAGTATTGCTGAGAACCACTGGGACAGAATCAGCATTTCTTGCTGGGGGTACCACTGGCATTCTGGGCAGGACAATTTCTCTCGGGCATGGCTCTCTCCTGCATTGTAGGATGCTGGGTATCCCATCATCAGGTGCTAAAAATCTAGTCATGGTGATAACCAAAAAAACAGCCCCTCATCCATTCTCTCTGGGGTGTTACCCTTCTGCCTTTGAAAGAAGCTAACTGAGATCTTGGAAGATTTGAATGACAAGTTACACAACTGAGTGAAAGAGATGCATCTATGATGCATCTGTCAAAGAAATTACGTTCAGAATCATGTGAACAGAAAATGAAAACTGTAATAAAAGTATCTGTGAGTGCTTACTAACACCTGACTATCTATCAACCCCTACGGTAGCCTTTGGTGACTTCCGGAAGGAGCTAGCTACTACAAACCCTGTCGCCTGGGAGTCTGGGAAGTACAATGTTCAAGAGCTGACCACATTGGGGTTTTCATGCCATTCAAGTGGGAAGGTCAACTTGGAGTGAGGCATGAAAAGAATGTGGTGTGACTCCTTCGAGAGACTCAGCATGGCTGACAGAGTGGCCATGACGTGGCTAGGAGAGAGGAAGGGGGACGACTCAAAGACACTCAGGAGAAAGAAAAGGGAAGATAAACTGGCCTTACCAGTGTCTTCCCACCTTTTATAACCCAGGCCCTTTTCAAATAGACATTTTTAAGAACTCTCTGTCTCCTTAACCTGCTTTATTTTTCTTCATAGCACTTTCCACCACCCACAGTGTCAACCACACCAGAGGCACGGAAATATTCAGTGAAATAATTAATTCAACAAATACTTATTGCATGCCTGCAATATTTGATGTTCTCTTTCTGATGCTGGGGAAAGGCAGTCAACAAAACTAACAACACCCTTCTTTCATGGGCTTTACATTCTAGTGGGGGGGGGGGTTCAGATGACAAACAGATAAGTAATGTAATACATCTTACAGTGATGAACATGATGCCTAAAATAAATCAGGGTAAGGGGTTTAAAGAAGGTGGTCAGAAAGCCTTCTCTGAGGAGAATATAAAGACGCGAAGGATGTAAAGAAGTGATTTGTGCAGACATCTAGGGAAAGAGCAATCAGAGGGAACTCCTGTCTTATTTGAAAACTGAAGTTAAGATATATCATGATTAAAACAAAATCAAAGGAATGGAATTTGTTTTCAAATGAAGGGAAATGCTATGCCTTGCATACAGCTGTATCTTCATCTTCTAACATGGTATGTGTTCCTTCCCATACAAAACATGGTTCTGAATAGACACAAAATAAAAATTTTGAATAAATGAATGACACAAACCACCTTATTACCGCCTGGAAAGACATATGTCCTTCCCATATTGAGAATCACTGGCTCTAATTGATGTTAATATCATCTGGCCTCAAATTTGCTTACAGTTGAGTCTTGCTACTTAAATTGGTAAAATAAGTTTGATGCAGAATAGACCAGGAAAATATCTACATGGAAAATCCAACATAAGTATCCATACTACATATGATTATAAGTTTCCCACATATTGGAGTGAAGAAATGAGGCTTTTTGACCCAGCAGGTCTCCATGAATCAGAAAACCATCAGTTTTGATAGGCCCGTAGCTGTCATTGTTTCTATACATCTCTAGGCATTCCTGATAGATGAGTACATAAATTAGTCTGTCTTTAGAAAATTTCACACACAATAAATCATTGATCCATTTTAACCTTTGTCCCACCTCTAATGTGTCTTAAGTTGGCATAAAACAGACCAAACTCGGGCGCCTGGGTGGCTCAGTTGGCTAAGCGACTGCCTTCGGCTCAGGTCATGATCCTGGAGTCCCGGGATCGAGTCCCGCATCGGGCTCCCTGCTCAGCAGGGGGTCTGCTTCTCCCTCTGACCCTCCCCCCTCTCATGTGCTCTCTCTCTCTCATTCTCTCTCTCAAATAAATAAATAAAATCTTTAAAAAAAAAAAAAAAAACAGACCAAACTCTAAAATGAGAACTTTCCAGGATAAAGTACTAATTTGAGCTCTTTGACATACTGTTCAGACAATGCAAATACAGAAATGTCTTGATTCTTAATATATAAGCTGTATACATTTTAATAACTTAAAACCTTCCTGAGAGGATTAAAGTAAAACTGAGCAGTTACCTCTTCCTTCCTTTTGGAAAACTAAATGACACCACACAGGGGGAGAAAAATAAGCTTTTGACAGAAATATCACTTGCTCTCAAAAATCATTTTCCTACCAACAGGCTGCATCAAAATTTAACACTTCCCAGGAAGGTCACACTATAAGAATGGAAAGGAAAAAAAACATACATAAGAAAGAGTGTTCATAAATTAGAAAGTAAAAACAGATGCCCCCATGGAAAAGGAGACAGAGAATAAAAACCACAACTGGACCATAAATACAGAGAAAAGTACTATCAAAGAAATGCACCTGAAAATAATAAGAGCCTATCAAAAAGATGTCTTTTGTTTGTTTTTAGTGATAGCCATTGTAGAAAAAAGTGTACGGAAGTCAGTACTTAAATGTTCGTAGGAACATTCATTGGGCCAAACTTTCAGAAGGATGATATGGTTAACACACTATATACAAAATTTTAAGAGTGTGTGACCAGAAATAGCACTTACAGGCAGAGATGCAAAGTAATAACCATGTTTTAAAGGATGTTTATCACAGAATTGCAAGCAACTGGAAATAACCTAAATGACCATGGAAGGCACAACCATACCGTGAAATGCTATACAGTCACTAAAAATATTGTTGTGAGAAAATTCATGGCGACGCAGTAATATACGAATGACATATTCAGTTTAAACAGATAGTTTAAATAGATTTTTTCACAGAACAGCACATAAACACATAGATACTACTACAATATATTCATGTGGTCCTAATTTTGTGTATGTGTGTAAACAAATTTATTTGTGTATTTGTGCTAGGAAAGAAGACGAAATGAATTCAATAAAAGGAAAAACAAGATCATAGGTGCTATTTATGTGATTTTCTCCCTTTTTCAATTTTTCTGTCATAGAAACGCAATTCTTCCAAGAATGTTGTCTTTTTAAGAACTCTTCTACCCAATTTGCTAGGATCTGATTTGCACAATTTGATAAATCTTTTCAGACACAGGAGAAAGTACACTTAATAAAATAGACTTCTCAGTAATAGCTTTTGTGTCAAATTCCATCTCATCCATTTAATGCTTCTAATTCTATTATAATCTGATCTAGTATAAACTTAGCTTGGAATATTTATTTTAATCAGAAAACATGTTAACAATTGTGTTGCCAAGCAATTGGGTAAAGGGCAGTAATGGAAAGATCTTCTATTTCGAGTAATTAAATCATATTAAAAGTTAAATAATAACCCAAACATAATTATCTAGTTCATTCCATCGAACAAATTTTACTTTTAGTGCCCACTACGTGCTAAGCACTGTACTGATCATTAATTTGACAGAGACTTCTTCAGTGCTTTGGACCCGAGATAAAAGAAAACTCAAGTCTAGAGGGTTAATCTGAACAGTTGCCCTTAAGCCTAAAGCCCAGTAGAACAGTTCCTCTGAAAAAAATTCCTCTGCTGCATAAAGAAGACCCTGGATGTTTTATCCCTCAGCTGCTATGTCTTATCTGTAAGCTTTCCAACTCCCGCATATGCAAGACACCCCACCCTAAACCCAAACCTCAACACTGAAATACAATTTGCCAAAGATGAAGTCAGTCTAGCACTTAATCACAATTCCGATGGTAAAATAATGCTGTGCTTTATTTGAATCACATTTCGGTGAAAGCAGGCTAACGGAAGCCACCTGTTACTTGCATAGACCCCTCTCTTTCAGCAGCTCAACAACAAAATACTATAAATATTCATTCTTTATGAAATTGCTCAAAGGTCACTTTGAAGGGGAAGGTTATCAATGGGACAGTTGGCAATAAACTAGCTGTATTTAAAGACTCCACATCTGCATTTTAAGGGGCACTGGTAATCGAGAGCATTGTAATACACTATTACTACACGGTGGGGAAAATTAATGGAAAATATTACGAAGCGTATAATTTCTAAGACCATTGTATTTGATAATTTAACTGTGAACATAATAATCATTTAAAATTCTATAAAATACTTTTTGCCCGAGCAGCATGCACCTCTTTTCAAAAAGTTCACTGAATAATATCAGTGTTACAAATAACCTCCTTAACCTGCTGTAGCAACAGCCTGGATTTCCAACAGCTGTCAAAATAGATTCCAGTATCCATTCTACTCAAGTGTGTTAGGAGAAGATCTTAAAACTGTCAGGAGTGTCAGGAGGTGGGTAACTTAGTATAAAATGTAACCCAGCTGACTCCACCACCGACAGAGAAATGGAGAAAGCTTGAAGCAGCTCCAAGAGAAAAGATCATTCAAAGAGAGAAGGACAAGGAGGAGATCAGGTCCAAGAACAGGTTAAATCCCAGCTCCATGCTCAGACACAATGGGTTTTATCCAATAGGAGCCACAGACCAGAATTCTGAAAAGACACGTCATTCATTCCCCGAACATAGGAGCACCTCCTAGGGGCCACTCGCCCTGCTGGTACTAGGGGCAATGCTCGTTTAGGGCAGAGTTGCCAGATGCAAGCAAATAAAAATACAGGACCCCCAGTTAACTTTGAATTGCAGATCCACCACAAAGAGTTGTTTAGCACTATACGTGCTCTAAGTATGCCCCCATGATTCACAGGGTATCTGCAATTCAAAGTTAACTAACTGGACATCCTGTATTTTATCTGGCAGCCTACACAAAAGGTCTTCAAACACAGGCCTTTCCCTCTGGGAGCCAATGTTCCAGTGCAGGATATTGATATAAAAAGGTAAACATTTTGAACTTTTTATTTTAAAAAATCTACTCTCCTATGCATTTCACCAGGATTCACTAATTCTTCATCTTCGTCACCTTACATGTAACCGTTTGAGAGTAAGTTGCAGACATCAGGTTCCTTTAACCCAAAAGACTTCAGTATGCATCTCCTAATAATAAGGACATCTTCTGATGTGACCAAGGTATAGTTTTATTAAGGAAATTTAAAATTGTATAATATTATCCCCATTATCCTCTATAGTGGATAGAGTCTACATTCAAATTTCACCAATTGTCCCACTATCCTTTATGGCAATGTTTTTTTTCCCAATCTAGGCTCCAATCCAGAACCCCATGTTGCACTTAGCTGTCCCCTCTCTGTAGGTTTCCTTTACTCTGGAACAGTTCCTCAGCTAACACAGTAATTGCAATCCAGCATGCTAGGTGTTGAGCTGGTGGTGTGTAGAGGGGGTGTGGGAGCACCGGGGACCATGGGGCACCTCCTTCACTTGCCTTCACACACCCATATCCACTCCACCCAAGGACCAAACCATAGCTGATGAACACCACTTGCTGTTTTAACTCTCGAGGAGTTCAACAAAATATCCAAGCATTTCCTGTTTTACCTCTGCAAGTCTCACCTCTCTCAATGAGAAGAGGGGAAAGTCTGAAAGAAAACCAACAGCAGCGATTCACCTCCAAATTACTTCTGTCTACAATACCATGAACTCAACATATACACACCACAATTATTTCCATGTAATCCACCCGCAGCGTAAATATCAGAATCACATACAAGGTTCAAGTTCGACCTTACAGCTCACAATTTCGATATTTTAACTGTGCTCAGATCATCTGCAAGTACCACAATAATCCGGAAAATGTGCTAACACAGCTCATTCTGCCACAAAAAGGAAATGTGAGAATAGGGAGGTTTTGTGAAAAACAAATGACAAGAAACCATTCTCCTTTTCCAACTAACACTTGTTTGGCAACAGGTAAAGGCGGAAGTAATATTAAAGAATAAAAAGCCAAGCATAATTATTTTCTTGTTTAGCTGAGGTATACAAAAATACGCAAAGGTTTCCCACTAAATGGTTTTAAGTTGGATAACAACTTTTATGAGGAGTCACTTCTTTAATAATAAAACAAAACAAAACAAAACCCAAACCGTAATTATCACAAATTTTTAAAGAATCCAGACCTGCCAATTTATGCATAGAGTCCCTATGCCTTCAATGACTTCATGAACACTCATACTGTGACATCTGCAGACAGAAGTACAATGGTCACAACACAGCATTTTAGGTAGTTTTCCCCAAAAGACATTCTTTAGCCCTGACATCTGAGACCTTCATACTCATAGAGAATGCACCCAATGATCTAATCAATTAAAAGGATGAAAGTGGACACAAACGGAACTTGGACAAGTTACAGCCAGGCCAGGCTGTGGGGACTGCGGGTCAGAGGCTCCAAGTCCTGACTGAATCATCAGAGTCAGGCGTTTTTCCAGGCCCAGAGGTGGCCAGTGTTCACCAAGAGAATCTTGCTAGTGAGCAAAAGCTCTGGAAAAAGAAGCCATGCTTATCTTTTCCTAGACCTTTTAAACACTCACATTCCTGAATTTTGTACCCCACTCTTTCAGTGAGTCCTTTGAGAATAATGCCAGCCTGCATTTGTATTATGGGATGCAGATTACAAAGTCCTATCTGCATATATAATCCCGCTTCGTCCTGGTAGTAACCCTGTGACTTTCAGAGGGTCAACTCCATTCACAGATGAGGAAACGGAAGTTCCAAATTTAAATAATGTTCACAAGGTGACACACTTCTAAATAAGGATGCCAAGACCCCGACCCGGGGCTTCTGTAACAGACTGAAAAGTGACAGCATCTATTTCTCTCATCTCCTCTGGTCTTTATCACATACCTCTTGGTACCAGCACTGGGATTATCATCACGTCCTACCTTATGATTAAATCTTTTTGCAGTTAGGTTTTTCTCACAACCAAGATGTAAACCCCTTGTGGACTAAGGCTAGGAGTTCAATTTCTTTGTACTCATTCACCATTCTTTCAACAAACACATACTGAGACCACCTAGGTGCCATGCACACTATTAGGTGCTGGCAGAGGAAAGTGAGGAAGACACAGCCTAGCCTGGAAGGTGGATGATGGCAACCCCCTGTGACTGGTGGGGTAAAGGAGGTACCCGCAGGGTGCCAGCAAGCCGTAAGGGGTCGGGGGGCACCCTCAGGAGGAGTCGTGCTTGGTCCACCACAGCACCATGCAAAGGAACGCTTCACCAACCAGTGAATGAAATCCCTCCCGTAGGCATGGGGACAGTCATGAACAACACCTAGCTTTCTGCTGGGATTTAGAGTGACTCCAGAGTGGCCAAGTCAGATTCCCCAACAAGAGGACGTTATGGAACTGTGATGACACTAAAATAAAGCCAAACCTTTATACACTGTAACTCTTTGGTATTTCAAAATATGAATACCAGCCATCTTCCAATAAAAACAAATCTGTGCTTTACTGTGAGTAAAGAAACGAAAAGGAGGGGGTTATGGACATGACTTCGAGGAGACCAACCTGATGAATAGCCTTTGACACTCAAGTAAAGAGAGCATCAAATAATCCTTGAATGGGGTGACCGTGGCAGCCATAGGAAAATGGCGCGATACCGAGGTCTAGGTCATCGACGGTCGGAAAGTGACCGAGGGTAACACCAGACCTTCCCCACTGGCAGGTACCCTCAGCTGACCTCAGTCTTCCCAAATCTTCAACAGAGGGGCTGCCATAGATAAAGTCTGTCCCACCTCCTGAATTTCAGGCTGTTAGAAAATGAAATAAGCAGGATTCACTCTTACACCAACTGTTAACATATGTTTTCCTAAACTAATCTTCAGAAATTTTCTACCATTTACAAACAATGGGAGAGCTTGTTTTAACTTAGAGCCCTCAAGTTGGTGCTTTGCCCAATTCCAGATCCTAAGGAGATCCTGATCCAGCTCATCAATTGCTAGTTTGTCAACGTCAAGGATGCCATGAGCTATTAGATAACACATTCCTCATTCTTTCCTCTCTGCAGCCGGCAGGGCCTGTTTCCCTCCCCAAGTCCTGCCCGTTCATGCACAGGCGGCAGAAGCCTCCGTTCCACAAGTCCTCCTTAAAGAAAGGGAAATGTCTGAATCGATGCTTTTCACTAATTTAAAAAAAAAAAAAAAGCCAATGGAAAGAAGAGGCCAAGCCACATCAAGCTACATAGGATTAAAATGGACAAGCCAAAAAGAATTCTTCCAAGATTAGATTTCTAAAATGTTAGAGGGAAACCTATTAAAATTATCATTAAATATCCTTACGCACTTTTCATTTAACCGCCAACATTTTTATTTACCTAAGAACTGGAAGAGCCCTGCAGCATTCAGGTGGTGGTGAGGACTCAACACGGGCTTTTGGATCAGAAACTCAGGGACCTTAGTTACCTTTCCAACCGCTCTCAACCTAAGCTCCCTCATCCAGAAAATGGAGATAAGATCTGCTTTGTGGATTTACATAATTTTGAAACCAGTTAATAAGCACTTACTATGTGCTAAACTCTGGGTCATAAGTACATTATCTAATTAAATTACTGCAATATAGTGTATTTAATTTTTACAACCATTAGTTCTGCTTCTTTGTATCATTCATCTGTTCAATAACTGGAGATAACAGTTGTGCATATGTGTAGCTATCTGCAAGTGCCCGACACATAGAAAGTGCTTTTTAAAAAAAGAAAGAGGGGCGCCAGGTGGCTCAGTCAGTTAAGCTCTGCCTTCAGCTCAGGTCATGATCTCAGGGTCCTGGGACTGAGCCCCGCATCAGGCTCCCTGCTTAGCAGAGAGCCAGCTTTTCCCTCTGTCCCTCCTCCCACTTGTTCTCTCAACCTCTCTCTCTCTCTCTCTCTCTCTCAAAAAATAAAGTCTTTTTAAAATTTTTTTAAAAGAAAGAAAAGGTAGCTATTACCCTACAAAGAATATATCGTATGGTCACTCTTAGAACCACATGGAAAAAAACAAGAAAAGATTTGGAGATAGAGATCGCAATTATGAGTTACCTTTGCTAATAAATAACTGACACTCTCAGGGCTTTATCACTGCTCTTGTCTGACTCAAAAGAAACGAGATCCAATTCAGTTCGTTACATCTTTTCTTAAACAGGGTGGCCCTACTCATCATGGTGATCTAACCTCACCTCACTGCCTACTTCAAAAAAGAACAGAAAATCACTCTACGTATTTCTTAAACAAAAGCCACAAATCGGGGGCACCAACAGGCCAAGAGGTAGAGAAGGAATCCACCGGAAAGAATCTGAAGAAGACTTTTAAGACCACCCTTCTTCATTCACTCATATTATCTCTCTCCCTTTCTCCTATGGTCCCAACAGCTTTGTTTTCTTATCTTTATTCCTGATTCACCTAAGCCATAGAATAAGGTTAGAAGAGACTTTGGAGATCATCGAAGAGGTCACAGTTTCTTTTTTTAAAGAAACCCACAGGGTCCCTACAGTGAGGAAGCACGTGGAATAGTCTGGAAGTCAGACTGCTTGTTTCCTCTCGGACCAATGGAATAATGATAGTTCCTCTCATTTCATAGGGTTGTTGGGACGCATACATGGGATAATGGATGCAAAGAATTCAGTAATGTGCAGGCACTCGCTAACCAGGAGCCGGTCTTACTGAGAAGCATTATTTGGTGCCCGGCACTGTTCTGAATGCTCGCCCACCCCTGGTGAAAGCCCAGCCACTGCCTCCTATGGCAGCTTAAGCCACTGTCTGGGAGCTCTAACCATCATAAAGTTTTTCTTTACTTTGAGCTAAAGGAACTTCAGCTTCTATATACTATCCTCTACACAGATACGGAATTAAAGCCCTCAACTCCAAGCCAGATTTTCAAGGGACCAATGATAGCTGTGATGTTCTCTGCGTACCTTTTTCTCCAGCCTAAATGTTCCCCTGGTTCTTCCAGGGCCCCACCATCCTCTTTCCTCTGGCCACATCCTCACCTGTCCATCTCCCTCAAAGTGTGCACCAGAACTGCTCCCCGGACTCAAGGGACAGCCTGGCCGGCAGAGAAGACCTATTTCTGAAGACAATATTATTATATACTATATTATACATATAATGTATTATTAAAGGTTTAGTGGCTTTGGGGGCAAGCGCATCATGCCATTATTCCTTCTAAACCCTAAGTCTACTAAAAGCCAGAAGTCCTTTTCCTGCACACTACCGAGGGGCCGTGCCCCTTCCAGCTGGGGTCTAGGGGATACAAATGTAGGGGCTCTGCTTATGGTGATTTAACAGTCATCCTGTTATATTCAAGTATGTAGCTCACGACTCTGTCATCAGGCCCCCAGCTATCCCCCTAGGTTCATCTGTGCATTTGAGAACTGCACCTTCTCAGCAGGGCTTACACTGTGTCCTTGCTGTAGCCACCAGCCTTGGGCAGGTATAACCTGACAGCGCCGCGCGTGCTGTACCACTTCTCTCTAGCTTTCTGCCTTGTGGCTTCTCTGACACCGCAGTGCGGGACCCTGGACAAGGCTCAGCACTCACAACGTGCAAACCGGGCAGTGCAGAAACGTGGTACCCTGGGGCAGCCTTGACCAAGGGGAGAGTGGAGCCATGGATAAATGCCGCCTGTCTATCCCTTCTGAGGCACGCTCAGTGGCGGTGAAGGTGGATAACATAATCCTGTGTTGGCTTTCCTTCCTTCTGTTTCTCTCCGCAGTACCCTCTCCTGTCCCCGGGATCAGTGCTCTCAATAAACTACCTGAACACCAGCCCCTGCCTAGGGCTCTGCTTTCTTGGGGACCCCAGGCTAAGTCACACGTCAACACGAATAATGAGGTAGCTAGAACATGTGAGCTCCGAGGAAGAGCACCAGAGTCCCCCCTTAAGGCTGACAGAGGCCGGAGCGAGGCCTGCCTGTCAGTGAAGCCACTCAAAGGCCACATAGCTAGACTCTGATCCAGCCTCCATGTCTCCATTTTATTCAGCAGGAAACAAGGGGATTTGTCAAAGGCTGTGCTAAAATTCAGATAGGGGATGGCTACCAGAATTCCTGTGATCTGCCCAGAACATAGAAGTCTCTTCTATGCTATCTCGCTTCCTTTCCCCTTCTCCCATCAAAAAGGAAATGACATTCGTTCTCCACGACCCATTCTTCCCCTTCTTAGGAAAACAAGGCCACTTCCTATTTCCTCATCCAAAGGCTCTCAAATCAAGTTTCAATTACTCTTCTGGTATCTGACACCAGATTAGTGTTAACTTCACAGGACCCTGCACAGAACCTACTTTCTCCCTGCTTTCTTCTTTTACAAACAGAGACAATGTTATTTCTCGAGGTTGTCCTGATTCCCCTATTCCTTTACGGCTCTTCAGAAATTTGGAAGGGTTCAGCATTACCATTTTAGTCACACATTTCCATCACGTATTGGGCGCACATCCTCACACAGAAATGTATACAATGAAAGTCAATGTTCTCTATGTATTTATGCTGCACACACAAACACTTGACTTCTACTGACAGATCAGGATGAGCTGCCTCAGAAATTCCGATGATTGTGCTGTATGGGAGAGCGCTGGGGAAGTAGGAAGAGATCTCTCCCATCCGGTCTCTGGAATTAACACTCCTGCTCTCTCCAGCTCAACTTTACAGCCCATAGCATCAGCAAAAAACGAATCTCTCCTGGAGCCTCATTTTCCATGGGACACTGATCATTAGAATGCCTAGAAATTCCAGCAGGGGCACCTCAAAAAAGCTCAGGGAAATGCTACAACACAGCCCAGCGCTGCTTTCCTCAAATCCAGACTCGTTTCGGGCTGGAAGAGATGGTTCAAATGCCTCTGAGCCAGGGAAAGAAATCACAGTGCTTGGACAGAGATGATTTTCAAACTGCTCTCCTTGGAGTTAGGGTTGGAGGTGGGAAAGGGGAGGGGCATCCACTTCCCATAAGCTTTCATATGAAGTTTCATTTGCAGCAAACAAAAATCTTCTGATACACATCGATAACACTTGAATGCCAGTGCACCAATTACCTCTAAATAACCTTCCACCTCTAATAAGTCTACGATCTTCCCACTCAAAGAGTGGTCCACAGACCTGAAGCAGCTGCAGCCATCACCTGGGGCCTTATCCCAAACACAGACCTCCTCAATCAGAGTTTTCCGTTTAAAAAGATCCCCAAGCCATTTGTGAGCACATTATATTTTGAGAACTAGTCCAAGTGACTTTTGTCTCTTCCTACACCTGTTTAAAAGAACAGGTGTTCTGATCCAAGTAACATATAAAAGTATCCTGTTGGGAGGAGCCAAGAGAACTACTACTAAGTCTCATAATTTTATGGGTAATTTTAGGGATAAAAATATTAGCTGAGCAGGTGTTTCATTTTCCTACCTTTAAATGTTAGAAATCACAGAAGTGTTTGGATTACTCCTTCCATCCAGGAATTCATTCCTGATGAACAACAGGCATCACGCTCCCCTACCTCTAACGTACTCATACTCATCCTTCAAAGGCCCAGGAAGCCTGCCCCTTTCATGGCTCATGCACAGAATCCCCCTATATGTGTGGTTTCCTTAATAAAACTGCGTTAGAGATACTACAAAAGCAAGGAGTGTGTGAGCCTTAAAGCGCTTATTCAAAAGACACATTCAGGTTTACTCCTTCCACTCATAATTTCTTGCACTACCCAGCCCATCCTGTTCTCTCCCTTCCATTCAGCTCCAGGTCCGTTCTCTCGTGGGAACCCCAGTATTTAGTAACTGGTTATGGTCTAACCATTATATATATCGATGCTTGTTTTACCTCCACAACTCAAGTGTGAGTTCCTTGAAAAGAATCATTACACCTACTCACCTTCTGACATGGACCTCCCTCTCTGCTCGGGTATTTGGTGAATGAATATGTCATGAGGAACTGGGTACCACGGTTTCTTACCCAGTACTCTTTGCCAGGTACCAGTTGATGGTATCGTCTACTGTGTAAAAAAAACCCACTGAATCATTTGATTGATTTTTTTCCCTAGTAAACCAAGACGAGGAAAACTGTATTACAATGTTGATATGTGGAGTGGGAGCAAATCCCTACAACTAGCTTAGGAATCCCACAGAGTCACGTGCTCCTGCATAAAAGCAAGCGATTGCGTCCCAAAGCCCACACCAGCTTTTGGAATACAGGCTTCAGAACAAGGCCCTGGCCTTGGACTAGCTCACCGAGAGGGAAAGCTCGGCTCTCATTCTGAAAGTTCTGCCTTCTTTGGGAGATTCCTGCCTCAGGCAGCTTCCACAGAAGCAAAAAATAGCTCAGAGGAGACATCTGATTCTGCATCCTAATCTATGAGAACTGGTGGAAGTCAGGAAGGCCTTAGAAGGAATGATTAGGAGGAAGGGAAAGGAAGGAACCGGCTAAAACTCAAAGCAATAGTTGTATTTAAAAAAGAAAGAGAGCACCACACCTTTCCTAGCAGGTGAGTTATATAGAGCAGTTCACTCAGAGATGCAAACCTCCAAATTTCTCTTCGGATCAAGGAAGAGAGGTATTTTGTCTTTTCTGGTGTTGTCACACTTCTCTTCAGAATCACACCTGTGCAGGATATACTGGGAAGTTTCCGGCTACTTCTCAAGTCCTTGTGACCCTCATTTCACCCTGCTTTGTTTATTGAAACGTAAACAAACCAATTGGATTGCTGTTAAGTTTGTCTGCCTCTTACTCACTTTCACGGGACCTGTTTATAACACATACTCAGTTGCTGAAGCCCTTGAGCACCCAAGCTAAACAACCAAATCCAAGTTCTTCACAACAGAGGGCATAAATGTGCATGACCTGCCACCCATCATGCTAGACTGACCTACAGAAAATGACACCTTAAGTGGAAAGTGCTTCAGATATAAAGTCCTTATACATTTTGTTCAACAAAATGACTTCTGCTTTTTGCATTTACCAACTGAAGGGAAAAAAAGTGTTCACAAGTTATGTAGGAACAGTGGGCCATGACTAAATTTTTTTAGGACCCAACATGATAAAGAATAGAAGAAAGCTGACGTGCAGAAGATGGAGTGAGGCAGATTTGTATCTTTTCAGGGGGTCAAGTCATCTCCACTCTCTTCTTGATAATCCTTTATAATAGAAGAGTTCCTGTCATCTACAAAAACATTATTTATATCAACTGCACGTTCATTAGAGGCAAGTCCACATAAATTAGAAGCAATTTTAAGCCTGAGGGTTAGAAGAGGTCCTCACTGGATTATTAACAAGTAACTTCTGGACAATAACAAGGTTTTATTAGCTCCATTTTACAGATGAGAAAACTGAGGCTCAGAAATTAATTGACCAGCCCACTCTGATTTCAAATCCATATTCTAAGAATCCTTTACAACATATGCCCTCCTATGGATATAAATAAATGCCCACCTGGACAATACCTTCTTTTCTTCTCCACATCAATCCTTTCTTCTCCCCCACAGATCAGTGCTGAGAGCAATAAAGCTGCCCGGAGCTGATGATGCCACCACGTGACCAAAATGGAAACTGAAATGAACCAAACTTTACCTCACTTCTCCCATTTTTGCCTCTCAGAGGATCATGCAAATACTAGAAGCTCTTTCCCAAAAGTGTACAAATACACACACACACACATACACACATACCTTCCATCTTTTAACTCCTTTCCTAAAAGCCTTCTTGGGTTTTCTATCATCTCTGCAGGACTGAGTCCAAACACCTTAGCTGGCAAAATCCCACACACCCACAGCTTCTGTTTTAACTTCAGCCTCTTAGAGGTCAGCATTCTGTACTCTTCTAGCCACTCTGAACTCACTATTTCCTGCACAGGCCCTTTAACAAGGCAACATTTTTATCAAAGCTATCCCTTCTGCTTGAAAAATGCCTTCATGGGGCGCCTGGGTGGCTCAGTTGGTTAAGCGTCTGCCTTCGGCTCAGGTCATGATCCCAGGGTCCTGGGATCGAGTCCCACGTTGGGCTCCCTGCTTAGTGGAGAGCCTGCTTCTCCCTCTCCCTCTGACTGCCTCTTTGCCTACTTGTGTTCTCTCTCTCTCTCTCAGATAAATAAATAAAATCTTTAAAATAAAAAAAAGAAAAATGCCTTCAAGCCTACTCTCTACAATCCTTTGGACATATTGAACCAACTCCTACTTACCTTTCAAAATTCAACTCAAACATATCTCCTCTCCAGTAAAATGTTCTCTGACTCCCCCAGACAATTAGCTGCTAGGTTCACAATGCTCCCAGAAGCCCTCCCTCCACCCCTTTTTATTCCCATATCTATGCTTCAGGACCTATGATACTGTATTAGTCATTTACTCAACACTGGGTATCTATGGACCAGGCTCTGGAATATAGTAAGGTACCTCTGTGTTCCCCACTGCATTACACAGGGGCAGGAGAGCAGTAGGCAGTCAGAAAATGAATGTTGAATGAGTAAGTGAAAGGAAGAACTACACACAAGATCTTCTCCAGTATCATCAGGAAATCTCGATCCTTCTGCTTTCCTTTGACTCCATTTGTGATCTAAAAAAGCAAGTCAGGGTACAGCATACCTACACTATGGAAACCAAACACCATAAAAATCACAGAATCATCATCTTCACCCTCTAATGAAAGTAAATATGTACAGAGGTCCTTTTTCAATTTCCACAATTGTCTTTGTCTCAAGCACTGCCATTTCAGATAATCTTTTCTCTTATATTTAAATTATAAGTAAAGCAACAATCTTTTTGCCATTTATTTACTACAAACATATACAATTGCCCCAGAAAGTATGCACTGTTTTGTAAGTGTTTATGGATTGTACTTGTGAACCTTCATTTGTTACACTGTTTCCATTGCAAAACATATTTCTAGTCCAAATGACAAAAGTCATGAATAAACAATGCCACACAACCTATTTCTCTTTAGGAAACTGCAAATAAAGTCAGTGGGTTCCATTTTTGCCATTTTTATGCATCAGAGGACCTATTAGCCTCAGAAACACTAACCTACAAACTGAGACTGGCCAGAAGTCTCAAGGTTAATCTGGGCTGGTGGCTAAAGTGCACTAATCTAGGATTTGAGGGTTCTGGAAATCAGCCTCTACTTAGGAAGCTGACCATTAGCAATACCCATTGACCAAATCTAGAGGGAAACACACACATACACACACACACACACACACACACACACACACGCACACGCACACACACACACCCCCATAGGGATTGACTCAACCATTTTTTTGGATCTCAGATGACCATGAACCTGAGGCAAAGGATAAACCAGTGAACCACTAAATTCTCAATAAATGCTAAATTTAAGAGACTAAAATGTTAGTATCAAAATACATCCCACAGATCTCAAACAAACCATGTTTAATGTGAAAAATTATCTCTCTCTATTTAAAGTCAGTCCTGGAGAAAACAGAGCCAAGTTCATACTATGACTAATTAAATTTTTTATTATGCTGAGATCATGCCTCAGATATGAATTTGGTTCCCATTCACCAAGGTTTAAAATCTCTCAACACCAGAAGAAATATGTGTTTTTTAATTGATGATTACAAAGTAAAGTAAGTGATACATGATGCTTTTGGTATAGGAAACCTCAGCCAGCCAATGAATGAGTCATTCTACACAGCCTAGTTTTCTGAATGGGTAAGAGCTTTACACACCAAAACCGCCTTGGAGGTTAATTATCTTGAATGTCAATATATTCAAAGTTTATGGCATATTTCCCTCTCTTCTCAAAGAGTGTATTTAAAAACGTACCCTTTTTGGTAGTTCACTCTCATTCATGGTAAACGGTAATTATTGATTTACATATTACAGAGTAATGCCTGCAAGATCAGTTGAGGGCTCCTATCCTCACATTCCCAAACTTTAGGGCTTCTGCTCCCAATTCTTGTGTCTAAAGTTAGAATATTTCTATCTCTTTCCCGGTTGCCAAGCTGTCTGGGGTCACCTTGCACTGCTGGCTAGAGCAGCCCCTCCTCCCATTCTAAAGGTGCTACCCCTAATATGATATGGATTATTTTTCACATTAAAAAAAAATGTTAGGATTGTTGTCTAAAGTAAGTATGTTCTGAGAAAGGGTTTGAAGTAGTCTCCCACACTTTCTGTCCTCTATTCTGATTGCTGAGTGGGCATTTCTGCCCCTTTCCTTGTTCTTGGCTAGGTTCCAGATACGTGAGAGAGCCATACTCCAGACATGGATAGACCATGACACATCTTGATGCTCTTTATGATCCCCATACAGAAGTAAACTGAGCCATCACACACTTCACTAATGAATTTCTGTCCTGGCCACACAACAAAACAAGTGCAAAGTTTTCCAAGGAAGCAAAATCTCTGGGTTGAATGATTAATTCAGAAACTGGAAAATGGTCCCTGTCTTACATAATGGCTCTAGATTTGGTACCTCTACAGCATGTGGCAGCATGAGCAGGTGGGCTTACACAAATAAGTGTAGTAAAATAAAATTTGGAGGTGGGGGGAGAGGAATTACCAAGTGAGTTTTAAAAACTCAGAGAAGTTCATTTTTTTCTTGGTTTATTAAATGGCAAGGTTTTTAAAGTAAGCAACTTTTTACACCACACACTGAATGCTTTCACTTACTGAACTGTTGCTACGTGGGGAAAAGTCTCCTTTAACTCAAAGGGCAAAAATGTTGCTCTAACACTTGAGTCACCTAAAGATTAATTATCATTATTTGAAATAGTGCCTACAAGCAGTGAAGTCAAGCATTCAACATCAATTACTATACTGAAATCCTCTGCATTCTATAACACACAAAAGTTTACATAACCTTGCTTGTCAAACCTGAGAAAACAAAATCAAGCAGCTGAACCAGGCTACCCTGTCATATCAAGGACAGGAGTCAAGAGAGTAGATCACGGCTTTTCCTAGTTATGCTTCCACACCCTTATGAAGGAGGCTGGCCCTTCAGCTATTTATAAATGTGGAACTGAACAGAAAGGGCCCTGCCCCTGCCACCCCTGTGAGTAACCGGGTGGGCTGTTTGGGCTCGGGCTGAATCCCAGTGGGGCCTGTGGATCTCTCTCAGTGTGGCCTTCCACACTTGGCAGCACAGGGACCTCTGGGTTCGGTCCTGTCTGGTCAGGAAAAGGGCTGTGAGGATTTCCCGGCTGACTTCCAGCCTATGATTCTATATATGGAAACATCCCATCCAAGGGTTTTCAGCGTCAAGAGCACCACACCAGGGAGTAGGAGTAAGGAGGAGGCCCGCTCTCCTCTTGCTGCCCTGACGGCACACGCGCTCACTTTAGTGTCTCCCAGGCCCTGCCGCCCTGGACTGGACCGTGTCATCAAATGGCAGCCCAGACCTCTGCTGAGTCTTGCAGGCTGGCGGCTTTAACATGGAACAGCTGGAAGAGGACCCTGCATTCTTTTCTCTGCCTAAACACTGGGGGCTCTGTTCACCCTCCTGCTGCAGCATGAACTAAAGAATTTCCCCTATCCAAAATTACAACCAACAGACCTTTCCCCATCCCCCAACCTCACCCCCACCTCCCCACCCCAGGATATAATTTCAGTCTGTCACCACCCATGCTAGCAAATAGAAAACTGCTGAACCTTCCCAGTATATTCACTTTCTATACTAGTTGAGATGTCTGTAACTACTAGCAGAGTAATATGAAACAATTCTGTTATATTCAGTGAAGTTTTCCAACAAAAAGCATTACGGACCCTGATTCATGCCTGCTCTCCACCGAGACCCTTTCTATAAGATCCTTTCTACAAGATCCGTGTCAGTACGATAAGGTCGTGATTGATAAATATAACCCCATAGAATACAAACTGCAAATATCATTTTAATAGTCTGTAGTGTCACCTGCATCTTAGTCTGAAGACAGAGCTCTAAAACTGGAATATCCATGGGGGAAAAATGAATAATAAAATTGAATTTCCATGTATTCCTCATACAGCCTAATCAAAGCTTGGCTTTCTGAAGGGCAGTCCGGCTTCTTCATATGTTGCTGAAATCCAGAGAGCCACGTTGCCCAAAAGAAGAAGAAGAAGAAGGAAAAAAAAAAAAAACAAACCAGAAAATCCAGACTCTACGTGACCTGACTTACTTATTTCCCAGGAAACTGCATGAGAGAAAAATCAATCATTCATGCTACCGTGGCTACCACACGGAATGGGCTGAAGGAGTTGACAGTGGGCAAAACCCCAAAGCGGCCAGCGGAGGTAAGTGGGCGGCAAGGAAGGGGGGGCGGGGGGGGTGAGGTGCCAAGGGCCCCGGGCTCGCGCCCTCCGTGTACCCGCCGAGAGGCGGCCGGGGGCGGGGCCCTGGCCGGAGGCTGGGAAACAGGAGCGGGTGGGGGAAGGAGGAAGGGGGGTAACAGGCGGGAGAGCCGTAGCCGCGCACTTACCGGGGCTGTTGGCCTCGCCTTCGAGGACGTGCAGCTCGGCGCAGTCGGCCAGCGAGTGCTCCAGGCAGAGCTGGAGGAAGCGGGCCTGGGTCTGGCTCACGCGCTTAAGCAGCGACAGCAGCGCAACAGTCTGCTCGCACTCGTTCCAGCCCTTAAACCAGCCCGCCAGCACCCCGACCTGGTCGCGAAACATCATGGTTAGGGGTCGGCCCTCGGTCTACGAAGCCCCCTCGGCGCCCCAGCCCGCCCCGCCCGCCCCAAAGTTTGGCGGAGCCGCAGCCCCGCGGCCGCCGGAGACGCGTTCCGGTTCCAAGGTGGCTCTGGTGCCCGGACGCTGCAGGTACTGCCTCGGCTCCTGCCTCTCTCGTCTGGTTTCAGTTACGTTCCGGTGGTTCTGGCTGATTTCCCCAGAGATGATGACAGAAAGTAGCGCGGAAATGTTTCTTTTAAAAAAAATAACGATTAAAAAAAAAATTCCCCACAAGGCACACAAACTGAAAGAATGCTCTCTTTCCCCCCCCCTTCTCGCAGCTTCGGGATGGTGATTTCCGGCGTCCCGGGGTCTCTTCCCCGCTGGGCGGCAGCTCGGACCCTTCACACCCGCATTCCCGAGCGGCGATCACCACTGGAAGGAGAGAAAGGCTGCAGTGAGACCTCGGCCAGCGAGAGAGCGCGCCCGGGAAACGAGCGCATCAGAGGGGGCGGGGGGGGTGCGCCCCGCGGAGGGTTTGGTCCCCCAAATTCCGGCGGCCCCCTCCGCACCCGGATGCGAGAGAGGAGCTATTCCCGTTCTGGGAATGGCGAGAAGCCTCCTTCCCAGGTGCGGGAGGAGACCGCACGGCTTCCTGTTGCTGCCGCTGCGAACGACCGGTGCTCCCCACACGCCCCACCCGGGGTGGCCTCGAGGGCTGAGCCTGCAGACGCCAGCACCAGCAACAGATCCTCGCGCGGAAAACTTGCAATGCGGCTGCGAAGGGGTGCGGGGGTGGGGGTGGGGGCTAACGCAAAACAGAGGCGGAGGCAGCAGCGGCCCGAGTTCCTTCCTCCTCCTCCTCCTCCTCTTCTACCTCCTCCTCCTTCTCTACCTCCTCCTCTACCACCTCCTCCTCTCCTCCTCCTCCACCACCACCTCCCAGGGAAGCAGCCGAGCGGCTGCAGCTCCATCTACAGCAACAGCCAGCATCTCCACCGCCAGGCGCCCCTCTGGATTTAGGCCGTGAGCAGCCGCGGCTGCAGCTCGAGACAAAAATAAACTCCCCACCCAGAGCTCCGCGCCCAGCGGGCGGAGGCGCAGCCGGAGCCCCGGCTCCCCCGCGCCGCGCCGCTCCAGCCCACCCGGCAGGTCTCCGAGGGCCTGCTTTGCCCAGAGCGATCAGATGTGTGCGTGCGTGTGCGTTTGTGGGTACGAGCGTGTGTGCTTTCGGCATTCTGCTCTGACTGCCGCCGCCTACGGGCGGGTCCGGCCGGCCCAGCGCCTCGCCCGCGCTTCCCAGGCCGAAGACAGCACGGCCCCGGGCGCGCGCCAAGCGCGGAGACAGCCCGAGCCCGAAACACTGCTTCCCCCGGCGGGCAGGGCGGCTCCGCCGAGACTGCGGCTCCACGCCGCCCGCACACGCCCCCCAACGACCGCAAAGAAGAAAGTTCAGCTTCGGGGGCTCCCCCAATCCTATCCCTGTCGGGGTGGCCGCCAGCGGCGGAGAGAAGAGCCCAGCGGCTCAGCCCTCGAGGGGCCGCTCGCTGCCAGCCTCCGGCTTCCCGCCTCCCAGAAGTTCTCGGGCAGAGGGGGAAGTCTCTCGGGTAGGGGACCCCCAGTGACCGGCGGGTCCCCTCCCGGGGTCTCAAGGGTGGGGGCGCTCACCTCGGCGCGGCTCATCCCGGCTGCTCGGGGCCCCACGCGTGGGTCGGGGGCCGCGGCGGCTCTCAGCGGGGTTGCGGGCGCCCGGAGCGTGGGCCGCGGGCCATGCCGTCGGGGCGGGCGGCGCTGAGAGAGTGCGGCGCTGCGGGTCCGGGCCGCCGCCGCCGCCGCTGCTGCTGCCTCCAGTGTCGGCTCGGGGAGGACTGAGCCGCCGGAGCCGGAGCTCCCCACATGCTACTGATTAACATACACCATTACATCATGGGCTTGGCAGGGAGCGCCCGAGAGGGGGGAGAGGAACCCGGGCGGCGGCGGCGGCACGCGGGGGGGAGTCGGGGGGAGGATCCCCGACCCGGCCGGCGACTGGGGTGGGGGGGAGCAGATTCCTAAGTGGGGACCAGAAAAGGGGAGGGGAGCGGAGAGGGAGGAGCCGGATGGCGCAGAGGGGTCGGGTTGGAAGAACCGCCCGGCAGAGGGAAGAAGTTTGGGGAAGGGGAGGGGTCCGAGTGAATTCCTCCCCTGGCCGCCAGCGAGTTCTGGAGAGGTCGGGGCCCTAGAGCCGCGGGAGTGCAGGCAGTAGAGGACCCGAAGGGCGCTTGAGAGGGGGCGGTGCTGCCACCGGCTGCTCGTCCTTGGGAATGTGGTTCGCCGACTCGGGTGACCCCTGGGTCCTACTGGGGTCCGGGGGGTAGCAGATCGGCTTGGCCCGCGGGCGGTGGAGACCCGGGGTCACTGCCGCCGGGGGGGGGGGCGTGGGCGGATTCCGGGGGTCGCGAAGCAAAGGGCGAAGGAAACCGAGGGGCGGTACGCAGAGCTGGACGTGCGTGGGTGCTGGGCTCCATGTGGCCCTCGTCCGAGGGGCGCGATCAGTGCCCGGCCTGATCACCCCTCACCGGGCTCTGGCCTTGGCGGCCCTTTGCTCTTGTCGGCGGCCTCGCGGGCGACCCGGCGCCCCTCTTGGGCCTCGCTCTCCCCTGGGGAAGCCGCCCGACTTCTGGGGCCAGCCTGGGAGCTATGCTAGGCGCGCGGGCTGTGGCCGCGGGCCCGGAGTGGAGAAGAGCGCCGCCCTGGGCGGCAGGAAGGCAAGCGAGGCCACCTGTCAGCGCGTCTGAGTCCCCTGGCTGGGCAGTTTACCTGGACCGGGACAGTGCGCGAGGCCCAGGCCGGGCCTGGGTCAGAGGTCCACATGCGCGGGAGAGAATAGGGGGGTGCGGCGGGGAGTGGAGAGGCACCGGGTGGGCTGCACGAGTGCTGCCGGCTAGTCTCGAAAGTAGAGGATTGGTTAAAAATCCCCTAAACCCTAAAAATCGCTGTACCTTCTATTATCAGGTGAATATTCACGGGTGGACTTGATGGCCAAAGCCGGCTATCTCCGTGTTTTCAGTGAAACACTGAGCCCCTCTCCAGTAACTTGAAGCTTTGTTTATAAAAGAGTACTTCTGAGAAATCAGTGAAATGCGCGCTTCAGACCCAGCCTTCCCTACTCCCGCTAACACAATATTTTTGTAGATAAAGTATTTGAGATATTATTCCACTAATTAACATTTCCGTTTTTCAACTCCAGCATATGTCACTGGAATTTCAATCCTGCCTTCCTTCCTCAAACCTAGTTTCTGCACCGTTTACTTCGTGTCAGACATGTGACAGCACCTAACTCTCTATTGGGGGTATTAAAAAGTCTTGTGGGGAGCTGCAAAAGTTTAGGTGTTATTAAAATAGGGTATGTGAATGATTTTTTAAGTTCATTATTAACCAGCCAGGAAAAGCATCTGCATAATTTAATGAATATTTTCCCTAAAATCGAGACTTCTAAAGTCTGTGTTTTAGTTTTGTTTTGTTTTGTTATTAGAGAGGCAGAAAGTCTTGTCATCATTTGCTCCAAGACATTACTATCCATTAGCTAGTCCTTAGTAATAACTTCGATCAGGAAATGGGGAGGAGGGTTAGAGCAGTCTACCCTGGTATATACCTTGTTATCAATGGAAGCCAAAGTACGAGTTCCGCATCTGAGGCTTTTGAAATCGCCAAGGGTGATTTTTGTTAAGAAAGTGAAAGAAATGTCAGTTTCATTAACTTATTTATTGTCACCTGCATATTACTGAAGGAATAGTAAAACTAAAAAACAAAACAAACCCAACAAACCTTAAGGCAAATTTTCAAGAATTCTTATGCTGAAGAAAGAAGACACTGCCACCTACTGGAAAAATGTAGTCCTTACAGCAGCCTTTAACCTAGGAAAAGATCTTGATTTAGCTAATTTTTGACCTATTTTTAAGAAATACAAAGATAAGCATGAATGAGTTACCAGTCCCCCTTGTTTTTGTGGGTTCACAATACTCGTAATTTCCCTTGCCTCTGGGCCTTTTCTCTGATGAGAAAGGGAGAATAGATAAAACCCAGTGATGCTGCTTCATTATTCTGAGGAGTGAAGTCAAGACTCCAAAGGAAGGAAAGTAATACTATCAGCTAAATATATGTTTTTGTATTAAATGTAGAATTTTTCCATATGAACCTGTGTCCAGTTTTTATGGATAATTAAGAAGTGGCTTGGAATGCCTGGGTGGCTCAGTTGGTTAAGTGTCTGCCTTCAGCTCAGGTCATGATCCCAGGGTTCTGGGATGGAGTCCTGAGTAGGCCTTCCTACTCACTGGGGGGTCTGCTTCTCCCTTTTCCTCTGCTGCTCCCCTGCTTGTGCTCTCTCTCTCACTCTCTCTCTTTCTCTGACAAATAAATAAAATCTTTTGAAAAAAAGTGGCTAACAAGTACTAAAAATCTACACCACTTGGAAAAGGAATGAAAATATGAGCTAAAAGATATTATTAATATGTCTATGTTCACTATTTTTCTATTTATTCATTTGAAAAATACCTATGGTTCACCTACTTTGTTCCAGGCACTGAATCAGGCAGTGAGTACACAGAGCACAGGTACTGAGTCCATAATGGTGTATCAACCAGAAGATTTTCTGTAAATTAGCATTCTTTTAACATTCTTTTGCTTTTCTCCTTCCTAGAATCTGGGAAGGGAAGAAATTGGTGTTTGCTTAGTGAATAATACTTTTGATCAAATAACTCATGTTCAAATGTTTCAAAGATGACTAAGTCCAGATAAATCAGTGCTATGTTTATAAATCACTGCTTAAGAAAATGTCTAGGTAGGGGCGCCTGGGTGGCTCAGTCGTTACATGTCTGCCTTCGGCTCAGGTCATGATCCCAGAGTCCTGGGATCGAGCCCCACGTCGGGCTCCCTGCTCAGTGGGGAGCCTGCTTCTCCCTCTCCCACTCCCCCTGCTTGTGTTCCCTCTCTCGCTGTGTCTCTCTCTGTCAAATAAATAAAATCTTTAAAAGAAAAAAAATGTCTAGGTATTGGGGTGCCGGGGTGACTCAGTTGGTTAGGTGTCTGCCTTCAGCTCAGGTCATGACCCCAGGGTCCTGGGAGCCTGCTTGTCCCTCTCCCTCTGCAGCTACCCCTGCCTGTGCTCTCATTCTCTCTCTGTCAAATAAATAAATAAAACCTTCGGAAAAAAAAAAAGATGTCTAGGTATTGTTTGTATCAATAAGATATCTCCAGGAGCCCATGTCTATATATTTTAAATTCATATTTCTTCTAGTAGTAATAAGATAAAACAAGAAAAGGAAGTGCATTAGTTATAGAGATAAGTCATCTTTATTTGCTGTATGAATTAGCAAAAGTATTAAAATCTCCACATAAAGGCAAAAGACAATGTATAGTTATCATTCAGTCATTTATATATATTGAGTATTTATTCTGTGTCAGGTCCTCAAGATACAATATTGAAGATAGATGGTGTTTTCTATCTAACATAAAAGCATATATATATATACACACACATATGATTTGTATTTAATATATAAATATAGTATATTTAATTTATAAGGAAAATGTAATAATAAAACAAATGGTAATAAATAATAATAAAATAATAATAATAAACAAAAATGATAAAAAATAAAAATTTCATATATCCATTACATATTAAAATATATTTTATTGCATATATGCATAGGAAAAGGTGTTGAAAAGATTTCCACCAAAATGGTAACTACTCATGATTTTCTCTGGATGGTAGAATTACTGAGGATTATAATCTTGTTTCTCTATATTTTCTAATTTTTCTACCATATGTACAAAAGTTGAAACAAAACAAAACACTGCATAAGCTCAGGACCACTGACTAAACTTAAATTTAGAAAGTATCCTAAAAAAAAACCACACTGTAAAAATTACGTCTTCAACTTCCAATCATTGTTTAGGGGGTCTGTTTGCTTCCTCCCTGGGTCTTGTCTCAGCCTCATTACTAAATCTCCCGGCCTCAACTCTAGTCTTTCCAGGCCCCGTTCAGACACTTCCTGTGGTTTCTGAATCAACATTGAATACATTCCAGGCTCTTTGGCCTGAAATACAAAGACTCCAGCATTTGGCTACTATCTGCTGCTCTGGACTTTACTTCCGAATTTCATTCACTAATTCGTTCAACAAGAAGTATTTATTGAGTATAAATCACTGTGCTGGGCAAATAGAGGATACAAAGGTAGAAGGAAGGCATGGTCTCTTCAACCTCTAGTGGAGAACATAAACTATGCGTGCACACACACTTCACTAAAAGGTACAATACTCAGTGGGTCTAGGGGAAGACCTCCCACAGTGTTGAACGAGACCAATGGAGGCAGAAATTTTGCCAGAAAATTCAGAAAAACACTATGCATCCGGTGCATTTTGAGTTGGTGCTCATTGGATGAATAGTTTCAACAGAGATGGGCAAAATTTTAAACACTGATAACATCTGGTGGGAGCCAGGTTGTATAGATGTTTGTACTAGCAAAGTGTCCTGAGAACTCCGTCTTTCTATACTTTCAGTCCACGTTTCTTCTAGCAGTTATAAGATTAAACAAGGAGAAGAAATGCAGGCCTTCCCAGACTTTACTGGGAAGATCCAACAGTATCTACTAAATTAGGCATATCCTTTAACCTGACAATCTCATTTTTAGGAATCTATCCTACTGAAGCTACAGCATCATTACTACAAGGTATACAAAAATATACAAGAATCTTAATACAAGAATGTTAATTTTAGCATTGTTTATGAAGCAAAACACTAGACTGCTTATCTGTAGAGGAATGTATGAATAAATTATCAAACCTCCATACTATAAATCTTTTACAGCTATTTTTAAAAATGAGTTATAGTTGGAAAAATGCATCAGAATATGATGGATTGATGGATAAATAGAGGGATACATAGGTAAAGTAATATGTGATAAATATGACAAAATGTTAATTGTAGAATCTAGAGTGTATAGGTGTTTAACATTCAATTCTTCCAATTTTTTTATATGTTCATGTTTATAACAAATTGTTAGGAATCAAAATGATAAGTCAAATTTCATGTATTGATCTAGAAATAAGCTTATGTAAAGTTGTAGAATAATGTCTATGCTATGATTCTGTTTTTGTGGTTAAGAGACCCACCTCTAAAGCAAGAGTCTTAGGTCTTGGAACACAGTCCAACACGTCCTAGCCATTTGACCTTTTACTAGTCACTTCCCACTCTGTGCTTAGTTTCATTGGTAACAAATCTACCTCATTATTGTTATGAGTAAATAAGTTAATACATTTAAGTTTCTCTAAAACAGTACAGGCATATAGTAAGTGTTCGATAATGTTATTATTAAATACGATTGTTTGAGAGGGGAAAGAGGTTATGTGGGATGGGAGAGAGCAAACAAATCTTTGTCTCTATAAATATGCTATAAATACAAATATACATAGATTTGTATGGGACTGTTTGTTTGTATGTTTGGTACAACCCCATGAGAGAACAATCAGACAAATCCAGAAAGAGGGCCATTCTCCAAGACAACTGGTCTGGAAAAAATGGTGGAAGGACTGTTCTAGATTAAAAGAGACAAAAGACACATAACAACCATATGCAATGTGTTATCCTTGATTGCCTCCAGGTTTGAAAAAAATAGCTATAACACATATTACATTTGGGGGACAATTGGGGAAATTTTGAGCATAGGCTTGGAATTAGCTGATATTAAGGCAATTATTATTAGCTTTGTTAGATGTGACTATGATATTGTGGTTATGAAACAGAATACTTTTTTGTTGTTTTCTAAGGATATTCATACTGAGGTGTTTGGTTGAGGGGTCAAGGGGTCACGATGTCTGCAGCTTACTTCGAAATTGTTCAGCAAGAGGTGCCCAGGTGGTTCAGTGGGTTAAGGATCTCAGCTCAGGTCTTGATCTCAGGATTATGAGTTCAAACCCCGTTTTGGTCTCGAAGATGGGCATGGAGCCGACTTTAAAAAAAAGAAAAGAAAGAAAGAAAGAAATTGTTCAGCAAAAAGGTACATCGATAAAATGAATGTGGCAAATGCTGAACCAGGTAGTGAGTGTAATGTGAACTATCCTTCCAAGGTTTCTATATGTTTGAAATTTTTCTTTTCTTTTTTTAAAATATTTATTTATTTATTTTGTGGGGGAGGGGCAGAGGCAGAGGGAGAGAGAGAACCTCAAGCGGACTCTCCACTGAGCACGGAGTCAGATGTGGGGCTTGATCCCACAACCTTGAGATCATGACCTGAGCCGAAATCAAAAGTCCGATGCTTAACCGACTGATCCACCCAGGCGCCCCATGTTTGAAATTTTTCTTAATACAAAACTGAAAAACAAAGTTAAGTAGAAAGGTTTTAAAACACAGAGGTGGGATTTATGAACAGCATTTGCAAAGGTCAGGAGATGTGCAAGTTCATAGTAAATGCTGTCAATGCTTTGGTGTTAAGAACAAAGGCATGAGTTGTAATAATGTTAAACTGATGGGGTATTTCTCAAAGTGGGGGTCCAGGAATCTTGCTCATTAAAATCACCTGGGAGCTTATTTTAAAATGCAGATCTCTGAGTTCCTCTGTAGATGTCATGAATCAGGATCTTAAAGTTTCTATGTGAGTCTCAATTACAGTGCTTACTAAGCTTCCGCTGTCATAAGATGAATCCGGACTGTTTAGTAACATAACAGGCCCCTTACCTGATAATTCTGATTCATTTGGGCTGGGGCTTCAGAATCTGTATATTTAGAAAATGCTCTATGTTATCTTGTGATTGGATTAGTTTAGAAAACACTGAGTTAGAAAATTCTGAAGAGCCTCAAGGTAGAGTTTCCTAAACACACTTGGTAAGAATCACCTGGGCTGCTGGGAGAAACCACTCATACTTGCAGCCTTCACCAAAACTTCCTAAACAGAATCTTCTGGGGCGGGGTCTGGAAGTCCATATTTTTATCAAGAGCCCCTGGTGATTCTTGAGATCAGGCAAGCTGGGGGAGTATCAGCACACAGGTATGCAAAACCATCTGAAAGAATGGCCTGTTGAAGCGGTGGGGTCAGCCACAGAAGCAGTAAGAGGAGAGGGCAAGCTCTCTCTAGATGAAAGATAGCACCTTTCACTTCTTGGTCATTCAGGTACATCTCTAAGTGTCCTAGTCCCCACATTCCAGTGCCAAGAATCTGATTAGAGCTTGTCTTCCCAAATGGAGTACCTACAGATGAAAACATGCTGGTGGGAGTGTGCAGATTTTTGGTGCCCTTGGAAGTTAGAGTTCTCACTGTCAATTAATACCCAGACATGCTAGGGCGCCTGGGTGGCTCAGATGGTTAAGCGTCTGCCTTCGGCTCAGGTCATGATCCCAGGGTCCTGGGATCGAGTCCCACATCGGGCTCCCTGCTCCTTGGGAGCCTGCTTCTCTCTCTCTCTCTGTCTCTCATGAATAAATAAATAAAATCTTTAAAAAAAAAAAAAAAATACCCAGACATGCTAGATGTATGCAAAAATCTCACAAACGTGCTAAATATATGTCAACCCCTGAAAGACGGAACAATCCTTTCTTTCTTTTTCTTTCTTTCTTTCTCTTTCTTTCTCTTTCTTTCTTTCTTCTTTCTTTTTCTTTCTTTCTTTTTCTTTCTTTCTTTCTTTCTTTCTTTCTTTCTTTCTTTCTTTCTTTCTTTCTTTCTTTCTTTCTTTCTTTCTTTCTTTCTTTCTTTCTTCCTTCCTTCCTTCCTTCCTTCCTTCCTTCCTTCCCTCCGTTCCTTTCCTTCTTTCTTTTTCCTACAAAAAGGAAAGCCCTGATGAATTTGTAGGGTAAGTATGTCCCTTTGAATGTTTCTTGGGAAATAACTCAGACATCACTCTTCAAACAACTTCACGCTCTACTTTCCCGTGAACTTCTAGCATATTTAGACAAAGAGAAATATCTGTCACTGAAATAAGGTTTTTAGAGCCCTAGAGTGGACTCTCAACCAGACATGCTGGAAATACGCCCTGCTTGATCTCACCAGCTGCCCTGCTTTACCTCATTTCAGTTGCAGCCCCC